>NC_047038.1:39520528-39833921 GCF_011762595.2 Tursiops truncatus
TGTACTATACTATATATTTATTTTTGACTCCTGACTTTAAAAAAAAGTTAGTTTGATCTAACTATTATAATGGATTTATTTCCAGTCATATTTAATTCTTTTATATAGTGTTATTTAAATAATTTGATTCTATGTCTCCTTATAACTCTCTTGTGTGGCCTATTGTATTTTCCTTTTTGTTCTTATGATTTTATTTTCAACATGTAAATGGGAAAAAAAAAGTATTATGACGTGGATAAAATCTTACTAAATTAAAAGCTAACTCATCCCTCTTGGATGACCCACCCATGTGACCTAAAGAGCAAGTAAAATGGAAAGGGGCACCACTTCCTTTTTCCCCAATATGCCTAACTGGTATTGAGATGTTTTGAATTATTTATGATGTTTACTGAAAAGGAAAAAAAGACAGAGGATTTCAGTTCTTATAATGAGTAGAACAAAGTGCAAAGATCAAATAAAGTCAAAGAAAAAATCCAATAAATAATAAAAGACTCATGTAAATTAGCATTTGTTTTTGGAATGCCTTGCACTGTAAAGTCATAGATCATGTTTATAGAAGCTTTAGAAATGAATAAAAATTCTCTCATTTCCTGTGCATTGCTTCACTTTTCTTTATTATAGATACATGGGCCAGTCAATGTTGCAAAGTGTCTAGAAGCTCACTTTCTCCAAGGTGGGCTTTGGGATATAGATCCAGAAATTAGACTCTACTCACATAAGCAACATGATTAAGTGTTTAGGCAAAATATCAAAGGTCACTTTTACCCAAATGTGAGGTGTGCCTTGAACAAATAGCAGAAAACACAATTATAAACCATGTTTGGGACAAAAGTTGTGAGAAAGGAAGCTATTGTGCCAGATATCTAGAAAAAAAAAAAAAAGAAAATCTGGCAAAAATGGTTACCCTTTCCTATTGTCCAATGTTATGGTAGGAAATAATATGGCTTCTAGTGCCAACCTGCCTTGCAGAATGTGCCAACACATCCAGAAAATAGCCAGCCATTGCATGAACACCAAGGAGCAAGAAATGCCTTACCTCTATGCAGTAGATTACATTGTCTTACCCATTTATTTAAAAAGAGACTTCTTTATGCAGAAGTAAAACAACAATATGTGGTAGAAATACTACACAATCTGAAACCACAAAGATATGAGTGAAGGTTTGGCTTGGCAATTTCCTATCTGTCCAATCTCAGGCATAGCATTTACACGCTTTCCATCCCGTCTTTTCACATAATTTGAACCCTTCATTTATAATGCATTAAATCTCTTAACTTATAAAATACCATCTTTTCTTCCTACCTTAACAGAAGTCAATAATATACATGAGTTAAGTGATAATATATATGAAAGTATAAATTGCTTTTGATAAGTGATGATTATACATGAATATCATCACCTTTATAAATCTTCCAACCATTAAGCCTGTGACTAATATTTGGGCCTGTGGAAGAAAATTCTATTTCTCTAACACTTCAGTACCAACTGGATTTGAATTCTATTATTAGGTTTTTCAGGAAAATTAAAATAAATTAGGAGAAACTTAAGACAATAAAGAAGCACTAGAAGAAAACCAGCCACACCATGTATACATGAAGAAAGAACACTATACATGATTGTTATCTCCCGTGTGAAGAAAACAGAAGAAAATTTTAGGGTAATCAGAGAAAGAAGACAAACACAGCAATATAGAAACAGTTGGATGAAAAGAATACATTTCATCTCTAGTTAGATTTATCTGGAGTGAATATGGTTTGATGTAATTGGCATCCTCTAAATGAATGGTAGTGGTATCTCCACAAAATATAAATGTTTAATCACCACCAGGAGGAAAGCGCAGATAGGATTTAGCTGATTCATAACTCTAATGTTTCTTTTAAATCTACTGATGAAAAATATTGAAAGAAATATTTAATGATGTAGTGCACATTGAGATGAATACATGCAATTTGGCCTGAAGCCAGCCCTTTGAATATAACGTCATTATTTCCAAACTTTAATCCACTGGGAGCTTCTAAGATATTTCTGGAGGAATTTCTTACCTTGAAAGATAATATCATTCTGGACTAAAAAAAAAAATTAGATTGCACATAAAGAAAACTTATAGGAGTTGGATCTTCTCTCCCAGCTGGGAAATGCATAGTGATTTTACTAACTGAGTATTATGGTTCCAAGGGTGAAACTCAAGACAAAATTTTGGATGTAGTTTTCTCTGCATATTATCAGTGTTCTGTATGTATCACAGCAACATTTCACTCCACACCTAAGTAGAAAAAAATCATTCTTCTCACAGAAACCCTCATCTTACTGATACAAGTTTTAGTAACTGTGACAATTATAGGTGCATAGATGACAATCAACTAGGTGGTTCACAAATTAAGATGAATGAAAAAATAGCCAAAAAGTCTCCCTTTCTCATACTACCTCTATGATTTACCAATATAAAAATCCAGATTTCTTTTCTCTTGACTTAAGGCATTGGCTATTCTGTTAAAACTCATCTACTATGAGAAGAACGAAACCCTTTTCAGACTGAATATATATATTGCACTTTCCAATTAAGCATCTCCCGTGGAGAACACAGAATGAGATGCCTGACATAGAGAATAACAATTGGTAGCTGACTGGTTCAGTAGATATTACAAGTGAGTCTGAATATACAGCATCTATCCCAGCTCAATCATTTATTAGCCTGTGACTCTGAGAACCTTAAGTAATTTCTGTGAATCTCAGAAATGAGAATGCTTATTCCTATGTTGCTCATTGGACAATTATCAGGAGAAAAAAACATTGCATAAAGAAGCAATATATCAACTGTAAAAGCCTACCCAAATGCCGGTCATTGCTTTTATGATTACTATGGAATTCTTGACCAGGGAGCAGGACAGAGCTGTAGAGTGTGACTTCCTTCAGAGAATGCTTCTATATAACATTTGTCTTGTTGTCATGGTCATCTGTGGGAGCCTTGAGGGTGGGAAGCATATCCCATTCCTCTCACTTCTTCCACTGCTGTTGCAGAGCTCTCATCATAAAGTGTGTTCTATGTAAGAAGCTATTTAGAACATTTCTGGGTAAAAATAACAAGAAGCTTCTAAAGGGCATGCTTCTTTTCTAGCTTGAAAAGTCTATAAAAATGAGACCACAGTAGAATTAGATTATCCTACCCCTAGAGCCAGATTTTGTCCTCATGCAGGACACTTAGGGAAGTATAAAAAACTTAATTCACCCTCTTAAACCATAAGAATTTAACTTGGATACATGTGAGTTTAAAATAAATATATTTAATTCTATTTAGTTTTTTAACAACTTTATTGAGGTATAATAGGTATACAAAGGACTACACATATTTAATGTGCACAATTTTATGAATTTGGACATATACAAGCACCTATGATACTATCAGTTCAATTCAGGAAATATATATATATATCTTTGGAGATATATATATATATGTCTCCCAAACCTCCCAAAGTTTCCTTGTATACCTTTGTTTTTGTTTTGTGTAGTAAGTACACTTAATATGAGATCTATCCTATTCAATTCTGAAGTGCAAAATACTATATTTTTAACTCTAGGCAATATGTTGTACAGAAAATTGCTAGAACTTCTTTATCTAGCAAAGATGAAACTTTGCATCCATTAAACAACTCTCCATTTTCCCCACCTCCTAGCCCTAAGCAACAACTATTGTATTCTCTTCTTCTATGAGTTTAACTATTTTAGATACCTCGTATAAGTGGAATCATGCAGTATTTGTCCTTCTGTGACTGGCTTATTTCACTTAGCATAATGTCCTCAAGGTTCATCTCTGTTGTTACAAACAGCAGGATTTCCTTCTTTCTCATGATTGAAAAATATTCCATTGTATCTATATATCACATTATCTTTATCCATTCATCCGTCAATGGACACTTGAGTTGTTTCTATATGTTGGTTATTGTAAATAATGCTGCAATGAATGTGGCAGTGCACATAATGCTTCATTATCCTGACCTCAATTCTTTTGGATATATACTCAGAAGTGGTATTGCTGATCATATGGTAGTTTTATTTTTATTTTCTTAAGGTACCTCCATACTGTTTCCCATAGTTGCTGCACCAAATTACATTCCCATCAACAGAATACAAGGATTTCAGTTTCTCCACAATCTAGGCAACATGTGTGTGTTATCTTTTATTATTTTAATAATAATCATCCTAACAGATTTGAGGTGGTATCTCATTATGGTTTTGATTTGTATTTTCCTGATAATTAATGATGTTCAACATCTTTTTATATACCTATTAGCCATTAGTATATCTTCTTTGGAAAAATAGCTGCTCAAGTCCTTTGTCCATTTTTAATTGTTATTTTTATTGTGTTTTGTTTTATTTTGTTGCCATTAAGCTGTAAGAGTTCCTTATAAATTTTGGAAATCAACCCTTTATCTGGTGTATAGTTTGCAAATGCTTTCTCCCATTCTTTTGGTTGCCTTTTAATTCTGATGGTTTCCTTTGTTGTGCAGAAGTTTTTAATTTGATATAATCCCACTTGTCTAATTTTGCTCTTGTTGCTTGTGTTTTGGTCATATACAAGGAATCATTGCCAAGACCAATGTTAAGGAGGTTTTACCCTAATGTTTTCTTTTAAGAACTTTACAGTTTCAGGTCTAACCTTTATGTCTTTATCCATTTAGAGTTTATTTTTGTGTATGGTAAGGTAGAGCTCCAATTTCATTCTTTTGCAAGTGGATATCCAATTCTCCCACACTATTTGTTAAAAACACTATCTTTTCCCCACTGTGCATTCTAGGGACACTTGTAAAAGTTCAGCTTATTGTAATGTTATATATGTGGGTTTAATTCTGGATTCTCTATACTTTTCCATTGGTCTACAGTTTGGAACTTGCGATACCTCCAGCTTTACTCTTCTTTCTCAGGATTGCTTTGGCTATTCTGAGTCTTTTGTGTTTCCATATGAATTTTAGAATTGTTTTTTCTATTTTCTTAAAAAAAATTCCTTTAATGGGGTTAGAATTGAGTCTTTAGATCTCTTTTGGTAGTATGAAAATTCCAACAGTATTGTCAACTAATACATGAACACAGGATTTCTTTCCATTTATTTGTGTATTCTTTCATTTCCTTCATGAATGTTTTATAGCTTTTGTTGTACCTGCTTGGTACCTGTTGTACCTGTTGTACCTGCTTGGAATTTTACCTGCTTGGTTACATTTATCGCTAAGTATTTTAGTCTTTATTATGCTATTGTAAGTGGAATTGTTTCCTTAAACTCCATGTAGGTTTAATCTTCATAGATGAGAAGTGAAATCAATGCAACACTAAACAAGAGATTAAAAATAAAAATTTAATCTAACATGGTAACATAACAAAATAAAAGTATAAAACAGGGGCTTCCCTGGTGGCACAGTGGTTGAGAGTTCACCGGCCGACACAGGGGACACAGGTTCGTGCCCCGGTCTGGGAAGATCCCACATGCCACGGAGCGGCTGGGCCCGTGAGCCATGGCCACTGAGCCTGCGCGTCTGGAGCCTGTGCTCTGCAATGGGAGAGGCCACGACAGTGAGAGGCCCACGTATGGCAAAAAAAAAAAAAAAAAAAAAGTATAAAAGCAGGGTAAGCATTCAAAGTAAATTAGTGAACACGTGTTGGGATGGACTAGGGAAATAAATATAAGAGCCACTTATTGAGCCCCTGCTCTATGGCAGACACTACATCTAAATTGTCTTTATAATAATAAAATTATAAATTAGGTATTCCTCTTCCCAAATTGCAGGTTTTGAAGGTGAAACCCAAAGATGTTGAATGAATTGCCCAAATTCATATATATTAAAATTCAGGATTTTAAACTCCCATCTGGCCTATGCCAAATTTCTTAGTTTTACATTATTGTAGGACGAATGGGTCACATTCATTTGGATTCAAACTATTTTCCAATCTATGTTCATATACTTTCTACAAAGAGTTAGTACATTTTGATGCCTTATAACACAAACCCCAAAATCATCAGATTGCCTGGTTTCCATCATAAATCTACCACTTAATACCTGCTAGGAATTAATACATACATACATCTCACACACACACACTCACAAACAGAGGAAAGCATTAGGTGGCTCAAACAGAGGAAGTTTTAACTAGATTGGAATGAAAATATCAGCTGAACTTCTGATTTGCATATTTCGAAAAAGTGAAAATTGAACACTTTTTTAATTTAATTTTATTTATTTTTTTATACAGCATGTTCTTATTAGTCATCAATTTTATACACATCAGTGTATACATGTCAATCCCAATCAGCCATTTCAGCACACCACCACCACCACCCCACCACCACTTCCCCACTTGGTGTCCATACGTTTGTTTCAATTTCTGCCCTGCAAACTGGTTCATCTGTACCATTTTTCTAGGTTCCACATATATGCGTTAATATACAATATTTGTTTTTCTCTTTCTGACTTATTTCACTCTGTATTACAGTCTCTAGATCCATCCACATCTCAACAAATGACCCAATTTCGTTCATTTTTATGGCTGAGTAATATTCCATTGTATATATGTACCACATCTTCTTTATCCATTCGTCTGTCGATGGGCATTTAGGTTGCTTCCATGACCTGCCTATTGTAAATAGTGCTGCAATGAACAGTGGGGTGCATGTGTCTTTTCGGACTAGGGTTTTCTCTGGGTATATGCCCAGTAGTGGGATTGCTGGGTCATATGGTAATTCTATTTTTAGATCTTTAAGGAACATCCATACTGTTCTCCATAGTGGCTGTATCAATTTACATTCCACCAACAATACAAGAGGGTTGGGGGGACCTTGAAGATGGCGGAAGAATAAGACGCGGAGATCACCTTCCTCCCCACAGATACACCAGAAATACATCTACACGTGGAACAACTCCTACAGAACACCTACTGGACGCTGGCAGAAGACCTAAGACCTCCCAAAAGGCAAGAAACTCCCCACTTACCTGGGTAGGGCAAAAGAAAAAAAGAAAAAACAGAGACAAAAGAATAGGGACGGCACCTGCACCAGTGGGAGGGAGCTGTGAAGGAGGAAAAGTTTCCACACACTAGGAAGCCCCTTCACGGGCGGAGACTGCGGGAGGCGGAGGGGGGAGTTTCGGAGCCGTGGAGGAGTGCACAGCAACGGGTGCGGAGGACAAAGAGGGGAGATTCCCGCACAGAGGATCGGTGCCGACCGGCACTCACCAGCCCGAGAGGCTAGTCTGCTCACCCGCCGGGGCGGGCGGGGCTGCGAGCTGAGGCTCGGTTTCGGTTTCAGACGGAGCGCAGGGAGAGGACTGGGGTTGGCGGCTTGAACATAGCCTGAAGGGGTTAATGCACCACGGCTAGCCGGGAGGGAGTCCAGGGGAAAGTCTGCACCTGCCGAAGAGGCAAGAGACTTTTTCTTCTCTCTTTGTTTCCTGGTGCGTGAGGAGAGGGTTTAAGAGCGCTGCTTAAAGGAACTCCAGAGACGGGCGCAAGCCGCGGCTAAAAGCGCGGACTCCAGAGACGGGCGTGAGCCGCAGCTAAAAGCACGGACCCCAGGGACGGGCGGGAGATGCTAAGGCTGCTGCTGCCGCCACCAAGGGACCTGTGCGCGAGCACAGGTCACTCTCCACACCCCTCTTCCACAGAGCCTGTGCAGCCCGCCACTGCCAGGTGCCCGGGATCCAGGGACAACTTTCCTGGGAGAACGCACAGCCGGCCTCAGGCTGGTGCAACGTTACGCCGGCCTCTGCCGCCGCAGGCCCGCCCCGCACGCAGTGCCCCTCCCTCCCCCCTGGCCTGAGTGCGCCAGAGCCCCCGAATCAGCGGCTCCTTTAACCCCGTCCTGTCTGAGCAAAAAACGGACGCCCTCCAGTGACCTACACGCAGAGGCAGGGCCAAATCCAGAGCTGAGCTCCTGTGAGCTGTGAGAACAAAGAAGAGAAAGGGAAATCTCTCCCAGCAACCTCAGAAGCAGCGGATTAAAGCTCCACAATCAACTTGATGTACCCTGCATCTGTGGAATACATGAACAGGCAACGAATCATCCCAAATTGAGGAGGTCGACTTTGAGAGCAAGATTTATGATTTTTTCCCCTTTTCCTCTTTTTGTGAATGTGTATGTGTATGCTTCTGTGTGAGATCTTGTCTGTATAGTCTTGCTTCCACCATTTGCCCTAGGGTTCTATCCGTCCATGGTTTTTTAAATTTTTTTTTCCTTAATAATTAATTTTAATAACTTTATTATACTTTTCTTTCTTTCTTTCTTTCTTTCTTTCTTTCTTTCTTTCTTTCTTTCTTTCTTTCTTTCTTTCTTTCTTTTCTTTCTTTCTTTCCTTCCCTCCTTTAGACAACGAATCATCCCAAATTGAGGAGGTGGTCTCTGAGAGCAAGATTTATGATTTTTTCCCCTTTACCTCTTTTTGTGAGGGTGTATGTGTATGCTTCTGTGTCAGATTTTTGTCTGTATAGCTTTGCTTCCAACATTTGTCCTAAGGTTCTATCCGTCCCTTTTTTTTTTCTAAATAAGTATTTTTTTTAATTCAATAACTTTATTATACTTTATTTTATTTTACTGTATCTTCTTTCTTTCTGTCTTTTTTCCTTCTTTCCCTCCTTCCTTCCTTCGTCCCTCCCTCCCTCATTTCTTTCCTTCTTGCCTTCTTTCCTTCTTTGCTTCTTTCTTTCTTTCCTTCCTTCTTTCTTTCTTTTTCTTTTTCTCTCTTTCTTTCTTTCTTTCTTTCTTTCTTTCTTTCTTTCTTTCCTTCTTTCTTTCTTCATACTTCTACTAATTATCTCTACTTTTTCTCCCTTTTATTCTGTGTCGTGTGGATGAAAGACTCTTGGTGTTCCAGCCAGGAGTCAGGGCTCTGCCTCTGAGGTAGGAGAGCCAACTTCAGGACACTGGTCAACAATAGACCTCCCAGCTCCACATAATATCAAACAGCGAAAATCTCCCAGAGACCTCCATCTTAACACCAGCACCCAGCTTCACTCAACGACCAGCAAGCTACAGTGCTGGACAACCTATGCCAAACAACTAGCAAAACAGGAACACAACCCCAGCCATTAGCAGAGAGGCTTCCTAAAATCATAATAAGGCCACAGACACCCCAAAACACACCACCAGACGTGAACCTGCCCACTAGAGAGACAAGATCCAGCCTCATCCGCCACAACACAGGCAGTAGTCCCCTCCACCAGGAAGCCTACACAACCCACGGAACCAACCTTAGCCACTGGAGACAGACATCAAAAACAGCAGGAACTACAAACCTGCAGCCTGCAAAAAGGAGACCCCAAACACAGTAAGATAAGCAAAATGAGAAGACAGAAAAACACACAGCAGAAGAAAGAGCAAGATAAAAACCCACCAGACCTAACAAATGAAGAGGAAATAGGCAGTCTACCTGAAAAACAATTCAGAATAATGATAGTAAGGATGATCCAAAATCTTGGAAATAGAATCGACAAAATGAAAGAAACAGTTAACAAGGACCTAGAAGAAATAAAGATGAAATAAGCAATGATGAACAACACAATAAATGAAATTAAAAGTACTCTAGATGGGATCAATAGCAGAATAACTGAGGCAAAAGAAAGGATAAGTGACCTGAAAGATAAAATAGTGGAAATAACTACTGCAGAGAAGAATAAAGAAAAAAGAATGAAAAGAACTGAGGACAGTCTCAGAGACCTCTGGGACAACATTAAATGCACCAACATTCGAATTATAGGAGTTCCAGAAGAAGAGAAAAAGAAAGGGACTGAGAAAATATTTGAAGAGATTATAGTTGAAAACTTCCATAATATGGGAAAGGAAATAGTTAATCAAGTCCAGGAAGCACAGAGAGTCCCATACAGGATAAATCCAAGGAGAAATACACCAAGACACATAGTAATCGAACTGTCAAAAATTAAATACAAAGAAAGCATATTAAAAGCAGCAAGGGAAAAACAACAAATAACACATAAAGGAATCCCCATAAGGTTAACAGCTGATCTCTCAGCAGAAACCCTACAAGCCAGAAGGGAGTGGCAGGACATACTGAAAGTGATGAAGGAGAAAAACCTGAAACCAAGACTACTCAACCCAGCAAGGATCTCATTCAGATTTGATGGAGAAATTAAAACCTTTACAGACAAGCAAAAGCTGAGAGAGTTCAGCACCACCAAACCAGCTTTACAACAAATGCTAAAGGAATTTCTCTAGACAAGAAACACAAGAGGAGGTAAAGACCTATAATAACAAACCCAAAACAATTTAGAAAATGGGAATAGGAACATAAATATCGATAATTACCTTAAATGTAAATGGATTAATGCTCCCACCAAAAGACACAGATTGGCTGAATGGATACAAAAACGAGACCCTTATATATGCTGTCTACAAGAGACCCACTTCAGACCTAGAGACACATACAGACTGAAAGTAAGGGGATGGAAAAAGATATTCCATGCAAATGGAAACCAAAAGAAAGCTGGAGTAGCAATTCTCATATCAGACAAAATAGACTTTAAAATAAGGACTATTAGAAGAGACAAAGAAGGACACTACATAATGACCAAGGGATCGATCCAAGAAGAAGATATAACAATTGTAAATATTTATGCACCCAACATAGGTGCACCTCAATACATAAGGCAAATACTAACAGCCATAAAAGGGGAAATTGACAGTAACACATTTATAGTAGGGGACTTAAACACCCCACCTTCACCCATGTACAGATCATCCAAAATGAAAATCAATAAGGAAACACAAGCTTTAAATGATACATTAAACAAGATGGACTTAATTGATATTTATAGGACACTCCATCCAAAAACAACAGAATACACATTTTTCTCAAGTGCTCATGGAACATTCTCCAGGATAGATCATATCTTGGGTCACAAATCAAACCTTGGTAAATTTAAGAAAACTGAAGTTTTATCAAGTATCTTTTCTGACCGCAACGCCATGAGACTAGATATCAATTACAGGAAAAGATCTGTAAAAAATACAAACACATGGAGGCTAAACAATACACTACCTAATAATGAAGTGATCATTGAAGAAATCAAAGAGGAAATAAAAAAATACCTAGAAACAAATGACAATGGAGACACAACGATCCAAAACCTATGGGATGCAGCAAAAGCAGTTCTAAGGGGGAAGTTTATAGCAATACAAGCCCACCTTAAGAAGCAGGAAACATCTCGAATAAACAACCTAACCTTGCACCTTAAGCAATTAGAGAAAGAAGAACAAAGAAACCCCAAAGCTAGCAGAAGGAAAGAAATCATAAAAATCAGATCGTAAATAAATGAAAAAGAAATGAAGGAAACAATAGCAAAGATCAATAAAACTAAAAGCTGGTTCTTTGAGAAGATAAACAAAATAGATAAACCACTAGCCAGACTCATCAAGAAAAAAAGGGAGAAGACTCAAATCAATAGAATTAGAAATGAAAAAGGAGAAGTAACAACTGACACTGCAGAAATAAAAAAAGATCATGAGAGATTACTACAAGCAACTCTATGCCAATAAAATGGACAATCTGGAAGAAATGGACAAATTCTTAGAAATGGACAACCTGCCAAGACTGAATCAGGAAGAAACAGAAAATATGAACAGACCAGTCACAAGCACTGAAATTGAAACTGTGATTAAAAACCTTCCAACAAACAAAAGCCTAGGACCAGATGGCTTCACAGGCGAATTCTATCAAACATTTAGAGAAGAGCTAACACCTATCCTTCTCAAACTCTTCCAAAATATAGCAGAGGGAGGAACACTCCCAAATTCCTTCTACAAGGCCGCCATCACCTTGATACCAAAACCAGACAAGGATGTCACAAAGAAAGAAAACTACAGGCCAATATCACTGATGAACATAGATGCAAAAATCCTCAACAAAATACTAGCAAACAGAATCCAATAGCACATTAAAAGGATCATACACCATGATCAAGTGGGGTTTATTCCAGGAATGCAAGGATTCTTCAATATACGAAAATCTATCAATGTGATAAACCATATTAATAAATTGAAGGAGAAAACCCATATGATCCTCTCAATAGATGCAGAGAAAACTTTTGACAAAATTCAACACCAATTTATGATAAAAACCCTGCAGAAAGTAGGCATAGAGGGAACTTTCCTCAACATAATGAAGGCCATATATGACAAGCCCACAGCCAACATTGTCCTCAATGGTGAAAAACTGAAAGCATTTCCACTAAGATCAGGAAAAAGACAAAATTGCCCACTCTCACCACTGTTATTCAACATAGTTTTGGAAGTTTTAGCCACAGCATTCAGAGAAGAAAAGGAAATAAAAGGAATCCAAATCAGAAAAGAAGAAGTAAAGCTGTCACTGTTTGCAGATGACATGATACTATACATAGAGAATCCTAAAGATGCTACCAGAAAACTACTAGAGCTAATCAATGAATTTGGTAAAGTAGCAGGATACAAAATTAATGCACAGAAATCTCTGGCATTCTTACATACTAATGATGAAAAATCTGAAATTGAAATCAAGAAAACACTCCCATTTACCGTTGCAACAAAAAGAATAAAATATCTAGGAATAAATCTACCTAAGGAGACAAAAGACCTGTATGCAGAAAATTATAAGACACTGATGAAAGAAATTAAAGGTGATACAAATAGATGGAGAGATATACCATGTTCTTGGATTGGAAGAATCAACATTGTGAAAATGACTCTACTACCCAAAGCAATCAATAGATTCAATGCAATCCCTATCAAATTACCACTGGCATTTTTCACAGAACTAGAACAAAAAATCTCCCAATTTGTATGGAAACACAAAAGACCCCGAATAGCCAAAGCAATCTTGAGAACGAAAAAAGGAGCTGGAGGAATCAGGCTCCCTGACTTCAGACTATACTACAAAGCAACAGTAATCAAGACAGTATGGTACTGGCACAAAAAGAGAAAGATACATCAATGGAACAGGATAGAAAGCCCAGAGATAAACCCATGCACATATGGACACCTTATCTTTGATAAAGGTGGCAAGAATGTACAATGGAGAAAGGACAGCCTGTTCAATAAGTGGTGCTGGGAAAACTGGACAGATACATGTAAAAGTATGAGATTAGATCACTCCCTAACACCATACACAAAAGTAAGCTCAAAATGGATTAAAGACCTAAATGTAAGGCCAGAAACTATCAAACTCTTAGAGGAAAACATAGGCAGAACACTCTATGACATAAATCACAGCAAGATCCTTTCTGACCCACCTTCTAGAGTAATGGAAATAAAAACAAAAATAAACAAATGGGACCTAATGAAACTTCAAAGCTTTTGCACAGCAAAGGAAACCATAAGCAAGACCAAAAGACAACCCTCAGAATGGGAGAAAATATTTGCAAATGAAGCAACTGACAAAGGATTAATCTCCAAAATTTATAAGCAGCTCATGCAACTAAATAACAAGAAAACAAACAACCCAATCCAAAAATGGGCAGAAGACCTAAATAGACATTTCTCTAAAGAAGATATACAGACTGCCAACACACACATGAAAGAATGCTCAACATCATTAATCATTAGAGAAATGCAAATCAAAACTACAATGAGATATCATCTCACACCAGTCAGAATGACCATCATCAAAAAATCTAGAAACAATAAATGCTGGAGAGGGTGTGGAGAAAAGGGAACCCTCTTGCACTGCTGGTGGGAATGTGAATTGGTTCAGCCACTATGGAGAACAGTATGGAGGTTCCTTAAAAAACTACAAATAGAACTACCATATGACCCAGCAATCCCACTACTGGGCATATACCCTGAGAAAACCGAAATTCAAAAAGAGTCATGTACCAAAATGTTCATTGCAGCTCTATTTACAATAGCCCGGAGATGGAAACAACCTAAGTGTCCATCATCTGATGAATGGATAAAGAAGATGGGGCACATATATACAATGGAATATTACTCAGCCACAAAAAGAAACGAAATTGAGCTATTTGTAATGAGGTGGATAGACCTAGAGTCTGTCATACAGAGTGAAGTAAGTCGGAAAGAAAAAGACAAATACCATATGGTAACACATATATATGGAATTTAAGAAGAAAAAAATGTCATGAAGAACCTAGGGGTAAGACAGGAGTAAAGACACAGACCGACTGGAGAACAGACTTGAGGATATGGGGAGGGGGAAGGGTGAGCTGTGACAGGGCGAGAGAGAGACATGGACATATACACACTAACAAAAGTAAGGTAGATAGCTAGTGGGAAGCAGCCGCATGGCACAGGGATATCGGCCCGGTGCTTTGTGACTGCCTGGAGGGGTGGGATAGAGAGGGTGGGAGGGAGGGAGATGCAAGAGGGAAGAGATATGGGAACATATGTATATGTATAACTGATTCACTTTGTTATAAAGCAGAAACTAACACACCATTGTAAAGCAATTACACCCCAAAAAAGATGTTAAAAAAAAATACAAGAGGGTTCCCTTTTCTCCACACCGTCTCCAGCATTTGTTGTTTGTAGATTTTCTGATGATGCCCATTCTAACTGGTGTGAGGTGATAACTCATTGTAGTTTTGATTTGCATTTCTCTAATAATTAGTGATGTTGAGCAGCTTTTCATGTGCTTCTTGATCATCTCTATGTCTTCTTTGGAAAAATGTCTATTTAGGTCTTCGGCCCATTTTTGGATTGGGTTCTTTGTTTTCTTAATATTGAGCTGCATGAGCTTTTTATATATTTTGGAGATAAATCTTTGTCCGTTGATTTATTTGCAAATATTTTCTCCCATTCTGAGGGTTGTCTTTTCGTCTCGTTTATGGTTTCCTTTGCTGTACAAAGGCTTTTATGTTTCATTAGGGTCCCATTTTTTTATCTTTGTTTTTATTTCCATTACTCTAGGAGGTGGATCAAAGAAAACATCTTGCTGTGATTTAAGTCAAAGAGTGTTCTTCCTACGTTTTCCTCTAAGAGTTTTATAGTGTCGAGTCTTACATTTAGGTCTCTAATCCATTTTGAGTTTATTTTATTGTGTATAGTGTTAGGGAATGTTCTAATTTCACTCTTTTACATATAGCTGCCCAGTTTTCCCAGCACCACTTATTGAAGAGACTGGTTTTTCTCCATTGTATATCCTTGCTTCCTTTGTCATAGATTAGTTGACCATAGGTGCATGGGTTTATCCCTGGGTTTTTATCTTCTTCCATTGATCTCTGTTTCTGTTTTTGTGCCGGTACCATATTGTCTTGATTACTGTAGCTTTATAGTATAGTCTGAGGTCATGGAGTCTGATTCCTCCAGCTCCGTTTTTTTCCCTCAACACTGCTTTGGCTATTTGGGATCTTTTGTGCCTCCATACAAATTTTAAGACTTTTTGTTCTAGTTCCGTAAAATATGCCATTGGTAATTTGATAGGGATTGCATTGAATCTGTAGATTGCTTTCAGTAGTATAGTCATTTTCACAATGTTGATTCTTCCCATCCAAGAACATGGTATATCTCTCCATCTGTTGGTATCATCTTTAACGTCTTTCATCAGTGTCTTATCGTTTTCTGCCTACAGGTCTTTTGTCTCCCTAGGTAAGTTTAATCTTAGGTATTTTATTCTTTATGTTGCAGTGGTAAATATGAGTGTTAATTTAATTTCTTAATTCTTAATTTCACTTTCAGATTTTTCATCATTAGTATATAGGAATGCAAGAGATTTCTGTGCATTAATTTTGTTCTGTGCATTAATCCTGCAACTTTACCAAATTCATTCAGCAGCTCTAGTAGTTTTCTGGTGGCATCTTTAGGATTCTCTATGTATAGTTTCATGTCATCTGCAAACACTGACAGTTTTACTTCTTCTTTTCCAGTTGTATTCTTTTATTTCTTTTTCTTCTCTCATTGCCATGGCTAGGACTTCCAAAACTATGTTGAATAATAGTGGCGAGAGTGGACATCCTTGTCTTGTTCCTGATCTTAGAGGAAATGCTTTCTCTTTTTCATCATTGAGAATGATGTTTGCTGTAGGTCTTTCGTGTATGGCCTTTATTATATTCAGGTAGGTTCCCTCTATGCCCACTTTCTGGAGAGTTTTTATCATAAATAGGTGTTGAATTTTGTCAAAAGCTTTTTCTGCATCTATTGAGTTGATCATATGGTTTTTATTCTTCAGTTTGCTAGTGTGGTATATCACATTCATTGATTTGCGTATATTGAAGAATCCTTGCATCCCTGGGATAAATCCCACTGATTGCGGTGTATGATCCTTTTAATGTGTTGTTGGATTCTGTTTGCTAGTAGTTTGTTGAGAACTTTTGCATCTATATTCATCAGTGATATTGGTCTGTAATTTTTTTTTTTTTTGTACAATCTTTGTCTGGTTTTGGTATCAGGGTGATGGTGCATTCATGGAAAGAGTTTGGGAGTGTTCCTTCCTCCACAATTTTTTGGAAGAGTTTGAGTAGAATGGTTTTTAACTCTTCTCTAAATGTTTGATAGAATTCACCTGTGAAGCCATCTGGTGCTGGACTTTTGTTTGTTGGAAGACTTTTAATCACAGTTTCAAATTCATTACTTGTGATTGGTCTGTTCATATTTCCTATTTCTTCCTGGATCAGTCTTGGAAAGTTATACCTTTCTAAGAATTTCTCCATTTCTTCCAGGTTGTCCAATATATTGGCAAAGAGTTGCTTGTAGTAGTCTCTTAGGATGCTTTGTATTTCTGCAGTGTCTGTTGTAACTTCTCCATTTTCATTTCTAATTTCATTGATTTGAGTTCTCTCTTTCTTTTTCTTAATGAGTCTGGCTAACAGTTTATCAATTTTGTTTATCTTCTCAAAGAACCAGCTTTTAGTTTTATTGATTTTTGCTATTGGTTTCCTTGTTTCTATTTCATTTATTTCTGCTCTGATCTTTATGATTTGTTTCCTTCTGCTAACTTTGGGTTTTTCTTGGTCTTTTGTCTAGTTCCTTTAAGTGTGAGATTAGTTTGTTTATTTGAGATTTTTCTTGTTTCTTGAGTTAGGCTTGTATAGCTATAAACTTCCCTCTTAGAACTGCTTTTGGTGCATCCCATAAGTTTTGGATCATTGTGTTTTCATTGTCATTTGTCTCTAGATTTTTTTGATTTCTTCTTTGATTTCTTCAGTAACCTCTTGGTTATTTAGTAACGTTTTATTTAACCTCCATGTGTTTGTGTTTTTTATGATTTTTTCCCTGTGATTGATTTCTAATCTCATAGTGTTGTGGTCAGAAAATATGCTTGATATGATTTCAATTTTCTTTAATTTACTGAGGCTTGATTTGTGACCCAAGATGTGATGTATCCTAGAGAATGTTCCCTGCACACCTGCGAAGAAAGTGTAATCTGCTCTTTATGGATGGAATGTCCTATAAATATCAACTAAGTTTATCTGGCCTAATTGAGTCATTTCAAGCTTCTGTTTCTCTATTTATTTTCATTTTGGATGATCTGTCCATTGGTGTGAGTGAGGTGTTAAAGTCCTCCACTATTACTGTGTTACTGTCAATTTCTTTTTTTATAGCTGTTAGCAGTTGCCTTATGTATTGAGGTGCTCCTACTTTGGGTGCATATATATTTATAATTGTTATATCTTCTTCTTGGATTGATCCCTTGATCATTATGTAGTGTCCTTCCTTGTGCCTTGTAACATTCTTTATTTTAAAGTCTATTTTTTTTTCTGATATGAGTATTGCTACTCCAGCTTTCTTTTGATTTTCCTTTGTATTGAATATCTTTTTCTATCCTCTCACTTTCAGTCTGAATGTGTCCCTAGGTCTGAAGTTGGTCTTTTGTAGACAGCATATATATAGGTCTTGTTTTTGTATCCATTCAGCAATCCTCTGTCTTTTGGTTGGAACATTTAATCCATTCACGTTTAAGGTAATTATTGATATGTATGTTCCTATGACAATTTTCTTAATTGTTTTGGGTTTGTTTTTGAAGGTCCTTTTCTTCTATTGTTTCCCACTTAGAGAAGTTCCTTTAGCATTTGTTGTAGAGCTGGTTTGGTGGTTCTGAATTCCCTTAACTTTTGCTTGTCTGTAAAGCTTTTGATTTCTCCATCGTATCTAAATGAGATCCTTGCCATGTAGAGTAATCTTGGTTGTAGGTTCTTCCCTTTCATCACTTTAAGTATATCATGCCACTCCCTTCTGCCTTGTACAGTTTGTGCTGAGAAATCAGCTGTTAACCTTATGGGAGTTCCCTCGTATGTTATTTGTCATTTTTTCCTTGCTGCTTTTAATAATTTTTCTTTGTCTTTAATTTTTGCAAACTTGATTCCTATGTGTCTTGGCGTGTTTCTCCTTTGGTTTATCCTATATGGCACTCTCTGCACTTCCTGGACGTGGGTGGCTATTTCCTTTCCCATGTTAGGGAAGTTTTTGGCTATAATCTCTTCAAATATTCTCTCAGTTCCTTTCTCTCTCTCTTCTCCTTCTGGGACGCCTATAACGCTAATATTGTTGCTTTTAATATTGTCCCAGAGGTCTCTTAGGCTGTCTTAATTTCTTTTCATTCTTTTTTTTTTATTCTGTTCCACAGCAGTGAATTCCACCATTCTGTTTTCCAGGTCACTTATCCATTCTGCCACAGTTATTCTGCTATTGATTCCTTCTATTGTAGTTTTCATTTCAGTTATTGTATTGTTCATCTGTGATTGTTTGTTCTTTAATTCTCCTAGGTCTTTGTTAAACATTTCTTGCATCTTCTCAATCTTTGTCTACATTCTTTTCTGAGGTCCTGGATCATCTTCACTATCATTATTCTGAATTTTTTTTTTCTGGAAGTTGGCCTATCTCCACTTCATTTAGTTGTTTTTCTGAGGTTTTATCTTGTCCCTTCATCTGGTACATAGCCCTCTCCCTTTCATCTTGTCTCCCTTTCTGTGAATGCGTTTTTTGTTCCACAGTGTGCAGGATTGTAGTTCTTCTTGCTTCTGCTGTCTGCCCTCTGGTCGAAAATTGAACTTTTGAAATTGAAGACATATGTAGCTCACCTGTGATTATACAGTACTACTATTAGACCTCATATCTATAGAATTTCTATTCCATGAGACTTCATTTCCTATCTTATTTCTAAAAACCTATCTCTGAGAGATTGTCTCATCTCAACAAATATTTTAACAAAAAAGTAATTATGAATTATTGGAAAACAGAAAGATAACATTATGCAATGTATATAATTTATAGAAGATTTCTGATATAAACTGCAACAATGTGGTTAAAAAAAAAAAAAGAGTGCAGACTTTGAGGGTCAAAGACCTGAAACTGAGTTTCAGACTTTGCCAGAGATTTATGATACATATGGAGAAAATCATATCTAGGCCTCCTCAACTCATCTCTATGAACGACTGTTACTTTAGTAATGTGGTAAAACCATCATTACTATCTATTTGTAAAAAGTTCCTATCACCCAAACAGAAAATTTGTATCCATTAAGCAGTGTCACCATTCCACTTCTCCAACTTATGGTAACCTCAAATATATTTTCCATCTGTATGAATTTGCCCATTCTAGACATTTCTTATAAATGCAATCATACAATATTTTTCCTTTTGTGTCCGACCTACTTCACTTAGTTTCAAGTTTGGGTTGTTTTCAAGGTTCGTCTATATTGTGTATCAGAATGTCATGCTTTTTTTTATAGTTGAATAATATTCCATTGCACAAATATATAGAGCCACATTTAATCACCCTACTAAGGTATGCTGAATCATGTTAAGAGGTAATGATGGTTCTCATCTTCCAAGAAGGTTATAAAATTTAAATATGACAATGAAAGTAAAAATATTTTGTAAAGAACTATACATGTTTTAAATATTATTTTCTCTGAAGTTTTATTTCTTAGCTAAACCTCATTTCTTTCATCATAATATGTAAAAAACACATCTGCCACTAATGAGAGGTTTAACCTGGAATCACAAGTTTTTAGGTAACTGTTTCTTCATCTTTAATAGTAAGGATCAGTATGGTATTTGTAGAGGGTGGTGTTGCCCCTGTTTTCAGGAAATATCCTAGTTTAAGTCCTGATTCTACTGCTAAAGAATTATTTCACTTAGGCCATTTACTTAGTCTCCCTGAGCCTCAGTTCCTGGCTGTGTAGGGAAGGGGTAGTTGCTCTCAAATACCATCAGCTCTAACATTGTGTAGATCCATCTAAAGAACAACTGAGGTGAGCTATAAGACATATTAATGACTAGAGTCAAACATTTATTTATTTATTTATTTTTGATGCAAGGAATACAAATTCATTCAGAAAGCTGGCGGACCACGAAGATGGCAGACTAGTATCTCCTGAAAAAATATCTTATTAGGGTTTGGATGCCAGTTTCTTTGATAGCACAGGGAGGGGGAGGGGATGAGGAAGTAAAGTAAACAGGCCATAAGATTTGCAAATGTCCCCTGGAATGGCCAGCCTTGGGGAGGTGATGTGTTAATTTCTTCTTTCTTGCAACCATCCACAGGTGGACAGGGTCAGGATGTACAAAGGCACTTTGATTTAATATTCAGGCAAGGGGGCAGGGTTCCCTGAGGTAGGCCATTCTGTATGATTATAATAACAAAAGCAATGAAAAGCAAAGGTGAAAGTCGAAGAAACAAATAAAACTTGGAGTCCGATTTGGCTCTTCCCTGTCAATGTCCATTCCACAATCTTGTGGAAAAAGGTGTGACAATATTCTAACTGCCCCATCAGTTGGATCTTTCCAGGAGTGTCCGCTATCGGTGTCAGTGTTCCAAGTGTTGAGATTTGTCTTTTGTTCTGCTTTGGAAGTGTCTACTTTACACCTGTAGATTTAAAAATATTCACAATCTAAAAGTTGAGAGTTATCAGGAATTTTGAGAGCTTCAAGCCCAAGAGGCCACATCATAAGTTAAGGAATTTAGCGTTTTTCTATGTATGGTAAGATGCAAGAGTCTGGGCTCACCAAAATCATTTTTTTTGATATGTACCATAGCTATCTGGGGCCTGTATCCTGTATTTGCATATCCTGAGCTTCCTCAGGGCTCAGCAGCTCATGTTGGAGGGCTGCCATCGCTGATGATTGATTCTCTCCTCTTGGTCAGGAATTTGCCCAATATTTGGGAGACATTTCATTATCAAACTTTGTCCCACAGTCCTGGGAGGCTTATCCCAGGTCAGGCAAAAATTCTCGATATGCCACTGCAGGTGCTAATTTTCAGATTAGGCCTACTGATAATTAAAGATGCTCTAGATCCTCTGTCTAACTATGATCCAGTCGAGATTTTCCCTTGTTGTTTCTTCCCATACCTAGAATCACATTATTATAATTTTTCTACTTTATAAAAGTGATCTATTTCCTTAAGATGTTTAGCCATAGAAATTTTGTTGGAGGCCTAGTTACACACTGGGTACTGCAAGAGACAGCAATCTTATAAAATAGACAGGATATAAGTAATACAGCTGGTAACACTGACAAAGACATAGTGCAGCAGGGAGACACAAAGCATAAACGATGTTTTAAAACATTTTTTGAGATGAGGCTTAATCTTTCAGAGATAGATTTTTAGAAATAAGATAGGAAATGAAGTCTCGTGGAATAGAAATTCTATAGGTGTGATGTCTAATAGTAGTTCTGTATAACCACAGGTGAGCTACCATGGAATATTACTCAGCCATAAAAAGGGACAAAATTGGGTCATTTGTAGAGATGTGGATGGACCTAGAGACTGTCATACAGAGTGAAAGTCAGAAAGAGAAAAATATCATATATTAATGAATATATGTGTAATATAGAGTCAAACTTTTAGAAAGATAAAATTAATTATTTTGGAAATGTATTCTATGATATAGGATGATTTTCTGGAGAACATTCGAGTCATTATCAGGAATGTCTTAAGAAAAAAGTGATTTTGGATTATTCCCAAATTGAACTGATGAGACTATCCCCAGCTAATGTCAATTACTTTAATTAGCCTACTACATGTACACTAATTAATTAATCTTCAAATTCCCTCTATAGAGAAAAACATTAATGAGGAAATCAATTTTTTAACAGATATTAAATACAGATATGATATGATTAGCCCAAGGATATGGAGTAAGTCATAGTCCAGGTTTGACTGTGGAAGCAGAGCCCCCAGCCAGACCTGGGCCATTATGGCCCTGTATAAAATATGATTTAATGAATATCCCTAATAGGGGTTTCAGTCAACTCACTGAGGGTCTTGAGGTCTGTATCCCTCAGTTCTTAGTATTTTCCTTGAAGTTATATCTCCTGCAAAGTTCAGTCTTTCCTTCTTTTCTTCTCTCTTACTGAGCCATTGGTTTCCACTGGCTATGCTATTAGATGGAATATACACGATGATGAATAAGTCATAGGTATTTCTAAAATAGAAAATCAACAGTAACATAATAATAGTGGGGGATTTTAACACCTCACACCAATGGACAGATCATCCACACAGAAAATTAATAAATAAACACAAGCTTTAAATGACACAATAGACCAGATAGATTTAGTTGATATTTATAGCACATTCCATCCAAAAGCAGCAGATTACACTTTCTTCTCAAGTGCACATGGAACATTCTGCAGGATAGATCACATCTTGGGTCACAAATCACACCTCAGTAAATTTAAGAAAATTGAAATCATATCAAGCTTCTTTTCTGAACACAACGCTATGAGATTAGAAATCAATTACAGGGAAAAAAACGTAGAAAACACAAACACATGGTGGCTGAAAAATACGTTACTAAATAAACAAGAGATCACTGAAGATATCAAAAAATACCTAGAGACAAATGACAATGAAAACACGACGATCCAAAACCTGTGGGATGCAGCAAAAGCAGTTCTAAGAGGGAAGTTTATAGCTATACAAGCCTACCTCAAGAAACAAGAAAAATCTCAAATAAACAATTTAATCTTACACCTAAAGGAACTAGAGAAAAGAACAAGAAAAACACAAAGTTAGCAGAAGGATACAAATCATAAAGATCAGAGCAGAAATAAATGAAATAGAAACAAAGAAAACAATAGAAAAGATCAATAAAACTAAAAGCTGGTACTTTGAGAAAATAAACAAAATTGATAAACTGTTAGCCAGACTCATCAAGAAAAGGAGGGAGAGGACTCAAATCAATAAAATTAGAAATGGAAACAGAAGTTACAACAGGCACCGCAGAAATACAAAGCATCCTAAGAGACTACTAGAAGCAGCTCTATCCCAATAAAATAGACAACCTGGAAGAAATGGACAAATTCTTAGAAATGTATAACTTTCCAAGACTGAACCAGGAAGAAATAGAAAATATGAACAGACCAATCACAAGTAATGAAATTGAAACTGTGATTAAAAATCTTCCAGCAAACAAAAGTACAGGACCAGATGGCTTCAAAGGTAAATTCTATGAAACATTTAGAGAAGAGCTAACACCCATTCTTCTCAAACTCTTCCAAAAATTTGTGGAGGAAGGAAGACTCCCAAACTCATTCTATGAGGCCACCATCACCCTGATACCAAAACCAGACAAAGATACTACAGAAAAAGAAAATTACAGATCAATATCACTCATGAATACAGATACAAAAATCCTCAACAAAATACTAGCAAACAGAATCTAACAACACATGAAAAGGACCATACACCATAGTCAGTGGGCTTTATACCAGGGATGCAAGAATTCTTCAATATATGCAAGTCAATCAATATGGTACACCATATTAACAAATTTAAGAATAAAAACCATATGATCATCTCAACAGATGCAGAAAAAGCTTTTGACAAAATTCAACATCCATTTATCATAAAAACTCTCCAGAAAGTGGGTATAGAGGGAACCTACTTTAATATAATAAAGCCCATATACAACAAACCCACAGCTAACATCATTCTCAGTGGTGAAAAACTGAAAACATTTCCTCTAAGATCAGGAATCAGACAAGGATGTCCACTCTCGCCACTATTATTCAACATAGTTTTGGAAGTCCTAGCCATGGCAATGAGAGAAGAAAAAGAAATAAAAGGATACAAACTGGAGAAGAAGAAGTAAAACTGTCAGTGTCTGCAGATGACATGAGACTATACATAGAGCATCCTAAAAATGCCACCAGAAAACTACTAGAGCTGCTGAATGAATTTGGTAAAGTTGCAGGTTGCAAAATTAATGCACAAAAATCTCTAGCATTCCTATACACTAATGATGAAAAATCTGAAAGTGAAATTAAGGAAATGCTCCCATTTACCACTGCAACAAAAAGAATAAAATACATGGGACTAAACCTACCTAGGGAGAAAAAGACCCTTATGCAGAAAACTATAAGAATCTGGTGAAAGAAATGAAAGATGATACAGACAGATGGAGAGACATACATGTTCTTGGATTGGAAGAATCAATATTGTGAAAATGACTATACTACCCAAAGCAATCTACAGATTCAGTGCAAATCCTATCAAATTACTAATGGTATTTTTTACAGAACTGGAACAAAAAATCTTAAAATTTATATGGAGACACAAAAGACCCCGACTAACCAAAGCAGTCTTGAGGGGAAAAAAAGGAGCTGGAGGAATCAGACTCCCTGACTTCAGACTATACTACAAAGCTACAGTAATCAAGGCAGTATGGTACTGTCACAAAAACAGGAATATAGATCAATGGAACAGGATAGAAAGCCCAGAGCTAAACCCACCCACCTATGGTCAACTAATCTATTACAAAAGAGGCAAGGATATACAATGGAGAAAAGACAGTCTCTTCAATAAGTGGTGCTGGTAAAACTAGATAGCTACATGTAAAAGAATGAAATTAGAACACTCCCTAACACCATACACCAAAGAAACCCTCAAAATGGATTAGAGATCTAAATGTAAGACTGAGCACTATAAAACTCTTAGAGGAAAACAAAGGAAGAACACTCTTTGACATTAATCACAGCAAGACCTTTTTTGATCCACCTCCTAGAGTAATGGAAATAAAAACAAAAATAAACAAATGGGACCTAATGAAACTTAAAAGCTTTTGTACAGCAAAGGAAACCATAAACAAAGGAAAAGACAACCCTCAGAATGGGAGAAAATATTTGCAAATGAATCATTGGACAAAGGATTAATCTCCAAAATATGTAAACAGCACATGCAGCTCAATATTAAGAAAACAAACAACCCAATCCAAAAATGGGCAGAAGACCTAAATAGACATTTCTCCAAAGAAGACGTACAGATGGCCAAGAAGCCCATGAAATCTGCTCAACATCACTAATTATGAGAGAAATGCAAATCAAGCCTACAATAAGGTATCATGTCACACCAGTCAGAATGGCCGTTATCAGAAAATCTACAAACAACAAATGCTGTAGAGGGTGTGGAGGAAAGGAAACCCTCTTGCACTGTTGGTGGGAATGTAAATTGATTCTGCCACTATGGAGAACAGTATGGTTGTTCCTTAAATAACTACAAATAGAACTACCATATGACCCAGCAATCCCACTACTGGGCATATACCCAGAGAAAACCATAATTAAAGAAGACACATGCACCCCAATATTCATTGCAGCACTATTTACAGTAGCCAGGCCATGGAAACAACCTAAATGCCCATTGACAGAAGAATAGACAAAGAAGATGTGGTATATATATATATACAATGGAATATTACTCAGCCATATAAAGGAATGAAATTGGGTCATTTGTAGAGATGTGGATGCATCTAGAGACTGTCATACAGAGTGAAGTAAGTCAGAAAGAGAAGAACAAATATCATATATTAACACATATATGTGGAACCTAGAAAATGGTACAGACGAACTGGTTTGCAGAGCAGAAATCTAGACACAGAAGTACAGGAAAAACGTATGGATACCAAAGGGGGAAAGCGGCGGGGGTGGGTTGTGTGTGTGATGAATTGTGAGATTGGGATTGACATGTTTACACTGATGTGTATAAAATGGATGACTAATAAAAATAAATAAATAAACATAAAAGAAACCAAATGACAAAAGCATGTTGTGATTGTGCAATGCACGTCAGACCTGGAGGAGTGTAATGCAGTAAATATGAGTGCTGCCCCTGAAGACTTTGTAACGTAAAAGGCAACACAGTGACAAAGGCAGAGACAGTCGCTGTATCCTTCAGAAATTGACAATGGATAAATTGCAGGAGACTCCAGTTATTAAGAAACAATCTTTCATAATGGAAGATAAACGAACAGATTAAAGCTTACTCAAGAGGAAATGTAGGATCCACGGTGGACCACAGGGTGAACAGCTATCAGGAGCTCAGGCATCCTGCTGTCGAGTGGGAGCGTGAGCTGTGACGTCACGCAGACTGAAGTCTGAAATTTTCCATCACTCATTATCTCTGTGACTCTGCAAAACCTCACTGAATCTCAGAAGGAAAAAAAAAAAGAAAAAAATATGTTTCATTTAAGTGTGCGATTTGTTACTCAGTAGGACCTTAGTACATACTTCTTTGCTTCTTATCTCCCTCTATTATTCACAGAAGTAAATGAAATACATACCGACTATAATACATTTGAAAACTGGCAGTAACTCCTTCAACATCATCATTTAGCAGAATATAAGGGAACTGCAGTTATGAAATTTGGAAGCTCGTTTAAGAGAAATGACTTGTCGTCTTTTTTAATATGAGCATTGAAAGCTATAATTTCCCTCTAAGCATGTCTTCACTACATCCCACAAATTGTGATGTTGCATTTGCATTTTCATTCCATTCAAAATACTTTATTTCCTTTGTCACTACTTTTATGACTTGAGGGTTATTTACACATAATGTTGTTTAATGTAATACAATTTTTGAGAATTTTGTGGATATCTTGGTTACTATTTTTAATTTAGTTTATTTGTGGTCAGAGAACATGTCCTATATAAATTCAGTCCTTTTAACTATATTGAGACTTGTTCTATGGTTCAACATACAGTCTGTTTTGATTGATGTTCTGTGTGTATACTTGAAAAGAATGTGAGTGCTGCTGTTGTTTGGTGGAGTGCTCTATAAATATGAATTAAACCAATTTGGTTCAGACTATTGTACAAAAACAAAACAAAACACAAGAAAACAAAACAAAACAAAACCAAAATAAGCCCTGATCAATGATCACTGTTGAGTAGCCAGTCATATGAGGCAAACTCAGATTTAAGGAACTACATGCCTGTACCAAATGAATATTATCAATATTTCTAGACTAAGTGTGCTTGGCTATCTTGCCTGATCTGCTTCATATGACTATCCAACTTTTAGCTGATCATGGAACTTGCTGGGTGTTTCCATAAAAGCAAAACAATATATTGCAGCATGACTCAGTAAAGGCATTTCAAACTGGATATGGCTGTTTGAGGAGCCAGAATGCCAAGATCTATATGCTATGACGATGATCATCATCATTGTCATGATCTTAAATTCTTTGTTCAGGGCCCATAATGTTCTTGGCGCTATATGTCCTAGGCATGGCCATTTTTGATAATTATTTCAGGTGCTTCAAAGGAAACTATCTAAAAAATACCAAGGTGAAAGGACTTGCCACTGAGCTTCTGTTTGGACTTTTTTTTTTTTTTTTTTTGCATTGTTTCCTATACACTGACTGCTGTGCACACATTTCCCACGGTTGACGAGGATGAGTAAATTAACTCTGTTTAGCATCTTAGCCAGTATATCAGAGAATTTAGATTATAAGGAGCATCTCAGCTCAAGGATGCCATTTGCCATTACACTTATTTTTGATGACACCACCATTCCACTTTTATTTGGTAGGATGGGAGATGTTCTGATATCTGAGAAGGTCTATTTATTCCCAGATGCATCTTTCTCAGTGATTCGAATGGATGTTATAAATGCTAAAAAGAGGACTTGGAGCTTGAGTTAGGGTCTATAGGAATATTGACTGGAGCGTCCAGAAGTAGGACATACCAGGGTAGATGCAAACTGAACATAAATATGGAAAAACACGGAGAAAGCCAGACTGTGTTTACACCTAAAGGGACAATTTCAGATAAAACAATAGAGGAGCAGGACAGCAGGATCCCAGTGAACACAGAGATGAGGCCTTTGGTGATGAGACCCTTTGATCAAATCTTGGTGAACATTAAAGTGCACATCTGGCCAGGTGAATCTAGCATGAAAGACTAGAGGCACATTGGGCTCTTTGGAGAAATAAGAAATGGTGAGGAGGAAATTCTGGATCTCTGCAGATGGACAGTGGGCATGGAACTGTGTGCCTGTGGAGAATCTGGGAAAATCAGAGTTGATGGGAGCTGACCTATGGGGTTCTGCCTCCAGAAGTGTCCAGGGGAGTGAATAGGGAACCCAGCAATTCAACAGATGCTGTCTTGGGTAAACCTCACAACATCACAAAGAGCAGCACATGGTGGGTATACAAACTCCTTTTCACCAAGAAAAAAAAAATAAGGTTCACAAGAGCTGAAAGGACTGTAGTTAAGTCAAACAGTCAGGCAATTGCAGACTCAGGACTCAAATTCGATCAGCTTACTCTCAGCCCAGGGCACTTTTCACCCTAAGAATAAGCCTTCTCTCAAGCTTCTTTCCTTATCTTTTGGTCAGAATTATACCTTCTTATTTTATCTGTTATAACTAACTCAATTTATCCTGGGTAGTAGTTAGTAATTTCCATGTCTCATACCATATTAAAACCTCTAATAATAATAACAATAACAGTAATAAAATGGTAATGATGATGATGACAGTGGCTAAAATCTATTATGGACAATGCACTAGGTGCTAAGCATTTTACACATATAGGTATTATCCAATTTAATTACAGTAAGCAAGAAGATAGGTACTGTAATTTTCTCCATTTTATAGAATGGGAAGCTGAGACTCATGGTGCTTGAGCTACTTTCACATAGCTGGTAAGTGGTAGACGTGAAATATTGAACCCAGATCTTCTGACCCCAGAGATATCCTTCTTTACCCCTCAGAATAATGTGTCCTTCCATTGCAAGCAGGGATCAAGCTGTTCTTATTTTTATTTCTACAGCATCGTGCATCATGGTTTGTAACTATCTACTGCACTACATTTGTTTAACATGACATTTGCCAAAAAAAAAAGCTTGTTGAAGTGAATCATAGCTTGATACTTCAGGAGCATTGAGTCAATTATTAAGGAGAACACCATTGTCAGTTGAGAAACAGTGGTTTGATATAAACCAGAAGTACATTGTCTGCCTGTACCCAGATGTGGAAAGTGTGAAGCAGAGATGACAATAAGAAAGAACATATAGTGAACCCTTTCTATGACTCAGGCAAATTCTTCTAGAGGCAAGTTTGGGAGAAGTAAAGTGGACCAAGAGAATATGCAGCTTTGAAGTTCAGACCTGGGTTTCAATCTTGACTAGCTATTTGGCTTAGTTCTGTGTTATTAGACAAAATAGAGTAGCTTCTCTGAGTCTCAGCTTTTACCATTTCTACAATGAATATAGCAATCAGCATTTTGGAATCATGTAGAAATTAAATCAGATAATGTATACATCAGCCTTCTGAAGGTTCCTATATCTCTCTCTCCTGAGTCACGTCACTACCAGATTTACATGTGGCTTCTTTATCTGCTTTTAACTGATTAAATTTCATAGAATCTTGAAAGGCAGTTATGATTATCCCTATTTCACTAATAAAAAAGTGAGTCATGGTGGTTAAGTATGTATATTGAGGAGAAGAAAAGGGCCCAGATGGGGTTGATTGAAAACCCCATAGTTTTCCCATAATATATGTAAAATATTCCCTCATCAGAGATCTCCAGGACTATTTTAAGACCCTCTTAAATAGTGTAGAGGCTATGGTCACCCATTTTTAGTTTGAATTCCATTTTGCTACATGGTCAACCTGTGTTGAAAGCCATTCAATAGATAGTTTCAAAATTCCACAAGAAAGCTTAAAAGGCCCTTTGTTGACAATTCTCTTCTTATATTTTTGTGCCTCAGTCTTGGACTTTTCTGCATTTTCATATTGATTTCATTAATATCTAGTTGCTTATTTTTCTCAAATGTACTGGCTACGATTTTGCCTCTGTAATTTGGAACACAATGTTCACTCTGCTTGAAAAAGACTCACCTCACCTGGTTTGCTTGGTGAACTCCTATACATCCTGAAAACTCCCATTCATATTGTTCCTCCCTTTTTGCCATTCCCTGGATCCAGGGTATCCCTCATTATTCCCATAACACCTGGTGCTAAACTTCAATACAATATTGCCCAAACCTGCCAATCTTAAAACACACACACACTTAGGAACCTTTGAAAAACAGATTCCCAGACCAGATCCAACTCAGTGCAATTAAAACTTCCAATGGAGGCACATATAAACCTTAATGTTTATAAGCTCTTCAATCAATTTTATGGTCTGATAAGTCTAGTACTACTTAAATGAACCAAATAGTAAGTTGCAATAAAATTGTCTATGTGCAGGCTTCCCTGTTGGTGCAGTGGTTGAGAGTCCACCTGCCAATGCAGGGGATATGGGTTCATGCCCCGGTCCGGGAGGATCCCACATGCTGCGGAGCGGCTGGGCCCGTGAGCCATGGCCACTGAGCCTGCACCTCTGGAGCCTGTGCTCCACAACGGGAGAGGCTACAACAGCGAGAGGCCCACATACCACAAAAAAAAAAAAAAATTGTCTATGTGTGTCTGTCTGTCTCTATCTAGCTTGTGGTGTCCTTTAAGAATATAACTGTACCTTTTTCAGGATTAATTTTCTAGTTTATTGCCTGGAAATACAGTCTTCAGAAATTATTTGATGAATGAATGAGCTAACAAAAGAATAGAATGAAAACAAGCCTCTCATATTATCTCTAGAAATCTTTCCAAGTGATCATGAATAAGAATTCTAGATGTCCTGTTGCAGATTTCTATCTGGCACTATGTGTTTTGTTTTCATTAAAAAAAATGTTTGGTGTTAGATCAGCAGAGACTCTTTGACCTGAAGACCTGACATGAGTTCTGAAGCAGCTGATCATCAGAGTCAAATTAGATTGGTGAAATTTTGACTGTAGACAAGTATACATCCAAAAGTCATTCAACATGCATATAGACTTGAATTTGTTGAAGCTCATAACAGGTAATATATACTGAAAAAAAAAAAAGATCCTTCCTTTAAAAATTCTAAATGATGATAGAGAAGAAAAGTAGTGATAAACAAGAATATCAGAGAAAAGGTAAGGACAGCAGACAAAAGATTAAAATATATCCCTGAGTTCTAGGACTTCTATAATCACTAAGGACCTCTTCAGTTTATAACATGTATCTCTCTTCTTTGCATTATAAAGTTCACACTCCTCCTCATGGCATATAAGGCCCTCCAAGTCTTGACCAATCAACTCTGAAAATTTCATTTTATTTTGTTTCACCACTCATCCATAGAACCACTTATAAGAAACACCTCTTTTTTCCCTTTCCCTCTTCTTCTTTCTCTCTCTCCCTCATGAACTGTTTCATCAAAGAGAAATAAGCTAGACACTAAAGAAGGATTTACCTTGTACACTTTCTACAACAGGGAAGAAGGTCCAGTGTAAACTGAGCTCGACTTTGCCTAAATAAAAAGCAGGAAACTTTTTAAATGCTAGGGTGTATTAAAGGAAAGGTGCTCAAGGGCATTGAAGGCAGTTTGGTTCATGTGACCACATCATCTGTGTTTGCTAATCAGAACTTATCTGGAGGGAGGGGAAACAAACTTCTTGATGACAGGACGCAGTTGTGCAATTTGGAGCAAAGTTCCAATCAAGCTAGGCCTTTACCCTCCCAGAGCACTGGGAGGTTAGAATTATCTCCTAAATTGTCTGCATTTCAGAGAGTATGCTCCTAGGTCCTTGAGGAGAGAGTTCAGGTTGATAGAAGGTTCATATCCCAAAGGGCAGGTAAATGATTTATCACTGCCTCCTTAGCTGTTCTAAAAGGGGTTCAGGGATTTACAATCCTATCATCAAGTTTTGGCTGGAATAAACAGTTAGTTCTCCTGGCACTGCTGAGACTTTCTTAGGCTGGCATTTTTAAGGAGTCTGGGGGCATCCTGGGGACACAGCTTTAAGCTGCTAGAATCCATGTTAGTGTTTGATCAAATCTCTAAGTGAAGTGGTTCAGACTGAGTCATTAAATGCAGAGAGAGTTTGCATTTCTCGCTTGATTCTGGGATACACCTAATTTCATTTTTCCCTAGAGAGCAAATTCAAAAATAAAATCACAATGATATAATAATAAAGCTAATATTCAGGATGAACAGTGAGGGGAGAAAATAAATTCTATTTCCCAGGCAGTGAAAATAGCATGTACCAAGAAAGAGTAGTAATAAAGAGTCTGGAAAATTCCAGAAAAGCAAGAGGATGGTCATTGTTTTTAACAAGTTAACATCTCCATTCTTCAGCATGACAGGCAAATAGTCATTTACTTGTCTTGAACAAGGGAGGCAAAGGGAATCCCTGGGGGAAGCAGGTGCCTGAGGAGACAGACATTTTAGTTATCTATTGCTGTACAGCAAGCTATCCAAAGCTTAGTGACCTAAAAGAACAAAGTTTTTCTTACATCTCATGCTTTTGTGGGTCAAGAACTCAAGCAGGGTTCAGCTGGTCAATTTTCTGCTTCATGTGGTATCGGTTGGGTCATTCTGTGATTTTTAAGTGGTGGCTTCACTCTCATGCCTGTGCCTTAGAAGGGGAGTTGGAGGTCGGACTTAGCTGTGCCATCTCCCCCTCCCTTTAGAGCTCTTCCACATGCTCTCTCTAGCATGGGAGTTGGGGGACTCAGGGCTTCCAGAGGCAAGGCAGAAGCTCCCAATCCTCCCAAAGTCTAGATTCAGAACATGGAACATGCAAAGCATCACTTTCCCTGTGCCCTATTGGTCAAACAGCCACAGGTCAACTCAGGTTCAAGGGGAGGGAAATAGGCCTTAACTTTTGGTTAAACAAGTGGTGAAAAATGTGTGGCCATCTTTAATCAACTACTGCAGACTTATACAGATGTTACTTATTCACCCAGAATCCATGTCATAAGAAGAGAGAATGTTTGGTCTTTTTATGGTTGTGTTTATATTATCAAATAAAGTGTCTAAAGATACCAATGTGACAAGTAAAAATAAATAAGATGGCCCCTAATGTCTACTGAGTATACAAAATATCTTTGTGTTCATTAGTAATGGTGTTAATTGCTATTATTAAACACCTCCTACGTGTCGAAATTTATACTTGCATCACTTCATACAATTCTCACAACCATTTTGAGAGAGGCATTTTATCTTCATTTTGCAAGTTAGAAAACTGATATTCAGAAACACAAATTTTGTTGTCCCAGGGCACATAGTTAGAATTCTGGAGTTGAAATTCATGGACATCAAAGTTCGGGGTCTTTCAATGGAGTCACATCACCATCCCACATGCCACATAAAGACACTTGTGCTGCCAGAACAGTGGTCATTATTTCTGTTTCACATATAGTATGACACAGGCTTAAGGTAAGCAGTTTACCCAACAGTGTAAAGCTGAAAAGTAAAGTGCACGGACTCATCATACCATGCAATTTTTTTTAATTTAACATCTTTACTGGAGTATAATTGCTTTACAATGTTGTGTTAGCTGTGGCTGTATAACAAAGTGAATCAGCTTTATGTATACATATATCCCCATATCTCCTCCCTCTTGCAATTCCCTCCCACTCTCCCTATCCCACCCTTCTAGGTGGACACAAAGCACTGAGCTGCTCTCCCTGTGCTATGTGCTGCTTCCCACTAGCTATCTATTTTATATTTGGTAGTGTATATATGTCAATGCCACTCTTGCACTTTTTCCTAACTTATACTTCCCTCTCCCCATGTCCTCAAGTCCATTCTCTACATCTGTGTCTTTATTCCTTTATCGCTAGGTTCTGCAGAATCATTTTTTTTTAGATTCCGTAAATGTGTGTTCACATATGGTATTTGTTTTTCTCTTTCTGACTTTCTTCACTCTGCATGAGAGTCTCTAGATCCATCCTCACTGCAAATAACTCAATTTTGTTTCTTTTTATAGCTGAGTAATATTCCATTGTATATACGTGCCACATCTTCTTTATCCATTCATCTGTCGATGGACACTTAGGTTGCTTCCATGTCCTGGCTATTGTAAATAGATCTGCAAGGAACATTGTGGTACATGACTCTTTTTGAATTATGGTTTTCTCAGAGTATATGCCCAGTAGTGGGATTGCTGGGTAATATGGTAGTTCTATTTTTAGTTTTTTAAGGACCACCATACTGGTCTCCATAGTGGCTGTTTCAATTTATATTCTCACCAACAGTGCAAGAGGGTTCCCTTTTCTCCACACCCTTTCCAGCATTTATTGTTTGTATATTTTTTGATGATGGCCATTCTGACCAGTGTGAGGTGATACTTCATTGTAGTTTTGATTTGCATTTCTCTAATAATTAGTCATGTTCAGCATCCTTTCATGTGTTTGTTGGCAATCTGAATATCTTCTTTGGAGAAATGTCTATTTAGGTCTTCTGCCCATTTTTGGATTGGGTTATTGTTTTTTTTTGATATTGAGCTGCATGAGCTTCTTGTATGTTTTGGAGATTAATCATTTGTCAGTTGCTTCATGTGCAAATATTTTCTCCCATTCTGAGGGTTGTCTTTTCATCTTGTTTATGGTTTCCTTTGTTGTAAAAAAGCTTTTAAGTTTCATTAGGTCCCATTTGTTTATGTTTCTTTTCTTTCCATTTCTCTAGGAGGTGTGTCAAAAAGGATCTTGCTGTGATTTATGTCATAGAGTGTTCTGCCTATGTTTTCCTCTAAGAGTTTTATAGTGTCTGCTTTACATTTAGGTCTTTAATCCATCTAGAGTTTATTTTTGTGTATGGTGTTAGGGAGTGTTCTAATTTCATTCTTTTACATGTAGCTGGCCAATTTTCCCACACCACTTATTGAAGAGGCTGGCTTTTCTTCATCGTGTATTATTTTCTGCTTTATCAAAGATAAGGTGACCATATGTGCGTGGATTTATCTCTGGGCTTTCTACCCTGTTCCATTGATCTATATTTCTGTTTTTGTGCCAGCACCATACTGCCTTGATTACTGTAGCTTTGTAGTATAGTCTGAAGTCCAGGAGCCTGGTTCCTCCAGCTCCATTTTTAGTTCTCAAGATTGCTTTGGAAATTCGGGGTCTTTTGTGTTTCCATACAAATTGTGAAATTTTGTTCTAGTTCTGTAATTTGATAAGGATTGTATTGAATATGTAGATTGCTTTGGGTAGTATAATCATCTTCACAATGTTGATTCTTCCAATCCAAGAACATGGTATATCTCTCCATCTGTTTGTACCACGTTTAATTTCTTTCACCAGTGTCTTATATTTTTCTACATACAGGTCTTTTGTCTCCTTAGGTAGGTTTATTCCTAGGTATTTTATTCTTTATGTTGCACTGGTAAATGGGAGTGTTTCCTTAATTTCTCTTTCAGATTTTTCACCATTATTGTATAGGAATGCAAGAGATTTCTGTGCATTAATTTTGTATCCTGCTACTTTACCAAATTCATTGATTAGCTCTAGTAGTTTTCTGGTAGCATCTTTAGGATCCTCTATGTATAGTATCATGTCATCTGCAAAGAGTGACAGCTTTACTTCTTCTTTCTGATTTGGATTCCTTTTATTTCTTTTTCTTTTCTGATTGCTATGGCTAAAAATTCCAAAATTATGTTGAATAATATTGGTGAGAGTGGAAAACCTTGTCTCATTCTTGATCTTAGAAGAAATGGTTTCAGTTTTTTGCCATTAAGAACTATGTTGGCTGTGAGTTTGTCATATATGGCCTTTAATATGTTGAGGCAAGTTCTCTCTATGCATAGTTTCTGCAGAGCTTTATCATAAATTGGTGTTAAATTTTGTCAAAAGCTTTTCGTTTTTTGGTTTTCCTCCTTCAATTTGTTAATATGGCATATCACATCAAATGATTTGCATATGTTGAAGAATCCTTGCATTCCTGGGATAAACCCCACTTGATCATTGTGTATGATCCTTTTAATGTGCTGTTGGATTCTTTTTGCTAGTATTTTGTTGAGGAATTTTACATCTATGTTCATCAGTGATATTGGCCTGTAATTTTCTCTTTTGCACCATCTTTGTCTGGTTTTGATATCAAGGTGATGTTGGCCTCGTAGAATGAGTTTGGGAGTTTTCCTCCCTCTTCTATATTTTGGAAGAATTTGAGAAGGATAGGTGTTAGTTCTTCTGTAAATGTTTGATAGAATTCACCTGTGAAGCCATCTGGTCCTGGGCTTTTGTTTGTTGGAGGATTTTTAATCATAGTTTCAATTTCAGTGCTTGTGATTTGTCTGTTTATATTTTCTATATCTTCCTAGTTCTGTCTTGGAAGGTTATGCTTTTCTAGGCATTTGTCCATTTCTTCCAGGTTGTCCATTTTAATGGCATATAGTTGCTTTTAGTAATCTCATGATCCTTTTTATTTCTGCTGTGTCAGTTGTTTCTTCTCCTTTTTCATTTCTAATTCTATTGATTTGAGTTTTCTCCCTTTTTTTCTTGATGAGTCTGGTTTATGGTTTATCAAGTTTGTTTATCTTCTCAAAGAACCATCTTTTAGGTTTATTGATCTTTGCTCTTGTTTCCTTCATTTCTTTTTAATTTATTTCTTATCTGATCTTTATGATTTCTTTCTTTCTGTTAACTTTGGGGATTTTTTTCATCTTCTTTCTCTAATTGCTTTAGGTTTAAGGTTAGGTTATTTATTTGAGATGTTTCTTGCTTCTTGCAGTAGGATTGTATTGCTATAAACTTCCCTCTTAGAACTGCTTTTGCTGCATCCCATAAGTTTTGCATTGTCATGTTTTCATTGTCATTTGTTTCTAGGTTTTCTCTTTTTTTTTGATTTCTTCTTTGACTTCTTCAGTGATCTCCTGGTTATTTAGTAGTGTATTTTTTAACCACCATGTGTTTGTATTTTTTACAGATTTTTTTCCTGTAATTGATATCTAGTGTCACAACGTTATGGTCGGAAAAGATATCTGATACAATTTCAATTTTCTTAAATTTTCCTAGGTTTCATTTGTTACCCAACATATGATCTATTGTGGAGAATGTTCCATGAACACTTGAGAAGAAAGTGCATTTTGGTTTTTTTTGGATGGAATGTCCTATAAATATCAATTAGGTCCATCTTATTTAATGTATCATTTAAAGCTTGTGTTTCCTTGTTTATTTTCATTTTGCCTGATCTCTCCATTGTTAAAAGTGGGTGTTAAAGTCCCCTACTATGATTGTGTTACTCTTGACTTCCCCTTTTAAGGCTGTTAGCATTTGCCTTATGTATTGAGGTGCTCCTATGCTGGGTGCATAAATATTTACAATTGTTATAACTTCTTCTTGGATTGATCCCTTGATCATTATGTAGTGTCCTTTTTGTCTCTTGTAATAGTCTTTATTTTAAAGTTTATTTTGTCTGATATGAAGAATTGCTACTCCAGCTTTCTCTTGCTTTCCATTTGAATGGAATGTCTTTTTCCATCCCCTCACTTTCAGGCTGTATGTGTCTTTAGGTCTGAAGTGGGTCTCTCGTAGACAGGATATATACAGGTCTTGTTTTTCTATCCATTCAGCCAGTCTACATCTTTTGGTTCAAGCATTTAATCCATTTACATTTAAGGCAATTATTGATGTATATGTTCCTATTACCATTTTATGAATTGTTTTGGGTTTGTTATTGTAGGTGTTTTCCTTCTTTTGTTTTTCCTGCCTAGAGAAGTTCTGTTAGCATTTGTTGTAAAGCTGGTTCATTGGTGCTGAATTCTTTTAGCTTTTGTTTGTCTGTAAAGGTTTTAATTTCTGCCTCAAATCTGAATGAGATCCTTGATGGTAGCGTAATCTTGATGGTAGCTGTAAGTTTTCCCCTTTCATCACTTTTAATATATCTTGCCACTCCCTTCTGGCTTGCAGAGTTTCTGCTGAAAGATCAGCTGTTAACCTTATGGGGATTCCCTTTTATGTTATTTGTTGTTTTTTTCCTTGCTGCTTTTAATATTTTTTCTTTGTATTTAATTTTTGATAGTTTGATTGATATGTGTCTTGGTGTGTTTCTCCTTGGATTTATCCTGTTTGGGGCTCTCTACACTTCCTGGACTTGTTTATTTTCTTTCCCTTATTAGGGAAGCTTTCCATATAATCTCCTCAAATATTTTCTCAGTGCCTTTTTTTCTCTTCTTCTTCTGGGACCACTATAATTTGAATGTTGGTGTGTTTAATGTTGTCCCAGTGGTCTCTGGGACTGTCCTCAATTCTTTTCATTCTTTTTTCTTTATTCTGTTCTGTGGTAGTTTTTTCCACCATTTTGTCTTCAAGGTCACTTATCCAGTCTTCTACCTCTGTTATTATGCTATTGATTCTTTCTGGAGAATTTTTAATTTCATTTATTGTGCTCTTCATCAGTGTTTGCTTGCTCTTTAGTTCTCATAGGTCCTTGTTAAATGTTTCTTTTATTTTCTCCTTTCTTTTTCCATAATTTTGCATCATCTTTGTTTTCATTCCTCTGAATTCTTTTTCAGGTAGACTGCCTATTTCCTCTTCATTTGTTTGGTCTGGTTTTTTTTTACCTTGCTCCTTCATCTGCTGTGTGTTTCTCTGTCTTCTCATGTTGCTCAACTTACTATGTGTGTGGTCTCCTTTTTGCAGGCTGCAGGTTCTTAGTTCCCATTGGTTTTGTTGTCTGCCCCCAGTGGCTAATGTGGGCTCAGTGGGTTGTGTAGGCTTCCTGGTCGAGGGGACTGTTGCCTGTGTTCTGGTGGAGGTGGGCAGGACTGCATCCGGTGTTGTGTTTTGGGGTGTCTGTGACCTTATTATGATTTTAGTCAGGCTCTCTGCTAATGGTGGGGTTGTGTTCCTGTCTTGCCTGTTGTTTGGCATAGGGTGTCCAGCACTGTAGCTTGCTGTTCACTGAGTGGAGCTGGGTCTTAGCATTGAGATGGAGATCTCTGGGAGAGCTTTCACCATTTGATATTACATGGAGCTGGGAGGTGTCTGGTGGACCAATGTCCTGAACTCAGCTCTCCCAATGCAGAAGCTCAGGCTTGACACCTGGCTGGAGCACCAAGACCCTGTCAGCCACAGCAGCTGTGTGACAGCAGGTGAAGGATTCCACCTCTGTGCCTCAGTCTTCTCTTCTCAGCACTCTTTACTGGCTTTTCCTGAAGTCGTCTTCTCTCTTTGATCTTCTTTCTTATCTTCAATTCCACCATAGATGACGAAAGCCTCTCTATCTTTGATGTCGATTGATGGGTCTGGTGACATCTGGCTCACCAGGTCTGGGCCTAGGCCGCGCCAGATGATGGATGGATGTTCATGGCGAACTGGGCCGCACTTCTTATTCTGCCTGGGGCCCCTCACCTCTCCTCCCCACCTGTCGGTGGTGTTGGAAGACAGGGGGTGTGGCATCCAGTCTGACCCCTGGTCTCCCAACCCCAGCCTTGGGGTCTCAGCGGGCTGGGGTCCTCTGACACTCTTGCTTCACCTCCTCAGTGTGTCTCGCAAGAAGCACTCTACCCATGAATATTTAAGCTCCAGAAATTTTAGGTGTTACACACACCATTTATTTGTGATAATTTCAATCATGTTAAAGAACATCCAAACTGTGTGTAACCTTTTGTCATTTCTATGCTTTTGACTGTGTGCTCTTGGAAAATGTAAATTCTTTGCAATTTACAGTGGATTTTCCATTAATGGCAGTGTTCCCATTGTTTCATTATCTCAGTTTGTTTTAAAACATTTATTACTAATTTGACACAGTGTTTCTCTAATTAAAGTTCATTCTCTAACATGAAATATAGTATTTTATAAAGCAGCAAGGACATTTCATTTCCATTTAGAGTGCCAGATATTTCATGGGTGGTTTACAGTACATGTTGCAAGTAATTTTGTTTATTTGTTTAGGAAATCATCATTCCCATCATTCTTACTCTATATTACCACCCTTAATTTTTCCAGCTAATTCTTGTGTTTCATTCAAAGCTCTTTTATGCAATAGGTTTTGTTTAGACACAATTGTTAATTAAAGTAAGTATATGAATTGCTAAATTGCCTGACAGAAAATATTAGATTTTTCCAAGCAAGACTTATGCTTTTAGCAGAAAGATTATAAAAAAACTTTCATACTTAAGGGAAAAAGTGTTTTGAAGACAAAATGAAATCATACTAAACCCTTTTAACCTAAGCAGAATCTAAATTAGCTCTACTCAGTAGCCATCCCCTGTTGGTTCTACTTCCTAAATACATGTTACCAGTGTCTTTTTTCCACCCTACTCCCTTTCCTCCATTCTAGGTCACTGGTTGTTTCTAAAACTCTACATTTTTACCACCCTACCCATCCCCAACATTTTATTTTTTTTGTCATATTTTACATCTTTTTATTTTGTGTATCCCTTAACAACCTACTGTAGTTATCGTTGATTTTACACTTTTGTCTTTTAACCACCATACTAGATTTTTAAGTGGCCAATCCACTGCCTTCACTATACATCTGCCTTTACCACTGAGATTTTTCCTATCACATATTTTGTTATTTCTTGTTGTGGCCTTTTCTTTCCACTTTAAAAGACCCTTGCACATTTCCAGTAAGTCTGGTTTAATGGTGATAAACTCTTTAGTTTTTCCTTGTCTGGGAAACTACTGCTCCCCAGTTCTGAATGATAACCAAGCCAAATAAAGTATTCTAGGTTGAAATTTTTTTTTATTCCTTTTTAAATTTCTTTCTGGCCTGTAAAATTTGTGCTGCAAAATCAGCTGAGAATCTTACAAAGTTTTCTTTGTGTGTGGCTAGTTGTTTTTGTCTTGCTGATTTTAAGATTCTGCCTTTATTTTTAACCCTTTCCATTTTAAATATAATATATGGGGGTGTAGATCTCTTTAGACTCACCTTGTTTGAGACTCTCTGTGATTGCTGCTCCTGGATGTCTGTTTCCTCCCCCAGGTCAGGAAAGTTTTCAGCCATAAGTTTTTCAAATAAGTTTTCTGTCCCTTTCTCTCTTCACCTTCTGGGACCCCTATAATATGAATGTTAGCATTCTTGATGTTGTCTCAGAGGTACCTTAAAGTCTCCTCATTAAAAAAAAAAAACAAATTCTTTGTTCTTTTTGCTCTTCTGATTAGGTGATTTCCATTATTTTGTCTTCCAAATCACTTACCCATTTTTCTGTATTATCTAATCTGCTGTTGATTCTCTCTAGTGTATTTTTTATTTCAGTTGTTGTATTCTTCAGTCCTGATTGGTTCTTTCTTATATTTTCTAAGGCCTTGTTGAAGTTCTCACTGAGTTCTTCCATTCTTCTCCCGAGTTTGGTGAAATACTTAAAACATTTTCTTTGAACTCTTTAACAGGTAAATCACTTATCTCCATTTCATTATTATTTTTTGTTTGTTTCTCTCTGCTGGAGTCTTATTTTGTTTCATTTGGAAAATATTTCTCTGTTTCCTCATTTGTTTGGCTTCTGTTTTTTGTTTCTCTGAATTAGGCAAAACAGCTACCTCTCCTTATCTTGAAGAAGTGGCTTTGTGTGGGAGCATGCCCTGTGTAGACTGCTTGCAGCTGGTGGTTTTGTCATGCAGGCTGGGGAGTGCTGCACCCAAGCTGACTCTGCAGGGTTGCTGAGGCTAGAGTGGGTGTGTGCCAGGGGCAGTCTCTGGGGGGAATCAAACAATGATGCTCACTGATGTCTCCAATCCTGTGGTTGGTTCCAGAAGTTCCCTGCCCATTTGGCAGAAGCTCTAGGGTTAGTAAATGGATTTCCTTCTCATATAGTCCATGTGTCCTTTAAACTGCTGTTTTATCACTGTATCCCAAAGTGGATAAGTCTGCTTTGGACCCCTCAGCATTATCACTGCCTACTGCATTGGGGGTGGAGTTCCCATGGATACCATGTCTCTGCCTTTCCTACCCATTTCTATGTGGTTCTTCTGTGTGCAGTACCTGTTCAGTCAACCATCACATGTTCTTTAAGAAAAACTGCTCTATATGTAGGTGTAGACTCAGTGTGTCCATGACTTCAGGATCTTTCTACACCATGACTGTGGACCCCTCCTCTTCCCCTTTGTTCTTAATATAAAAGGAAAAACTACTGAATTAAGGAGAAAATTCTTTTCTAGGAGCCAAAAAAAAAAAAAAAGGGCAAAAAAGAATACCTCTTCAATTCTTTTTTGAGAAATCTGCAAAGCACTTAAAATATTTTATACTTCATATTAAATACTTCAGTTACATTGGAAAGGTTCATAACTCCCAGTGCATAGTCTTGCAATTAAAATATTTAACTGAAGAAAAATGGTATCATTTTTCCCCTACTGAAATTTAAAGTTAGTTAATTTTTGATTGTATAATGTTACCTTGGACTCCCACAAGGCCTTACCCTACATTAAAAATATTGTTTTGTACTAAAAATTCTTTTATTCCTAGCTCTCAAATTGTAAATAATGTAGAAGCATTGCTTAAAGTGTTAAAATAAAAAATGAATCATTTCTTTTTAATAGTCTGCTTGAATAATTATTGGATCAATAGTTCACAGTATACAACCTGCAATTAAATATATTCATTAATTCGATAAAACGGCCATATTTTATACTTGAAAGCCATTAAAGTAATATTATGTAACTCCTAATATAAGACCATTCTTCAGTTATAACATGTTTTTTTTTTCAAATTTTCAAAAGTAATTGATTCCTTATTCCAAAAAAAATTTCCCTGAATGATTAAATAAATAAAAAAATATTTAACTCTTTTATGGACTGTATTCAATTAACAAAATCATAATCCTCAGCATAGTGAAATGTTTAAGTCTGAGCAAACACATTTAGGATTTTAACTCAGAAACATTTGTTACAAAAATGTTGAATAGAGTCCAAATCTAGATATTTTGAAAGCAAAAGCAAAAGGCTTTGAAATCAGTTCATAACTGGTTTATGTTAAGAGATATCAATCACTTTTCTTTTCAAACATTTTAGTGTATACCATTGGCCTTAGAAGTCACCATATGCTTGTTCTCATAGACCCAAACATGGAATGTAGACTCAAAACTATTTCTTGAGTGAACAGTTAACTTGATATTGTGCTGGAGAGTCTGGCTACTCAAAGTGTGGCTTCTGGGCCAGCAATATCGGCCCCACCTGAGACCTCGGCACAAAGGCAGAATTCAGACCTGCTTCAGTTCTATCGAATTGGAATCTTCATCTTGAATGGAGTCGCATTTTTTTGAATGCACAACATTTGAGAAGCAGTGCTGAAGGAGTTAACAGGACCTTAACTATTAGGAATCTGGATTTATTCTGCTTCTACCAAGTCATGGGTCTATCACTTTGAAGTGACTTATAAAGTGTAAATGATCTATAAATATGCATTAATATTATTTCCCATGGTGAAGCGAGGTCATCTTATTGCTTATGTCATAAGGCCACCTGTGGTCTAGCAGAGTGAACTCTTGACTTTGAATCAGAAGATATGAACTTAATTATTAGCTTTGTCACCTCCCACTTGTTTTATCTCAGTTTCCCTGTTCAATTCTCTGAGTTTCAGATTCTAGGTCTGTAAAACCAGAATAATGACATTTCAGGGTTAATGTAAGGATCTAATGAGATAATAATATGAAATCACTCTGTAAGCTTTACAGTTCTACACATGTATTAAATATTAATATTGGAGAGCAATTGATAAATTGGTACAGGCTCTGATGACATGGGGTGGAGTACCCCAACCATATTTCATCATGTCTCTCTCCTTCCCAAAACCTTTTGATGACAAAAATCCAAACTCTTTGGCCCTCAGGTTTCTCCCTGAACTGAGCCCTACCTCCCTCGTGAACATCACTTCCTACCCCTTATTCCTTTTCTCTCATTCTTACAGTCATATTGGCCTTGAAGTCTTTCTGTGAAGACAGCAATTATGTACTTGGCATTTGTCTCCTGTCCTTGCCATTCCCTAGGGCTGGAACTCACTTCCCTCAGATATCATCATGGCCTCAGCATTCAGTTCTCACTGCAAATGCACCTCCTCAGAGAAACCTTCCATGATCTCTGAAAGAGAACTTCACTCACTCTCTGCCCATTTACTCTGTTTCCTGTTTCACTGAATTTATTGTTACCTGACAGTATAATTCAGGGTTCAAACAGGAAATCAGAAAACACCTTAGGTATTTTGAGAAGGAAAATTTTAAAAGAGGAAACGTTTGCATAACAAAAACATTGGATGGTCTGGGAGAACAAAGATCAGACAGAGCCTTACATAACAGCAGGAAATATGGAAGAGCTGAAATTACAAGGAAACTACAACCATGGCCTCAGCTGCCAGAAAAACCTCAAGACTGTGGTTACACAGGAGTTAACCTGGTAGCTGATGCAAATGCCACCTTGGCTGTCTGCTCAATGGTCTGCCTCAGCTTCCACAGGTGGATATTGGCTCTTAGTTCTCTTTTCCTTTTCAGATCTGTGAAAATTGCCTCTTACTGATGGGCTCCTATAGGAGCTCTGACTGCCTGCAAGAGTGTCCAGAAAACAGTTTTGAGAGCTCAAGGCCTCGCATCCCCAGGAATGCTTAGAAGAGTAGATATAAGAAAATGACAACAATATCTGGTATGCATGTATAGTTACTTTCCATCTACCCTACAAAACCATTCTCTCCATGAGAGCAAAGATTTCATCTATTTTCCTGATACAGTAAAAAAATAAAAGAGTAACTGAAATCTAGTTGACAGTCAAAATTTTCTTGTTGAATGAATAATTGAGTGGGTGGATAGTGCTTGAATGAATGGCAGAATCCCCAAAGCTAGTATTATGGTCACTACCTGGATTTCACCCTTTGGTGTGCTACAACTGCAAGTCAAAGGAGCACCCCTCTGCTTGTGGAGTTTGCAGTCACCCTTCCGAACCTGCAGGCATCTGCAGGGTCTCATGTGTTTACATATTTCTCTGTGGGGTAGGACAAGCTAAACCACAGTTAGACAGGGCCCTGGACTGAGAGTTAAGAGACTTGGGCTTCTAGCCGGATCTATTTTTCTGATAATTGGGGATGGGGGTTGAGGAGGTACTTAGAGAAGACACTTTACTTCTCTGAACCTCATTTTTATTTTCTGGGAAGTGGAGACTATGCTTGGTACCCTACTTAGCTCACAGGGATATTGGGAGGACCAGTGGAGACAACGTATTTTGCTACTCATTTATTCATTCACCAAACACTTACTCTATTTCAGGAACAGGGAAGACTCTGGGTATACAACAGTGTGTAAAACACTGTCCTTGAGCTTGAGAAACTCACCACTGTGGAATCTAAATCAACTGCCAATGAAATGAACCTGACAAGAGTTGGAAGGGGACGAGTCAAGTCAGAGTGGTGTGGGAACACATGGGACAGGGGTTTATTCTACTAAAGGAGGCACTAACTCTGTATAGGTGCATTGGCATTTCAGCAGGATCTCCAGGGGCATTGAGTGTTGTCAAGGGGAGAACCAGAAGGAAGCGTGTGTTGCTGTAAAATGTTAAACACATAAGATAGAAAATTAAAAAAAATAAAATTTTGAATTTGGATAAACAATAAATATTCCTCCAATGGTAATGGTGGATGTGTTCTATGTTTGATAATACATGTCTCTATGGAATGGTGTGTCTGTGTATCTATGTGTGTGTATATGTGTGCATGTGTGAGGGTGTGTTTTATAGCATAGTGAATGCAATTCCCACCTAAGGAGGTGGATTGCTTAAATTCAAATTCTAGCTCTACCACCTACTAGCATGTAACTGTGGGTCATTAACTTAACTTATCTATGTATTAGTTTACTTACCTTAAACCTCATTTAATAATAGTACCTACTTTATAGAGTTGTGAAAACTATATGAGTTTATACATACAAACTTCTTTTAATAGTGTCTGACTATTGAACAGCGTAAACACAGAAAATCCAGCTATTATTACAATAACTGTGGTCTCTTACTTCAATTGTTGCTATTATTATTACTGATAGAATTTACTTCTCTGTAGAAACTGTTCTGCCCAGTGTGAGACCTCGGGATTCAGAACCATCAAAAGTAACAGCTTGAGTCCAGCCGATCTATGTACCATTTTCTTCCTCAGTAACTTGACACCCCCAGGGCCAGATGTTCACACAGTGTTACTCTAGCCCTGTACAGCCTCCAGGTCCAGGCCAGCTGAGCTGGGCACACCTCAGGATACACATGACTCAATTCAATGAGAATTTCTGCTGCTAACTTTCTTCTCTCGTTCTGCCATGTCCTTAAAAAATGTATTTATCAAGTTTTCTTTGATGTGTTTTCATCTGTTTAGTATATACACTTCCATTCAATGTTATATGAGAAAGGAAGCTGGGAGAACATGTTATCCTATCACTTCACTTTACAGATGGTGAATCTTCACTGAAGATGGCCTATCAGTTAAAATCTGAAGACACCTGGAACCTGAAGACCAGAGAGAGAGAGAGAGAGAGAGAGAGAGAGAGAGAGAGAAACAACCTATCCCGAGGTAACAGAGTTAAATAATGAAAGGAGTATATCCACAACAAAAATCTGCTCAGTCCCAGACCAATGCTCTTTTCCAGGCCCTTGTCCTCCTTCTGAATTACCGGAAAATAACAATTAAACATGCCATAACACTAAAAATGTGTCAGATTTACCTCATTGTGTTTTTTTATTTCAGCCTTAGCAAACACTATTGTGTTAGCAAATGTTGGTTTTAAAACCCAGGTTTAACAGCCACAGTACATGGATTGAGAAGATAATGGTGCACACATTAATAACGATAATACTAGAACTGACAATTATATGCCACATTACAGTTCACAAAGTATTGTACACACATTGGTTCAATTGTTTTCTGTTCAGCATAAACAAACACAAATTTTGGCATGGAAAGAGAATTCTGGCATACTCCTGTTTTCAGTTTGTACAGACCTTTCCCATTCTTCCAGGCTCATAGTCATTTCTGCCACACGAAGCTTGTGCTTTTGTCATAGGCTTAGAGAACAGTCTCATAACCTCCTTTTAACTACAATGTCCTTTAATCCTACTGGTGAGGGATGGTGTGTGTGTGTGTGTGTGTGTGTGTGTGTGTGTGTGTGTGTGTGTGTGTAGCTTTTTCAACCACTAGGAGCTCCTTTGGAACAGTATCTTGTCTCAGCAATTAGCAGAGTAACAAGATGTGAAGCAAATAAAGCACCAGTATGCAAATAAATGCCTGCAAATTCACAGATTGGATAAGGCTCATGTAGAATATCTAAGGAAGAAGTTATTGCAATATTGAAAACAACCTCTGTGCTTACACTTTTGGGTCGTTGTCAGAAAGGGATCAGGGATGAACAGAGTCATGGATACAGCACATCAAATTCACTCTATTGTGAAGGAAAATAAAAAGGGAGATTCAGGTAAAGGATTGGTTAAAGATTTATATGTATCTGATGCATTGAGAAACTGGGAACATCTCTGTTTAATGGGTTGATTTGGGGTGGTGAAATCCACAGGTTGATGTCAAGTGAGGCATCTAGTTATTAATGTTTCCAAAATACAACTCCTAATTTCTTTATCAACCTGTCTTTCAAAACCTTCCTTCCTTTAGTCTCAGTAAATATCCTTAAGACCTGCTCATTGATCCACCCAAAACCTAAGGGTTACTGTTGCATGATTTTTCTCCCTCCGTCAGGACAGGAAATCTTTGCAAAGCCCATCAGTTAAAATTTGAAGACACCTGGAATCTGTTCCTTCCTCTCCACCTCCACTACCCCAGCTCAAACCTTTATTTCTTGCCTTGACTACCACAATTCTTTTTAAATTTGTATTATCATTTAATCTTCATGCCTATAATCTAGTCTTTCACTCTATATGCATTTACATCAGTAAATTAACCCTTTTAGAGCTCTATGAGTTTTGAAGAATACATACAAAATGGTTTCATTGCTTGCCCAAATTCCCTCTTACTTCTCCTTTATAGTAAATCCTACCTCCCACTCACAATCTCACTGATCTGCTTTCTGTTCCTGTTAAGTCTACCTTTTCTAGGACATCCTATAAACAGTATCATATTCTCTCACTTAGGAAAATTCATTTGAGATTCATCCATATTGTTGTGTGCAGTTTGTTCTTTTTCAATGCTGAGTTGTATTCCGTTGTGGAGATATATTACAATTTATTTACCCATTCACAAAGTGCAGGACATTTGTGTTGTTTCTAGTTTGGGATGATTATGAATGAAGTTACTAGATACATTCACACACAGGATTTTGTGTGAACATAGCTTTTAATTTCTCTTTGATGATTTCCTAGAAATTGGATTGTTGGATCATATGGTATGCATACATTTGACTTTATAAGAAACTGCCAAATTGCTTTCCAGAGTGGCTTTACCATTTTTCATGTTTATGAGAAATGAATGAGAAATCTCCATTTACTGTGAATCTTTGCTAGCAAATGAGTATTTGGAGACTATATGTATTATAATAGTATGTATTATACATATTATATTAGTATATATTAGTATATATAATATAGGACATCTTTTCATGTGCTTATTTGTCATTTGTGTATAATTTTGGTGAGAATCTGTTATATATTCTTTGTCAGATATGAATTTTGCAATTATTTTATCCCAGTCTATGTCTAGTCTTTTATTCCCTTAGCCGAGTCTTTCACAGAGAAAACATTTTAACATTTAAGTTTAATTTATCTTTTTTTCTTCTAGATCAGGATTTTCATGTCATATCAAAGGTATGTTCACTTAGACCAAGATCACAAAGTTTTGTAGTTTTAGGTTTTATATTTAAATCCATAACCAATTTTGAGTTACATTTCTGTAAAGATACAAGATATGGGTCAAAGTTCTTTTCCCTTTTATTTTTGCAGATGACATGCATATAATGCATTTTTTAAAATACTTCAGACACTACATGTTAAAAAGCATATATTTTCCCATTTAACTCTCTTTTCATTTTTGACAAAAAACAATTGACCATATATGTGGAGCCTATTTCTGGACTCTCTATTCTACTTCATTGGTCTATGAATTTATCCTTTCATTAATACCACATTTTCTTGACCATTGTAGCTTTATAATAAGTCTTGAAATCAGGGAGTCCTCCAAATTTCTTCATTTTCAAAATCATTTTGGTTATTTCAAACATTTGACTTCCCATAAATTTATAATAAGCTTGTTGATAACTACCAAAAAAATCCAGCTGGTATTTTAATTGAGTTTTCATTAAATCTATGGAACAATTTGGGCAGAACTGACAATTTAATCTTGTGTCTTCTAATCCATGAACTCAGTATATTTATAAACTTTTATGTTTTTTTCATTCATTTATAAACATAAATTACCTTTTATATTGACATTATATGCTACAAACATGTTAAATATAATTAGTTTGAGATTGATTGAGACTTTTTTAGTAGGAAATAATGAATTGAGGCAGTTTTATTTCCTTTTTCAATTCATATCCTATCTATCATCTATTTATCTAATTATCTACTTATCTACTTATCTACTTTTTTGCACTGTCTCAGACCTCTAGTTTGATAATGAATTAGAGTATAAAGAGCAGACATCCTTTCTTGATCTCAATCTTGGGAAAGGAATATTGTCTTTAACCATTAAATTTAAAGTTAATAATGTTTCCTTCTTTTTCTTTTTGCTAAGTGTTTTCAATATGAATGGATGTTGAATTTTGTCAAATGCTTTCTTTGCATCTATTGAGATGACATTTTTATTTATCTGCTAATATGATGAATTACATTACTTGATTTCCAAATGGTGAATCTGCTCTTTTTAATATTAACATTAATTGATCACGATGCATTATTTTTTATATATTTCTGTATTTGATTTGTTAATATTCTGTTCATTGCTTTTACATCTACATTCAAAGGAATATTGATATGTAGTGTTAATGTTTGACTCTGGATTAGATCTATCTGGATTTATAAAATAAATTCAGAGTGTGCACACATTTTATTTTCTGGAAGAGTTTGTATAGTATGGGTATTATTTATTTCTTAAATGTTTAGTAGGAACCACCAGTACAGCCATCTGGGATGGAGGTTTTATTTCTGTAAATTATTCAAATAAGAATTAAAATTTGTTGCTAGATATAGGATTATTCTAGTTTTCTAATTCTTAGTGACTTCTGCTTGTGTTCTGATAGACTGGTTTATTTAAAATAATGAATTTTTAGCTATGAAATTAGCCCTAAATGTTTATCATGTTATTGACATATTCAAAGAAACAGCTTTGTTCTCACTGTATTTGTTTCAGTTTTTCTGATTTCAATGGAGTTGAATTCTGTTATTATCTTTATTATTTCTCTTATTTTGTTTGCTTTTGATTTCATTTGCTCTTATGTCTTTAGTTTAATTATTTATTTAATTTTAATTTTTAAGGGAAATATAAGATTACTGATTTAAACTTTTGTTTTTATTCTAATAGAAGTATATAATGATATAAATTTCTCCCTAAGTACCGCCTTAACATAATCCCACCTTATTTTCATTCAATCACAATATTTTCCACCTTCACTTTGAATTCTTCTTGACTCATGGATTTTTTAGAAGTGTACCTAGTTTTCAGATATTTGTAGATTTTTAAGATATCTTTTTGCTACTGATTTTAATTTTAATTATTTTAAGATTACAAACCATACTTTAGATTTTTTTTAGCCTTTGAACTGCTGAGTTTTATTTTTTGGCTAAGAATATGTCTTATCTTGACAAATATTCGATGTGCACTTAAAAAAATGTATCCTGCTGTTGTTGAGTGGATTAGTCTATAAATATCAAATAGATCAAATCTGCTTTTAGTGCTGTTCAGGTCTTCTATGTCCTTACTGATTTTCTGTCTCCTTTTTTGATAACAAACAAGGAATGTTGAAGTCTCCAACTAAAATTTTTGGATTTGCTTATATCTACTTCAGTTCTATCAGATTTTACTTCATGCACTATAACTTTCTTCTTAGGTGCATACACATTTACAAATTTTAAATCTTCTTGGTAAACTAACTGTTATATCATTATATAATTTTTCTCTTCATTTTGGCTATTTTTTCTTATGCTGAGGTTTCCTTTCTCTGATATTAATTTTGTCATCCAAACTTTCTTTTGATTCATGTTTTTTAAATGATATCATGTTTTCTATTTTTTAGAAAAAGATTCTCCTATCTACATATTTATATTTAAAGTAAACTTTTTTTGTGTGTGGAAAATATGTGGTCAGAACTTCTTTTTCTATACAGCTCCACAGTCTATGGTTTTTTAGTCACTGTGTTTAGACCATTTACATTTACTGTGATATTGATATAATCTGACTTAGATCTGTCATTTTACTATTGGTTTTATGTTTGTATTTTTTGAGTTTTGTTTCTCTGTTCTCCTTTTCCTGCTTTCCTTTTAATTAGTTGAATTTTTATCCTTGGAGTTTTTTGGCCATATCTTGTTATATTTATTTTATACATTTATTTATTTTTGGCTGTTTTAGGGATTAAGCTTTCACTGTTTACATAAAGTTATTATTTTATCATTTCACGAAAATAAGTTTTATAACCATATCAGTATGGTTTACCCTTCCTCACTGACATTTATGTTATAATGTCATGTGTATTATATCTATATTTAATGCCCCACCAAACAACGTCACCACTTTTTCTTGCAACTCTCATGCATATTTTAAAGGATTTCAGAGGATAAAGCTTGACTTTTAAATTTACCTGTACATTTACAACTGCTGCTGTTTTTGCCTTTATTTCTGAAACTCCAAGTTTCCCTCTGGTACCGTTTCCCTTCAATCTAAAGACATTATTTTATCATTTCCTTTAGATCAAGTTTTCAGGAAATTAATCCCCGGATTTATCCTTCATCTAAGAATTCCTTTAATTTGTGATCATTTTTGTAGGATATTTCCACTGGATATGGAATTCTGAGTGGGTGGTTCTTTCCTTTTAGCATTTTGAAATGTTGTTCCACTCTTTTTTGTCTTCCATAGTTTCTGGTAAAATATCCATAGCTTTTGAACCGTTGCTTCCCTACATTATGTAATGTGTTATATTCTCTAGCTGCTTTAAATAGCTTTAAAAAAATTTTAGTTTTCAAAAGACTGATTATGATCTGTCTAGGTATTATCTTCTTTTAGTTTATCCTTTTCAGGATTCACTGAGCCTTTGAACATGCAAATTTATATCTTTCATGATACTTGGGCAGTTTCTGGCTATTATATACTCAAAACTTTTTTCTGTGCCCTTCTTGCTCTTTCTGGGACTCCAATGACATGGATGTGCAATACTATGGCATGGGCCTGACCTTGGAACAAAGCCACAAGAGTAAGAAGGAAATAAGTAATCTCACCCCTGTACTGCCTGCTCTCTAAATTCTAACTCTTCACACTCTTTCTGCCTTGTTTACCTTTTAAGGTTTTCACATAGTTGCTCTTTTGAATTTTATACAGAGTTTTTAGTGTAGTCTTTTGAAGAGATTAGCTGTGGTGAGTTTACTCTTTCTTGGCCTGAGCTAGAAGTTACAATCTTTTACACAGCTGACAGTATCTTTTGAAAAATATATTTTAGATTCAGTCATTTCCTGACTTAAAATATATTAACTGTTTTTTTTTTAATATGGAATACGTTGCCATCTTTTAAAAATAGGTTATTCTAGACTTGACTATCTCTCCAACCCCACTTTGCCCCTAAATTACAGCACTGGAATCATACTACCCACCATTTATTATTATTGTTTTATTATTAATTAATGAATAAATTAATTAATTTACTAGAACATGGTACTGTTTTCCTGGCTCAGAGTCTTTGTACTTATTATTCTATTCTTATGAAATATTTTCCTTTTTTCTTAGATTATCACTTTTCATTATTCAGATCTCAGTTCAAATGTCTCCCTCGGACAGATTTTCTGGCCACTCAGTCTGAAGTAACTCTCTTTTTTTCCTCCATTCCAGCCAATATGTTCTCTATACCAACATCCTTAGTATTCAAAACTCTTATCACACACTGCATTTATTTTTTAAAATACTCATTTCTTATTTTTCTTCCCCTCTATAGTGTAAGTTACCTTGAGAAAGTAACTAGTTGTTTTGTTCAAGCTGCTAGGAACTGGATATATCTCCCACACCTAAAATAGGGCCTGATTCTTGTTGGCAATCACTAATGAGAAATTGGGCTCATTGAAGGTTATCTTACCTTTTGTTTGCAGAAGAGAGGACTCTCCCTTTCACATTAGGTATGCAAGTTTGGTTGTATGAATCTATAGTACTAATTGTGGTTCTCCTGGAGCCCTCTAAATTCAAGGCTTTGTGGTTCAAAAGACCTATGGTTTTGACCCAAACATTAGAACTTTTCACACATAGTGATTGATTTGGTGACCATAATTTGATACCACCCAATGGTATAATTTCATGGTAGGGGGTGCTCTTCTATATCACATACAGAATGTTTTTCTTATTTATTTCTGAGTAAATGTTATGGGATTAATTATGTCCCCTCAAAATTCATATGTTGCAGTCTTAACCTCCAGAAATCATACTGTGACTGTACATGGAAATAGAGTCTTTAAGGAGCTAATTATGGCTTAAAAAGTCATACAGGGAGATCCTAATCTAATCTGACTTGAGTCCTCATAAGAAGATAAAATTTGAACACACAAAGAGAGACACCAGGGTTGTATGTGTACAGAGGGATGGCCATGTGAAGAGGCAACAAGAGGGAGGCCATTAGCAATCCAAGGAGAGCGAGTTCAGAGGAAATCAACTCTACTGGCACCATAATCTTGAACTTCAAGCCTCAAGAACGGTGAAAAATTCCTGTTGGTTAATTCAACCAGTTGGTGATATTTTGTTATGGCAACCCCAGCAAATGAATACAGATTTTCGTGCTGAGAAGTGGGATGCTGTTCAACAAACACCTAGAAATATGAAAGTGGCTTTGGCACTAGGCAACAGATGGATACTAAAAGAATTTTGAGGCACATGCTAGAAAAAGCCCAAAAGGGATTGTTGGTAGGAAAATGGATCTTAAAACTGATTTTGGTGCATTCTCAGACAGAAACGGGGAACATATTATTGGAAACTGAAATAAAGGTAATCCTTGTTATAAAGTGGCAAAGAACTTGGCTTAATTGTATTCTAGAAAATAGAAATTGTAAGTGATACACTTGTATATTTATTTCTAAACAAAATATTGAAGGCTTAGTCTGGTCTCTCCTTACTGCATTCAAGAATATATGAGAAGAGAGAGGTAATTAACGGAACTATTAAGCAAAAACAAACCAGGGCTTGAAGATTTGGAAACCTTCATTCTATCCATATTGAAAGAAATGAAAAAAAATATTCTTGAGAGAAGAACAAGAGCAAGGCTCAAAAAAAAAAATCACTTGATGAAGAGATTATGGGTGTGACTCATGGACCTAATCAGGCATCTCAGCAGAAGACAGGAATAGAGATGAAGTTATACCCAGAAACACTGCCAGCCTGGATTTCAAGGGAAAGAGAAGGGACAAAATGTAGGAAGGCTGGCAGACTTCTGTGATTCTACAGTGTGAGCCACTAGGGTGATCCAGCTGCAAAAGTGTTATACTTTTTAAAAAAATGACAAATGACCCAAAAGGTGGGGCTATCTCTTCTAAATTTCCAAGGTGGGACCACCTCCTCTGGAAACTTCTAGCATCCAGAATTGTGAGAAAATAAATTTCTGTTGTTTAAGTCACCGAGTCTATGGTATTTTTTTTATGGTGGCCCTAAAAATCTAATATAGTAATGAATTAAATTGTGTTCTCAAAAAAGATAAGTCCAAGTCCTAACCTCTCTTACCTGTGAATGTGACAGGTAATAGGGTCTTTGTATATGTAATTAAAGTAAGGATCAAGATGAGAGTATCCTTAGTTAGAGTGGGCCCTAAGTCAAATGAGAGTGTCCTTACAAAAGAGAGAAAAGGGGAGGACACAGTATGATAGTGAATTGTATGTGTCAGCTTGACTGGGCCATCAGAGTGCTCCAATAGTTGGTTAAACATTATTCTGAGTGCATCTTGAGGGTAATTCTAATGAGATTAACATGAGAATGGGTAGACTGAATAAAGTAGATTGCTCTCCCCTGCATGGATGACCTTCATACAATCCATTGAAAGCCTGAATAGAACAAAAGGGAATTCACTCTCTCTACCTGACTGTCTTTGGGCTAGGATATGAGCCTTTTCCTGTCTTTCGACTCTGAGTCAAACCAGAACTTACACCATCCACTCTCCTGGGTCCCACACCTTCAGATTTGGACTAACTATACTGCTGGGTCTCCCACTTACCAACTGTTGATCTTGAGACTTCTCATCTTAACCAATTCCAGATAGATAGATAGATAGATAGATAGATAGATAGATAGATAGACATAACTCCTCTTGGTTCTGTTCCTCTGGAAAATCAAGGCTAATAAACACAGAAACACATAATGTTTATGTAAAGACTGAGGTGGCAGCTACAGAGTTTGGAGCTATGCTGCCACAAGCCATGGAATGCTGGAACTATCACAGTCTGGAACATTAAAAGAAGTATCTCCTAGAAACTTTGGAGGGAGTGTGGCCCTTCTGGTACCTTGATTTCAGAATTCTAATCTCTAGAATTGTGAGAGAATAAACATCTGTTGCTTTAAGCCACCCCATTTCTGGTAAGTTGTTATGCAGCCACAGGAAACGAATACAGTTTGTCTGAAGTTACACAACCATCCATTCATATTCCTAGTTTTGAATCCTAGTCTACTGGACATCAAAGACCTTACTCTTATCGCTACATTATACCTCTCCAGAATTAGCTTTTACAGCACAGATTTATGTGGTGGTCACGTAGCTTTCTTTGGGAGACAGAACATGTACAAAATATTTTATCCTCCCCATCATATTTACGTATTCATTGATTTTATATTTTATTGAAGTATAGTTGATTAACAATGTTAGTTTCAGGTGTACCACACAGTGATTCAATATATCTATAGATTATACTTCATTTAGAGTTACTATACTTATTGGAAAAATTATATTCCTTGTGCTATACATTGCATCCTCATATCTTATTTATTTAATATCTAGCAGTTTGTTGATTTCTGTGTGACAGTCACTGTGTTGAGCAGTGTGAGTTCCACAAATGAGAGAGGCATGGCTGATGCTCATGGAGCTGCCAGTTTAGTGGTGAGAACAGATCATAAATAAATCTTCTGATAAACACGTAACTACCAATAATGTTATATACCATATAGTAAGGGAATAAGGCAGTAAGAATGATAGAATACATGAGACTATGGTTGACAAATTTAGACCTACACAGGAATTTTTTCTGTATTGTCAAGAATTTTAGATTCATGCTTCAGTTCAGAATTAGCCTTTGAACAGAAGTCAGCTTGACCTAATAGTCTAAATTGAGATTGGTATGTGTAGACTGAGTGCTGGAGGCACAGGTTAGGAGCCACTTATTTTTTATTTTACTGCAAACTAAAAAAGGCAAATCAAATAGCCCACCCTGAAAATATCCAGGCATTTCCAACTGTGAGTTATTTAAATGTGCATGAAAACAGCTTAACGATATTTCAGTGGGCAGTGTTTCAGGGTGAAAATGTGATATAAAGAAAACCAGAGACACACATTGTCAGAGACTCTAAGATGCTTTGGGGCTGTCCCCAGGATAGGCAAGGTCTTGCTGCTTTCAGATCTATCTTCCTCGTGGTTGCCAGAGTGATCTTCCTAAAGCAGAAATGTCACCAGATTTCACCATTGATTAAATTTTCTCATTGCCCACCAACTGCCTCTAAGAGTATAACTGCTTTGCCTGACTCAGAAGGACGCTTGTGAGCCTGGTTTTGCTTTTTACTCTTGCTCCATCTCCTGCAGCCACCCATATCATCATTTTCACTCCAGCAAAGCCAGAGTGTTTATAATTACTCCCTCCCAAGTCTCTCCACACATACATACACCATTCAGTTTCAAGTTTCCTTGTTTTCCTTATATCCTCTCCACTGTTTCTTGTGCTCTTGTCATTCTCAACATTTACTTCTATCATATCCAGTTTCACTGCTTTATAATTACTTTCTCTACTCAGACCATAATATACTCAATGACTTCATATCTTATCAACTGCTTTTAATAGATGTGGGGGAAGCAATGGTATGTGACTTCCAAGATTTGGCCTTAAGATGTCTTGAAGGTTAGATGCTCCATCCAGCCAAGAGCCCCAGCTAAATGTCAGATACATATGAGGCCATCTTGGAGCATCCACTGAAATTCAAGCTCCCAGATGAGTGCAGCCACAAGAGTGACACCAGGAACGTCCAGCAGAGGAGCTGATCATCTGAACCCAGTCTGAACTGCTGAGACACAGAACTCTGAGAAAGAGCAAAATAATTGTTATCTTAAGCCACCAAATTTGGGGTGGTTTATTATGTAATAGTAGTTAAGTGGCACAGGGCTCTAGCTAGTTTAAGCAAAAACAATTTATTAAAGGCACTAGGAAGTACATAGGACATCCAGCAGGGACAGAGAAACAGTGTTGGATATTACCCAGTCAGGAAAATGAAGCCAAAGAATGAAGCCCATCATGTTGGAGGATTGAGGTGGCACAAACACCACTGCTATCATCACCTGCTATTTGCCATTGACCACATTTATGACAGTGTGTGAAGAGCTATAATTACAACTGCCCCTTCTCACATTCTGGCCAAAAGATCGATCTTCCCATTTCATGGATGCTGCTTCCTGTTACTCTCTTCCTCTTCATTCTCTTGTATGAGTCATCTGATTGGCTAAACCTAGGTCATATCTGGCACCCTCACAACAAAGGGATCTGAGAAAACTAGTCATTACTGTTATAATTGCTGCTGTTTTGGTTGGCAGTAGTTTGGTGAAAAAACACCCAAATATTAAGAGGAACTTGAAAGATTTGGTCAGCCAAGCATAACAATAAAAAATGAAAGATGTTTATCATATTCACCTTCATGCTTACTTAGTGTGTGGGCTTCAGACCAACTGGACTATGTACTGAGACTTCAGAATTTTGGGTGCTTTACCACTGTTAGTGTACTTTCTTATGCAAATTCCCGCCCCTGTATCTGCTGGCCATGTTTGCCATGATCTCTTCTTGATATCTGGCAAACCCTGAAAACCAATCATACAATAATTCAACCTGTCCTATCAGGATCAAATGTTGTTTACCCTGCACCAAAGTGATAACTAATAAAATGCCAATGGCTGTACCTTTACCTTGAATCATGCTAGTAGTATATTATTTTACTTAGAGAGGCAGTATTTCACCATTGGTGACACCAGGGTCTCTAAAAACAAGTCTACTAAGGTTTAAATCCCAGCTCTTCTTACAATGCTGTGTGACCTTGGGTACATTACTTAATCTCTCTGTGCTCTATTTCGTTGCTTTTTATTTATGAATATAGGCTAATATTAACATGTAATAATAAATGTTCAATTATACTTATATTATTTATGTATTTATACACACACAAACACATTCACATACCTGGAACAGCATCATATACACATTGTAAATGCTGTGAAAGTGTTAACTATTAGTATTCTCAGTTATTATCATCAATAAATACTTAAACTCCTTAGATTGGAAGAACGAAAAAGGCATTAGAGAATAGAGACTCAACTGACTTTGCAAACAAATTGTTTATGTTGAATCAGTAAATCTGATAGGTGTGAGCTTTGTGACCAATTCCCCTCCCCCCCCCACATAAAACATACATTCATTATAAAAAATCAAATAAGACAAATATGTTCTATACCACTGTGATTCGTGTAGACCACAGTACTCATTCAATACATATTAACATTATTGTTTATAGTCATGTATGTATATAGTCTTTTATTTATTTATAGGGAGTACAAATTACCAGACCCCATAAGAAAGGTATATGACCCCAAGCTTTCTTTACTTCTCAGATTATATCATTTAATCTTAGCTACAATTCTGTAAAGTAGTCAGTGCATGAACACATAAACCCGTAATATGTATAAGAAAACTAGCTCAAGAGAGTTGAAATGACTTCTGAAAGGTTATATATCAAGATGATTGTGAAGATGGTATTATAAAGTAGCTACTCTTGACTCTAAAGTTTGTACCCCTTTGTACCCACCAGCCTGACTAGAATAAACTTGTCTTTACTGCAAAATTGCAAAAATTTAGAATCTGGTGTCCAAAGCCTGCACATAACAACTGCTGAATTGTAATCTGATTTTATAATGTTTGGAACTCAAATGGTGTGTGATCTGATCCTATTAAGACTCTGGACCAACCAGCTGAAGGACATTTATATGATAGTAACCCAATACCAAGGTGTTTAAGAGCTGGAATAAATCTTTACACCAATAGCAGTCACACTTTATGGTACATCAGAATTACCTGGATGGCCTGTTAAACACACATTCTGGGTCTCCACATCTTGAGATTCTGGTTCAGTAAGACTGGGGTATGCCAGAGAATTTGTATTTCTCTCAGTTTCCCAGATGACACCATTGCTACTGGTTCAGGGACTATACCATGAGAATCAGAAATACCTAGGCTAGCTCAATCATTTCAAAAATAAGGCAATGGGTTGAGAATCAGGATAGACTGTGAAGTTTATCTGGGAAATAGACTCTGAAATAGGAATTTGTTTGCAGGCAGCTTGTTGAAAAGTGCTCTCACAAACACCAGCACTGAGGAGGTGAAAACAAGGAGATCAGGATAACAAGAAGTGAACTTGCAATGACATTGCAACAAAGGTTTTAGCTCATGCTGGGGAGGGTTCTGGAACAGGTTTGGACCTGCAGAGCACTGTTCAGTTGAGGCAAAGTTGTGTCTTTGTAAAACTCTTCCCTTCTCTCACATTGACACGTCTTTGGATGTGGTCTGCCCCCCATGTTTGGACCCCAGACCCCTGGGAGAATGAATTCCTGGGTCCAGGAGGCCTGACGTTGTCTTCTTGCAGGATACTAGGAAGAACATAGGAGTTGGACCTGTAAGTTCAGGCAGGTTGCCTTGTTTGTCTATGTGTTAGCTGTTTAAACTGAACTTTGAACCCTAAATCTCTGAACATGTTGTGATACAAAAAAATAATTTTAGATTTCTCTAGAACTGAGTTTGAATTCTCACTCTACCATACAAAAGCCTTGTGGCTCTGAGTTGCTCAATGATCCTCTCCAGCCTGTTTCCTGATTTTCCAATAGTGGATAATAATAGTGATTATATGCCTTTTTTATTTTATTTACTTACTTTTTTTTGGCCGCACGGCCTGTGGGATCTTAGTTCCCTGACCAGGGATTGAACCGGGTCCCTCAGTAAAAGTGCCAAGCCCTAACCACTGGACAACCAGGGAATTCCCTATATGCCCTTTTAAAAGGGAGCAGGCTTTAACATGTGCTTAGGAAGCAAAGGTGCTATGTAAATGGTTCTATTAGTGCTTTAATCATTATCTATTCCTATTATCTAACTAATTATCCTGACTTTAGTGCCTCCAATGGTGAACATTTATTACTTCATAGTTTCTGGGCATCAGAAAACCAAGAGAAGGTAAACTGAGTATTTCTGACCCAGGGTCTCTCATGTGGTTGCAGTCAAGATGTTGGCCTGGTCTCCAGCCGTCTGAAGACTGGGCTGGGCTGGAGGTTCCATACCCAAGATTGCTCACTCATATGGCTATTGGCAGGGGGTCTCGGTTCTTCACCATATGAGCCTTCGTGACATGGCGACTGGCTTTCCCTGGTAAGAATGACCCAAGAGAGCAAGGTAAAAGGCACCATGCTTTTTATGCCCTAACCTCAAAAGTCATACTCCCTAATTTCTACAATATCTTATTAGTTACCCAGGTCAGCCCTATCCAGTGGAGGAGGGCAGTATGAGGAGGAAAGAATCATTAGGGACTACTTTGAAGATTAACTACCACCAGTGCTTAATGCAGTTTTGCTTGAGTGGCCTGAGGCCAGAGACATCTCATTCTGCCTAAGACTATTTGCCTCTTCCTCAAGATCATCTGTCTCTTAATTGGAACCAAGGGGTATTAAGCTAAATGTTCTGGTCATCACCATCCAAGGAGAAACTAAATCAATGGGAATTACTGGCAGTCAAGGATTCTGCCTCACATTGAACATAAATATCATATGATATCACTTATATGTGGAATCTTAAAAAATGGTATAAATGAACTTATTTACAAAACAGAAATAGAGTCACAGATGTAGAAAACAAACTTATGGCTACCAAGGGGGGGGGAAGGGGGGAGGGATAAATTGGGAGACTGGGATTGACATATACACACTACTATATATAAAATACATAACTAATAAGAACCTACTGTACAGCACAGGGAACTCTAGTCAATACTCTGTAATGACTTATATGGGACTGATTCACTTTGCTGTACAGCAGACAGTAACACAACATTGTAAATCAACTATACTCCAACAAAAATTAATTTAAAAAACAGAATTTGAATTGTTGAAGAGAGTATCAATTCAGATCAAATCTGCTCTCCTCTTTGAGGTTTAAGTGAAAAAGGAAGGCTTTTTACTTCCTTCTATTTTTACTGCTCCATTACTTTGGTTGAACCCTGGTCATATGTATTTTTCGATATGTTTGCCAGCTGAAAACTATTTAGAGGAAAAGAGACCTCATAGAGATTTAATTTTACCTGCTGGCAAGTTAATAAGGAAACTTTCTCCAACAAAAGCCTTTGATAGCATCAATATTTAAGATCATCACTTGTAAAATTCACCTGTTCAGTCTTTTCTTTTGCACCAAAGAGTGGCCTTTAATTTATGGCAAAGAGAGTGTCTGAGTTTTCAGAAGAGACATAATTTCAGAAATAGGAAAAATTTCTGTATATAAAAAGAAAACTAGTTATCTCATTAATCTTTTTTATTAAGAGTTTTTCTCTACTAAAATGAACAGCCTGTTATGTGAGAAAAGGCTAAACATCTAAATCTTGCTTTAATGGTGATAAAACGTATTATTCATATTAACAACCCCAAGGTTATTTTTATGTGCATATAATGGTTATGCTGATCTACTTTCAGGACATAATAATCCAGATTTTCCACTCAGCAAGACATCTTATTCATTTAAATTTATTGCATACATTTAGGAATATATATCAGCAGTGAATACAACCTAAATTGCCAGGTATAACACTGCAACAAGAGCCTGAATTAGAAGGGAGACTAAATATAAAGGTGGCTGTAATAAAAGTGCCTGCCTGCTATGGCTGAAATAGAAGGCAGAGCCCTGCATTCAAGTCAGAAGGATTGGGTTCTTGTTTCCCCTCTCCTTTCAATGATTGTGTAACTGTGACCCTGGGGAAAATATTTGACCTTGGTGAGTCCCTGACTTCTCACCTAAAAGTAGAATTGTTAGGCCTACTAAACCTGACTGTACTATCTATGGAGGTTAAACTCTTCTGATGGAGATAAATACATGAACAACTTATTTTATTCATGAAATAAATAAATAATTTATTCACAAAGTCGACAATTTATTCATTGAAGTGTGGTGTCAATTGTATATTACTGGGATCTAAGGACACAGTAGTAAACTAGGCAGGTTATGCTGCCAACTCTTCTGGCATGCATAGTACAGTGGAGAACTTAAAGAAATAATCTAGATTACTGAAACAGAATGTGATGAGTGCCATGACTTAGAGAATATGGCCTCAGTGAAAGACCATATGGAGCTTAGGGGGATCCGAACATATTTAGGAGGACCATGGAAGGCTCAGGACCTGTCCACAAAGAACAGCAGGAGAACTCAATAATAGTAGGTAGATGCCCTGAGTACTGCATGATCTACAAAATAAAGTCTTGTCAGACTGAGAAGAATAGCTTTATGGACACACCTGGATGTGCAAAGCTTCTCAGATATAAATGGTGAGAAAATGACCCAAGAGAGAACATTAAAGTAGGTGTCTTTGGATAAACAAGAATGCAGGGTGCTGTGACAGAGCATGAACCTATAATTCATCAAGACAGCAGAGAGATGTGTTACAAGAGGTCTAGAAAGAGATAAAATGCCCTTACATACAGCCTGAGAAAGGACTGAGGTGAATATGTCTGGTACCTTCCATTTGTACGGCCCCCTTTAGTATGAATTGTTGGCCATGCTCTCTTTAAGTCTTTAGCAGTGACATTGAAGGTGGGTATTTCCAAATAACAAATTTCCAAGCAGACAGTTGAGCTCAATCATCAAACTCCATATTTTTAAAATATCCTAACTTTTCCAATAGGTTTAGCTTAGAGTTTCATTTTGTAACCAGACAAAACTGGGTCAATATCACTGTTTAAACACAGCGTCTTCTCCTCATCCACAGTGCCATTCAAAGTTGTTTATTGCCCACAGGGACTCATCTATAATAAATACTCTTCCAACTAAGGGAGCTTTACTAATATTCCTGCTAGCTGATGGGATAATGTAACAATGAGTATCATGACAAGTATATCTTGCATGTGCACAATATACAAAGCTTCTGAAGTGTGATATGCCATTTAATTCTTAAAATTACAGAGCTATTATCATTCCTCTTTTATATGTGAAAAAATTTGAGGCCTAAAGAAACAAAGTTGTCTGTTTGAGATATGGGGCCAAGCTTTGAATACATATCTGTGGGCTTTCATATTCTACATATTTTAGATAAAGGTAATAGGAGGGTTTCAACTTTTTTCCAACTTTTTTCATTTGTCTTTAATTGTAACTATTATAATTGCACTTAAGTTGTTAAGATTTTAAGACTGTTACATACCAGCTGGTGACCATGTGAAGTCATTTCTTTCTGAACCTCAGTTTATTCATTAAGTGGTGAAAATAATACCAACTTCAAAATATATTTTAAGGATTAAATAATATAAAATATATAAAATGTCTAATATAGGACATAGGAGTACAACCAATGTAACTCGATAATTTTTATAGTACTTGAACATTTATAATCTTCTTTGATTCTCAGCTCTATTTTGCCAGGTAGGCTTTGGGAAAACTTCATAATGAAGTGATTAGGCATCTGAGTTTGAAGCTGGACAAACACCACTTAAACCCAGTTGTACTATCTACTATCTTGATAGGCTTGGATTCTTTTCACATCTGTAAAATGGGACTAACTATAATTTCCCACTCATTAAGTTGATTTGATTATTACATGAGGTAATGCAGGTAAACTACAGGTGGCCTATACAGATTATGTACTCCATAAATGTCTGATAATATGTTAATCTAATCTGACAGAGGAAAGAATTGTGATTTAATGACGAGATTAAATGAAATTGCTTAGATCTTGGAACCAGCAAAGAGTAGAGCCCAGGCTACTCATTGCCCAATAGCCCATTCTAAGGCTGGTCTATTGGCCCAATATTTGTCTCATTAACAACTTAGTTATCCTTTCTAATAGTTTCTGCCTCAACTATACTGAAGTATGGTCTGTCAATCATCCAGCATAATGCACACAAATACTCTCTAAAAGAGAGTTATTTCTTACCTACAAACATTTGTTAGCACCTATTCTGTGCCAAGCACCGTGCTTGGAGCATTACATACAGAAGAGAGTAAGACAAAATATCTATCCTGAGGAGCACTCAGTCCAGTGGTGGGAAAAAGGGAACAAAGAATTGCAAATGTGTGGCATGTGTCCTTTTAGGTTAAGTCATAGAAATTGCTGTATTTCTATGTCAAAACCAGCTGACTATGATCAATTTCATATGTTTCAAATTGATGCATGAGGTATATGCTGGAGTCTATGGGACAGATTGTTATAAATTATGACTAGTATTATTGTTACTTCAGCACATATTTCTAGAAAAGAAACTATGGGGGACCATAGAAGTAGGTTTGAGTTAATGAAATGTGGGGAAAGCAAGAATTGTTTAACTGAATTCTATTCTATCTTCACGATGCAGTTGCAAAGTGATTCATCACCAATAGGCTTACTCAGCCAATTTCCTTGGATACATAGAGAGACAAGATTATAGATACGAGCGTATGTGTGTGTGTGTGTGTGTGTGTGTGTGTGTGTGTGTGTGAGTGAGAGAGAGAGAGAGAGAGAGAGGCTGAGAGAGACAGAAAGAGACAGAGATACAGAAAGAGAGAAAGATGGAGAGAGACAGAGACACAGAGAGACAGAGAGAAACTGAGGTTACTGCACTGGTAAGCTTATGAATGCAGGGTGTTCCTTGTGATATTGCTTTCAATGAGAACTGCATGTCTGTTGATTAATTTACTTTCTGTAAAAGAGCTATTTTTGAACACTGCTTAAAGATTCAAAGGAAATGTAAATGAGTAGTTGGAAAAATTTAAGTGCTGGGGAAAGAAACTAGGTGGAAGGGCTTATTCTATTTTATGGGTGCTGATATGAATGTCAGGTGCCTCTTTATATCCAGACAGCCTACTGCCTTAAGGGTTTTTAAATAGCTTTAAAGGCATTTATTTTCACATTGATATGATATTGAGGAAATTTTATTCATTAAATATTTATTCATTCAATATTGAAATCCTTGGGGACACAATGTATATTCTTACATATGAGGGTGTATCATAAAAATTTAGCTGTTTAGACAGGAAAATAAATGTATGTGTAAGGAAGACAGTGTTTTATATCTAGAGAAAACTGAGCAGGGAGCCAGGAAATGTGGGCTTTAGACATTAACAGTGATAAAGGGACCGTAACCAATAGTTAGCAAACACCCACTGCATGATGTCAGGCACAGTGTAAGCTAAGGAAGACTCATCTTACCCATTAACTCATGTTAACTCTCTATAGCAAGTGCAATCGCTAATTTTTCACATAATAAGGCTCAGATAATGTCTATATTTCAAGCCCAGGGCATAGTGTTGAGCCCCTTGTAGTCTTTATTAAATGTTAGTTGAGTTAAAAAGTGAGTGAGTGAGCCAGTGCATGAAATGAAGACTTAGTTTTAGTGGCTCAAAAGCCAACATAGCCTGGATGAAAAACCTGTTAAAAATTTAATACTGCTTTAGAAGGAAAGGAATCATCAAGCCTTGATGGAGTTAGTGAGGTTATAGACGAGAAATGGCTGAGTTGTTTGCATTTTTATTGCTTTATGATTTGCATAGCAAGCCCACAAACATCACATCTTTGTATCCTCCCACTAACCTTATGAGGCTACAATGTTCTTTCTTTTTCCTCATGAAAACGAAGAACAGAAATTTTGCGTGACTTTCCCAAGGTCATGCAGCTAGTCTGTAATTTCCTAGTTCATTGTAGTATTCTAAAAATACTCATTAAGTGATACGCTTAAGTCAAAATAAAGCTTTTGTTTTCTTATTTCAAATTTGTTTATGTTTGTTCTCAATGTTTTTTATGGGATCATGGAGGTAGCATTTAACAGTCCAAGAAAGATGAGAAGCAAAGAAAAATGCTTTACACTTGAATGGCTGGGTGGGGAGGAGTGAAGAAAATGATGTCTTTTTTGTAAATGGTAAACATAAAAATAGGAGTATTTTGGAAAGAGAAGATTAATGAGTCTAATTTGAGGCATGTTGAGTTTGAGTTACTGATGGGTTATGCACGTGGAGCTGCCCAGCAAGAACATAGAAATGCAGTCCAGGAGATCTGGAGAAGGCTCAGAGTTGAAAACAATTATTTGTTTCTAATCATTCCAACGACAAAACAAAGGATTCTGTGAAAATTACGTGAGATTTCCAAGGGAGAATATATAGAAGAAGAAAATTTGATAATGTTACTGTATTTGATACCTGTTACTCTTATCTATTATTTATACTCAAAACATTAATGTTGGTAAAAGATTAAAATTCATTGTGCCACACAGTTAAATCTTGATGTGCACATGTGTGTATGCATGCATGTGTGTACATGTGTGTGTGTGACACCAGAAAGAACATTGCATTCTAAGTGGTATTGTATTATACCTGCAATGGTTTCCCCCAAGAAGCTGAAACACTGCTTCACTAAAACCCTGAGATACAAGGCAGCCCACTGAATTTCTTTCCAAGCTCTAAAAGTTTTCTCCTCTAGTGATAAAGTATACCTCAGATGTTCACAGATAACGGTGATAATCTGCAGTAAGCTTTTCAGAGGAATTCTCAACAAAAGCTCATGGAGTAATAGACAACTCAGAGGATTTACAATTTGCCAGTCCCTTGTTCTGCTAAGTCCTTCACCCTAATTTGCCCCTGGGTTGATTTATATAGAATTACTCTTTTTCATTACTCACCCTGTCCTTTTAAACAACACTAAATCCCCTGTGGACACATATTGCTACAATAAATACCTTAAGAGAATGAATTCTTGCCTCACAAGGAAGTGTTGGATGGTTACTTACAAGAGTCTATTTTAAACAGTTCTCTACATGTAGAGGTCATTTGCTCTGCTGGGTTGATGCATGCTTGCCAGTGTTTTGGAAGCTGTTCAATTTTCCTCTATTAGCAGGAAGCTGACTTGACCAAGAGGAAAGGTAAGAAGGGTGGGCAGGAATGACTTGGTCCCTTATTCGCCATTATAGAGCATGAAATTGAAGAGCAAATGACAAAAGGTGGGTTGCCAAAAAGAATACAAGTATTACCCAGTAGTGTAACCTATGGAACCTTCAAATCCTATGGAATCTTAGCTCTAGAAGATACATCCCTCCAAAAATTGTTCTAATACTTTAAAAGCCTGATGATTGCACTTCTTTTGGAGCAATCCAAAGCCCTTGTTTTCCCTGGAATTATGAGCTAAAAGTTTAAGGTGGGTTTGGAGCTGAGTAAAGCTTTCTTAACATGGTTCATTAAAAAATTTGTGAAAATAATATGCATAACTGAATCACTTTGCTCTACACCTGAAACTAACACAACATTGTTAAACTGTACTCCAATATAAAATAAACATTTAAAAAATGTGTGAAAATAAGGCAAAAGCAAATGGAGTCCAGAAAGAGAGAAAAATGGGGACTTTTCAAACACATCAATGTTTGAAAACATGAATACAACACTATCTGAAATGACTTCAACCTAAATGCTCCCCAATTATATAAGCCAACAGTCCTCTTTTGCTTAAACCAGTTTAAGCTTGGTTTCCTTCCCTTGGAACAGAAGTATACTGACTAGTATAGATGGCTAAGCTAGTGCCATTTTCTTGCAGCCCACCATTTCTCTTCTATAAATTTCAATGATTGGGATAAGTAATTTAACTCAAAATGCATTATTAGAGTCTTACAAAGCAGAGTGAATCATAGAAACACTGTGAGCATTCAGAGGTGATGAACAGCATGATCCCTGTTGTTTGAGAACTTAAAACTAGTTTGTGAAAGACAAACCAATATGGGGGCAAACATTACTAATAAAAAGCAGAAAGAGTGTAGTAAATCCTGTACTAGTAATTCAGTATGCCATGCCTCAGTGAAAGGATTGTTCATGCCCCACCCTTACTTGGGCTGGTACCCTACATATGGAGGTGTATCTCATGAAATGTTGCTTTTGACTAGAAGAGTGAGCCCAGCTAATTCTGGGGTCTACTGAGTGTAAGCTGACTTGCTCACAGATATGTCCACCATAAGCCATGTTTTCTACCTAGATTTTATTAATAGTAAAGATGATAATGCTTTTTTAATTTTCCATTTCTTTGTTATATTTTTTCTGGGCAGAGAAGCAAGGTGCTATTCATTGGGACACCTAAAGATCCCTACAGTGGGTGAATGGGTCAGGACAATCATGAAATGAGATAAGGGGAAAATACCATGGAGCAAGACACCCAGGGAGTGGTTGACTGGGCTGGTTTGCTTCATCTTTGGACTTTGGACTTCAGTACATGGGTCATGCATTTTAATCATGGTGGTTTGTAGAGGCATATGTTAGACTGAGCAGGTTGTTATATTTGTGTGATGGTCTTTTAACTGCTGAAGCTTAGCCAAAATGATTTAGCTAACCATAGGCTGTTTGGACCTTGGTGGATGACTGCAGCTTTAGGCAGCTTTGTCCAAAGAAAATAGGCAGACATGGTTATAGGGGTGCTCAGGCCTCAGTAAAGCCTCTGAGCTTCATAATTAGTCCCAGCAGACACAACATCCTAGATAAGGAATGGTGGCCTCTCTGGCCTCAGCAAAGATGTAGGTGACTCAGAGAAGATGATGTTAGAGTTCTTTCTACTGAAAATACAAACTACATTTAGCTTACTTGGAGAGACAGTGGGATCCTCAATAAGGATAAGAGGTCAGCAAGATGGGGAGGGACCCTATAATGCCTTATAGCATCAAGGCTTACTGTAAAGGAAAAACTTTTCCTAAGCAACATAGAAAAGGCAATAATACAATCATAAGGGTAAGAAGCTTTCTACAGACAGGTGTTGGTGTTTTAAACTTCAAGGCAGCTGAGTTCTGGGTGTACAAAAATGAGCTAATAAAGTTATAGCTTAAAATGTCCAGGCCAGGCTTAGGTAGGCAGTGAATGACAATTCCATTAAAACTGGAAATGTCTGGACTTATTAAAGTGGCACATTACATAATTACAAAGAGCTTGTACTCATTTTAGTGCTGACATACTAAAAACGTGAGACTCAAAAGAGAAAATGGAATTTAAAATATTATGCATATGTGGACACCTCCCCAACAAATCTCCTTCCCTGAGAAATATGGCTAATGGATAGAACCAAAAGTAATCACCAGTTGAAAGTTTATTTAAGCTCAGTTCAAGCGTATTTGTTGTGGGCTTCAGACAACTGGTATACACTAATATCCCTTACTAGGACAAAAGCAAGAAAACTTATTTTTGTTTTCTTTTGTCCCCCATCTTCCTTTATTCAGATACCACTGAGCCCTTGCTGTGATTGACTATGATTCAACCATAGGTGTAAGAATCATTCTGAATACAGACCTTACTGTTTTAAACTTCAATTTTTATCAAGGATAAATACACAGTCTAGGAACACAATTGTCCCTGGGTAGCATTTTTAAGAGTTGAGTATTGACCTCTAAATTCAGTATATATAGAACCAATACTTTGATACTCATGGATGCTTACTTCAGTCTTAGGGCTTCTTAAAAGTGAGATTCCTGAGAGTTTCATGTTAAATTAATACAACCATAGGAATGTTATCCAGAAAGAGCCTACTTGGTAGTTGCTAAAGGAACCCCAGTCTACCTAGATACTGACAACCCTCTAGCTGAGACTGAGAATAAAAAGGCAAAGACAATTAATTTTAGACTTTAACTTCTTTAAATTTTAACTCATAAGGGCAAGACAATTTGATTTTGGACTTGAATACCTCCCAACTTTAACAACTTCGACCTTAAAGTAAAATGGGAAATAATCTTTAAACTTTATTTTTCCTTGAGAATTTTATAATTAGAGGCTGTTTACATTTAAATTTGGGGTATGTCCATTTTTTGGCATTTTATTATCTGAGTGTCACTAAGCATTTTTATTTTTGAATCAATATTTTTTAAAACAATTTTATCTCATGCAGAACTGTTGATATACTGTGTTGAACAATTTGGCTGGATGTAAATTGGGATGGGAAATAGAATAAGGAATGAATAAGGAATAAAGAATGTAAAGTGACAGTGGGATTCATGTAATTAATATCCTGTCTGATGTAATTGAGAGCCTTTCGGGGGCAAAATGTAAACTACAGAGTAGGGATTCAGAAAGGGGATAGTAAAGGAGCAGTGGGTGTCATTCTTCTGTTAATTGTCCAAGGATAAAAAAACCACGTCCAGCAGTCCAGCAAGCCAAGTCTTCTTGGTGATGAAGGGCATCTCTTGCCCTCTTCTCTTTGCAGTTCCTTTGTTTCATGCCTCCATTTTTCAGAATTTCAGAAAGAAAACAGTGTCATTTATAGCGCAGCCTCTGAACCCAACATTTTCCTCAACTGATAGTAGCTTTCTGATTCAAATTCAAGAATGCTAGATTCAAAAAAATATTCTTTAAAATTGACAAAAAATATTTTAAGCATAGTTGTCATTTTCCCAAAATGAGTAGAAAATGGCAGAATCTGTTATATAATAGTATTTTTAAAGTGAATTTATACAGTGACATTTAAAAAGTACACTGAGCTATAGGCACCATACCAAATTTTACAGGCTCTCTGTTTTGGGGCGATTCAGCTGATCTATTGGAGCCTTATTCATAAAATAGGAATAATAATATGTAACTGGGGTGAGGTCAGGAAACTGGGTTAGATGTTCTATGGTATATTCAAGGTAAAAACCTACAGTTTGATTTTGCAGGTATTTACACCCATTACTACATATATAAGCACATACGTACATACGTACATATTTTTCTTGTTATCTAGGGTAATATCCAATAGAAGTGTAAATAGACTATCTAATATAAAGTTTTCTAGAAGCTATATTTAAAAAATAAAAGGAAACAAAATTATTTTAATAGTGTATTTATCAAAATATAAAGTTTCAATATGCAATTAAAGCAAAATGTACAATGACATTTTGGACAATTTTTAAATGTCTTTAAAACACAGTGTGCATTTTATACCCACAGCACATCTCAGTTTGGACCAGACACTTCAGTTGTTTCATAGCCACATGTGGCTAGTGGATTCTGTATTAGGCAGCACAGATACAGAATAATGAAGACAGCTATCTTGGGAAATTAGGGCTATCTGGAGCAAGATATTCTAGAGTTGGTATCATGGTTTAAAACTCTCATAGGTAATCATGATAGGCTCAGATAATAGAACACTCATAACATTTTAGATCTGGGAGAAACTGGAGAGATCAGTTGATCTAAACATTTCATTTTTAGGTGCAGGAATTGTGCTCAAGAGAGGATGCATGACCTACAAAGGCCACGCAGGGAACTGACAACAGGACTGGAACCAAAGCCAATATAACACTGTGATGTTCCCTTATCTGAACCTGAGAGAGTATTATACCTACTCTTAAGTGAGCAAAGAAGGAGAGAAGCACCAAGCACCATGGAGATCCTACAGGGTCCTGGGTGCCTTATAACCATCCATGTTTTTTAGCATTTTGTATGCGCTTTCATGACAAATTGACATCTTAACAATGGAAACGTTGAGATTTTTCTTCTAAAATATATTATTCTACAATATACATTTTGTAAGAAAGAGCCTAGCTTGGCCCTCAGGAAGTCAAACACAAGTACCACACTTGTATAATTCAGGGAAAATGTTTTTTTCATTTCCAGGTTTTAAAATCTTCCACTTAGCAACCTCCAGTTTCCATTACCATCAACCTTTGCATTTCATTTATCCTGCAGATTAGATTTACAAATAAGAATTGTGGATTCTCTCTTCATTCTAAACTATGTTTTTCACATGCTGCATTGTGTCCCATTGAGCCAGGTTTCCAAATGTGGAAATTAAAACTCAACGAGGGAAAGTCATAATTGCTGTCTTTAACCTCAAGGATTAGAGTGATCTGTGACAGTATGGGGATTATCAACATTGACAGAAAGCTGTAAAACAGATTATGGGGAGAAACACCTGATGGAATGAAGAGGCTGTCGTTGTGGGCTATATGAATATGAGTGATACTCAAGCGGGGATATACAGGAACTTTGAGTTGTAATGCAGGTAGATTTCCTTACCTGGGCCAGTAGGATGATTAAATCCTCAAATCAGCAGGAGCATTGTCTGAACAACACCAGTCTTAGTGTGTGCCCTTAGGCAAGTCACTTACCTGCATGGTACCCATTTTCTTAGCTTTAAAAGGATGCTCATAATCTATATTCAGCCAGATAATGTTTACAAAGAGCTGTGGGATACTTGGATGAAAGGCCTTATTTACATGTAAAGTACTGTTCTTATTCAAACCCCCTCTGCTGACTACTCTGCAGTGGGGTGTGCTGGGGAAGGACAAATGAGGAAAAAGAAAAGAAAAATTGGCTCCTGAAATGATGGAAACCTGATTACCTTGAACTGGCTCATTCTGAAAGGGAGGTGTGCTGCATTCATTAACCATTTCCAAACAGACTTCACTTTGGATGAGCAAACAAGCTAAGCGAGACCAATCCATACTCTTTTTTGTAAGTGAGAAACAAAATCTGAGATAAGAATAAAGCCACTACGATTCTGAGCATAATCCACTCCATGCATCTGGCTTCCATTAGTCTGCAGCACTGGAAAAACTAGAAGATTCTAAATGCACCACTTTAATCTCAATTTATAATAAATTTATTTATGTGTATATGCATATTTGCAACTTAAGTTATTAATATTATTGTCCTCTATTAATTGAACAATGGTGGGTTCAATGATTCCTTGCCTAATTTTAAATCCTATTGATTCCTAATGATATAAAATCTTTTAATGAAAGTATCTGTGACATAAATTACAAAGCTTTTTGAATATGTTTTTAAAATACCTAAGAATGAAGAGGAAGAGATGGGTGGGGTGAATAAACACTATATTTGCATTGTAAGGCATGGATTATGCTCAAAGTTTTTTCAGAAAAACTTGCTGGTTAAAGCCCCAAGACTTTGATACAGCATCATATTCAATCTCTTTATCTCTGTAAAAAGGGATTTTCATCCAGCCTCTGAAATCCATTCCAGGTCTTACATTTTTCAATTACTTTCTTTTCAGCATCTGTGTTGTCATTGCCATGAATTTGTATCTCTTTTATCCATTTTGCATCTCTGTGACAGGCATATCTGTATATCAGCTTCTGGAACCCTTGCAATAACCCTGGGAGTTAGGTGTTATTTCCTCCATTATTGCAGATGTGGATAATAAGCAGGGCAAGATTACCTTACCAGGTCAAGGCAAGTGGCAGAATGAAGACTTTTAACTAGCTCTAAATGACTCTGAAGCACGTAATTTTCCCACTATACTAGACTACCTCTTAAAAAAGCATTGCCCCTCATATTTCTCTCAATATGCAACTATTTGGTATCACTCACTTTGCCACTTACCTTTAACTGTTTTGAAACAATGAAACATGTGCATTTAAATTTGGTAGCATAGAAGTTATTTATTTGAGTATCCTTCTGAAAAGGTCTTGTTCTGCCTGAATAATTACTGATGAAATTAATGTCATTCTGCTAACCCCTAAAAGTGCCTGACATTCTTTCTTTGTGACTAATTATTTTAAAGATGGTGCTGTAATTGCAGGATGTAGGAGGTACTTTCTATAAATGCTTAACATTACAAGGGGACATGATCTGCAATCATAAGATCATTAAACTGACTACCAGGAATAAGCATGCTTTGGGGACAAATTAAATTTGTCAAAATAAGCCCATGTGTTCTGTGGAGGGCAGGAGGCCAGGCCTGGGAAAAGGAGCCTAATAATTGTTCTATGCTGAATTTCTTTAATTATTTACTAGAAGGAAGATATGGGCCATCCAGGCCTTCCCCAGAGAGTTGGCTATTCAAAGAACAGAATACATAAAATCACTGACTGAACTGAAATAGATGCTTAAAATAAATTCCCCAGGACACTTTTTAGGCAGTTTGCAACCATCACAAAATAGAAGCTGAGGAAGCTGGTTGAAGATGACCTGAATAGGCCTTACAGTATAGTTATTTATTACCTGCCCACACAAACTTATGCTCTGTGAGGGCAACACATTTAATTCATATTTACTGATAACAGCTATGTGCTAGACACCCTCTAAATTCTGGGACATCCAGTCTATAGCAAACATGTGGAACTTACATTTCTTCTGGGAACACACACACACACACACACACACACACACACACACACACACCAAGTAAATATGTGGCACTGAGGGTGTTAATGTGTTTTGAAGGAAAGGGAAATCTGGATAAGAGAGATACTCATGCTTGAGTGCTCTATGATTATAGGGTGGGGAGGGGGTCCTCATTGATGAGATGTCATTTGAGTAGAAGGGATTAGCTCTGAGGATATATAACCAAATATTTCTGGTAGAGAAAATAGAAAATACAAAAAACCTTGACAGATGCTGGTTTATCAAGTTTGAGGAAGAGCAAACAAACAAATAAACAAACACAGGATAGCTGAAACAAAATGAATAAGAGGGAAGGAAGTGAGAAATGGGACTAGAGAGGTAGGCAGAGCAGAGTGAGGGTTTGGATTTTACTCTGACTGAGAAGGTGTGGTAGGCAGAAATCTTTGAAGACCCCCAAGATAACAAGTTACCTTCCTTTTGCTGTAGATGCTCCTTATAACCCTCCCCTAAGATGTGAATGTTAACACTGAATATGATGGATAGTCACTACCATGAATAGATAACATTTTAGAAAGGGAGATTAGCCTCAGTTGGCCTCCCCTGAGATTTGAAGTGAGAAATGTGTCTCTGCAGGCCTGGAAGAAGATGGAAGCTGCTATGAGCTCTACACATGTAAGGAGGTGAATTCTGCCAACCACTTGAATGTGCTTGGAAGAGGACCCTGAGCCTCAGAAGGAAGCACAGTCCTGGCCAAGATCCTCATCATAGCTCGTGAGCTTCCTCACCTAGAAATTCCAGCCTTGCTGTTCCTGGACTTCTAACATACAGAGTTATGAGTTAATCAATGGGGGTTGTTTTAAGTATGAGCTTGTGGTAATTTTTATGGTTCAAAAGAACACTAATACACAGCATTATTTACAATAACCAAGACATGGAAACAACCTAAGTGTCCATCGACAGAAGAATGGATAAAGAGGATGTGATATATATATACATATATATATATGTATATATATATTATATATAATGGAATTTTACTTAGCCATAAAAAGAACAAAATTTTGCCATTTGCAGCAACAATGGATGGACTTCGAGGGCATTACGTTAAGTGAAATAAATCAGTCAAAGAAAGATAAATATTGAGTGGTATCACTTATATGTGGAATCTAAAAAATACAACAAACTAGTGAATATAAAAGAAAGAAGCAGACTCACAGATATAGAGAACAAACTAGTGGTTACTAGTAGTGGTTACCAGTGGGGGTGGAGGGGCAATATAGGAATCAGGGAATAGGAGGTACAAGATATTGGGTGTAAGATAGGCTCAAGGATGTACTGTACAACACAGGGGATATAGCCAATATTTTGTAATGCCTGTAAATGGAAAGTACCCTTAAAAATTGTATTAAAAATTTTAAAAAGAACACAATACAGAAAGTAATCATAGAAGGGGATTGCTTTGCATAGGGGTGTGGCATGGTTTGCCTTTGTTTTAGAAGCTAGTTTGGGCTACCTTGAAGGGAATGGGTTGAAGGCATGCAGGATAGTCAGTGGGAGGCTACTGCAATAGTCCAGGAGAGAGATGGATGGTGGCTTTGATTGCAGTGGTATGGATTAAAGATGCAAGAAGTAGTTGGATTATTTTAGAAGTTAAAGACAATTGGATTTTCAGATTGATTGATGAGGGAGTTAAGTTAAAAAGGATGATGTGTGCATTTCACCAAAGATGTTGACTGGGGCAATTGGAAGAAAGGAGGGAGGGGTGGTGTCCCAAAGAGGAAGGCTACGAGAAGGAGAGAGTACAAAGAGGAGAAATCAAGCATTCATTTTGAGACATGTTAAGGTTGAGATGCTCAAAGTCACATCCAAAAAGCAATGGCAAGTAGAACATTGGATATAAGAATTTAGAGACACTGGAGCTGGGAATATTAATTATGAGTCATTAGCATATAGTTTGCATCTAATGACAAGGACTAGTAATCACTGAATGTTTGAATTAACACAGAAGAGGAGCAAGATCTTGTGTCTGATCTCTCAGGCACTAAACACTGACTCCCATGCTTATCTGAAATTCTGGTAATTCTGTCTCAAATCTCCCAAGCAGACTGAGAAGTCATTCTAAAGAGGAAAGGGGAAATCCAGGAAAATAATGCACAATGCAGTCAAAGAAAGGAGTATTTTAAAGAGGTAAATATGTTGAATACTGCACACAGTTTAATTTAGACTAATTGAGAAGTGGCCATAGGATTTAACAAGCAAAAGTTCAGTGAGATAAGTTTCATTGTCATGATGGAAGCAGACATTGGAAAGCAATAGAGAACAGATCAAAATGGAGATGAAAACATATGCAACAATGTGGATGGATTTCAAGAAGTTTGGATATGAAAGAGAAAGAAGGGAGAATTTGATAATTGGAGTAAGATATGGAAACAAAGGTATTTTAGTTTAATTTAAAAATAGGTAATGCATCCATATGGTTCCTAAACCAAAAAGTATACAAGCTAATATAGTGAGAAGTCTCTGCCCATGGCCCCCTCTACTCCTGCCCACTTCCCATCCTAACCCCACCCCCCTGTTCACTATTATGTTTCTTACATCCTCTCATGAATTTGCTTATACATAAATAAGCAAATCAAAATATGTGGTCTTATCTTTTCACCCTTATCTAAACAGAAGTTATTATTTATACAATTCCATTTCTTGTTTTTTTCACTTTACAATATATCTTGAGAATCTTTCTGATGTCACCTCATAAAGAGCTTCCTTGTTCTTTTCCACAGCGTCATGTTCTCTCCCTGTACCATCAGTTATTCAACCTATTCTCTAATGAAGGAGCCTGAACTTGCTCCTTGTTCATGCATCATTTCTCACAAGTTCATGTGTACAATAAGTCCCCTAAGTGGATTCCTGGAGCAAGAATGTGTTGTACCTTTTGTTATAGCAGATGTTGTTGTTGGCTTGTTTCTTTTGGTCATTTAAAAGATAGAAGCAAGTTGAGTGATTTAATTATAGAAGTAAAGGAACTAGGAGAAAGTGAGGGTGCAAAGATACAGAATTGAAATGGATAGTAAAGAGTCAGCTTTCCCAAAAGAAGGACACGGAATGAAGACTGGAGGGAAGAAGAAATAACCCCTCCATCTCCTTGTCAACAGGTTGACTGAGTTGTCATCCAATCATTTCTCGTACCCTCTGTAGAATTTGAGGTTAGGTCATCTGCTTAGAAAAAGGGGGTTTTTCATAGGATCAGAAACTTGAGCAAAGTAAAACAGTGTTGAATTAGATACCATGGAGAAATTGAAAGAGAAGAAAAAGGAAATAGAAGAATTGCTAGGCAATACTGTGGGACCAGTTGACATTGGGGAGGGTTGGTGTTGCTGTCTCCCTGGAGAATATCATTAGAGTTCCACTGTAAGAAGACAATGAAAATGTAGGAAGACAAAGGTTGAATGGTGTGGAATAAGTTGCAAAGAACTGAACATCAGCTCTATTCTCACTTTTCCATTAACTAGAGGAAGCTTGGCGTTGAGCAAAGAACAGACACCAGCTGTTGGTCCTGGCCCTGCCACTTCAAATACAAGTGATCATGATAAAATCTGTTGATCTCTGTAGTTCCAGTTTCTTTATCAGAAAATTGAGGTGTTCTTTGTGAAAACTTATTTTATATATAAAACACTAAATGAGATATGGGTTAAGGCCATACTTGTTTTGGGGAACTAATACAATGCTATATATGAAAGTGCTTTTAGAATATAACAAACTCTGCATGCACTGCCATCATCAGCTCAGAGTTTTTAATTCTTGTGTAAAGTAATACAATGTGTCTGAAGAGCTTGTAAATAGTTTGTTCTGCTGGAAGTAAAGACTATTTCTTTTCTTTTTCTTTTTCTTCTTTTGAGTTTTCCACGGTTTTCTGTTTGTTTGTTTTTTGTGTGTATTGGAGAATAATTGCTTTATAGTGTATGTTAGTTGCTGCTGTATAACAAAATGAATCAGCTATGTGTACACATATACCCCCTTATCTCCTCCCTCTTGTGTCTTCCTCTCTATTCCACCCTTCTAGGTGGTCACAAAGCACTAAGCTGATCTCCCTGTGCTATGATGCTGCTTCCCAATAGCTATCTATTTTACATATGGTAGTGTATATATGTCCATGCCATTCTATCACTTTGTCTCAGCTTACACTTCCCCTTCCCCGTGTCCTCAAGTCCATTCTCTATGTCTACATCTTTATTCCTGTCCTGTCCCTAGGCTCTTCAGAACCCTTTTTTTAGATTCCGTATATATGTGGTAGCATCTGGTATTTGTTTTTCTCTTTCTGACTTACTTCACTCTGTATGACAGACTCTAGATCTATCTCTTTCACTACAAATAACTCAATTTTGTTTCTTTTTATGACTGAGTAATATTCCATCATATACATGTGCCACATCTTCTTTAACCATTCATCTGTTGATGGGCATTTAGGTTGCTTCCATGTCCTGCCTATTGTAAATAGTGCTGCAATGAACATTGTGGTACATGACACTTTTTGAATTATGTTTTTTTCAGGTATATGCCCAGTAGTGGGATTTCTGGGTCATATGGTAGTTTTATTTTTAGTTTCTTAAGGAACCTCCATACTGGTCTCCATAGTGGCTGTATCAATTTACATTCCCACCAACAATGCAAGAGGTTTCCCTTTTCTCAACACTCTCTCCAGCATTTATTGTGTGTAGATTTTTTGATGATGGCCATTCTGACCAGTGTGAGGTGATACCTCACTGTAGTTTTGATTTGCATTTCTCTAATGATTAGTGATGATGAACATTATTTCATATGCTTGTTGGCCATCTGTATATCTTCTTTGGAGAAATGTCTATTTAGGTCCTCTGCCCATTTTTTGGATTGGGTTGTTTGTTTTTTGATATTGAGGTGCATGAGCTGCTTCTATATCTTGGAGATTAATCCTTTGTCAGTTGCTTCATTTGCGAATATTTTCTCCCATTCTGAGGGTTGTCTTTTCGTCTTGTTTATGTTTTCCTTTGATGTGCAAAAGCTTTTAAGGTTCCTTAGGTCCCATTTGTTTATTTTTGTTTTTATTTCCATTTCTCTAGGGGGTGGGTCAAAAAGGATCTTGCTGTGATTTATGTCATAGAGTGTGCTGCCTATGTTTTCCTCTAAGAGTTTTACAGTGTTTGGCCTTACATTTAAGTCTTTAATCCATTTTGAGTTCATTTCTGTGTATAGTGTTAGGGAGTGTTCTAATTTCATTCTTTTACATGTAACTGTCCAGTTTTCCCAGCACCACTTATTGAAGAGGCTGTCTTTTCTCCATTGTATATTCTTGCCTCCTTTACCAAAGATAAGGTGACCATATGTTTGTGGGTTTATCTCTGGGCTTTCTATCCTGTTCCATTGATCTATATTTCTGTTTTTGTGCCAGTACCACAGTGTCTTGATTACTGTAACTTTGCAGTATAGTCTGAAGTCAGGGAGCCTGATTCCTCCAGCTCAGTTTTTCTTTCTCAAGATTGCTTTGGCTATTCGGGGTCTTTTGTGTTTCCATACAAATTGTGAACTTTTTTGTTCTAGTATTGTGAAAAATGTCATTGGTCGTTTCATAGGGATTGCATTGAATCTGTAAATTGCTTTGGGTAGTATAGCCATTCTCACAATGTTGATTCTTCCAATCCAAGAACATGGTATATCTCTCCATATAAATAGATGTTTGTATTATCTTTAACTTCTTTAACTTCTTTCATCAGTGTCTTATAGTTTTCTGCGTACAGGTCTTTTGTCTCCTCAGGTAGGTTTATTCCTAGATATTTTATTCTTTTTGTTGCAATGGTAAATGGGAGTGTTTCCTTAATTTCTCTTTCAGATTTTTTTCATCATTAGTGTATAGGAATGAAAGAGACTTCTGTGCATTAATTTTGTATCCTGCTGCTTTACCACATTCATTGATTAGCTCTAGTAGTTTTCTGGTAGCAACTTTAGGATTCTCTATGTATAGTATAATGTCACCTGCAAACAGTGACAGTTTTACTTTTGCTTTTCCAATTTGGATTCCGTTTATTTCTTTTTCTTCTCTGATTGTTGTGGCTGAAACTTCCAAAACTATGTTGAATAATAGTGGTGAGAGTGGGCAACCTTGTCTTATTCCTGGTCTTGGAGGAAATGGTTTCATTTTTTCACCACTGTGAACTATGTTGGCTATGGGTTTGTCATATATGACCTTTATTATGTTGAGTTAGGTTTCCTCTATGCCTACTTTCTGCAGAGTGTTTATCATAAATGGTGTTGAATTTTGTTTAAAGCTTTTTCTGCGTCTATTGAAATTATCATATGCTTTTATTTCCTTCAATTTTTTAATATGGTGTATCTCATTGATTGTTTTGCATATATTGAAGAATCCTTGAACTCCTGGGATAAGCCCCACTTGATCATGGTGTATGCTCATTTTAATATGCTGCTGGATTCTCTTTGCTAGTATTTTCTTGAGGATTTTTGCATCTATGTTCATCAGTGATACTGGCCTGTAGTTTTCTTTTCTGTGACCTCTTGTACAGATTATTTCTGATCATACTGTAAATTGTGATTAACAGAAGCCAGTTTGAAAAAAATATATATGTAATATATACCTAGGTAGGTAGATGTATCATATTCTTAAACAGAATTGCAAATCATAGAAAGAAAGATAATTTTCTAAGTTGTTATAACTAGAGTGAAACTTTTTACTTTTAAGGCAAGCACTTGACATCTCCTAATCTATTATGTTCCATTATTTTCTCATATCTATTGTGAAATAAGACATTGATAGAACTATAATGGATATAAATGTGTTTTTGAGTAAAGCAGTATATCATGTTCTACCTATATCAATGTTAGTTACAGTAACCAACTTTCCTGCTTTTAGTTCTGAAAGTCCCAAGTCCAGGAAACCCCTCAGTCTCCAGCTAACTGGAACAATAAAGTTCCAGTCATGCTACCTTTAGTATAATTTAAGTCAGTAAACAAATATTTGACAAGAGCACACCATGTGCTGGCCACTGGGGAATCTATAAGCGTAAATGAGGTGTGAGTAGGATGGAGAAAAGTGTTTCGTGAAAGAGCACAGGCTACTGAGTCATATGGCTCAGGGCTTGTAATTTTAGTTTTACCATTTACTAACTGTCAGTCCTTAGACTCACAGAAATCTCTGGATCTCTTTGAGCCCTGTTTTCCTATATGAAATACAAAGATGATAACAATATTACTTTAAAAATGCTCATTATGAAATGAAATCATACTATGTATGCTTATTTGCATACATACATCCAGCACCTGGTCTGGAAATTAGCTGATATTCAATACATCCTAGTTTATTCTCTCACCTCCATCAATAGCAGGTCCAATAAAATTAGTGAAATTGCAGAAGAGTGATCAAAGGGCAACTGCATTATACATGGAGTGGAATAGAAAAGTTGAGGTCACTGGGAGACATCCTGCAGAGGTTACTTTCTATCTTTGGCCAGCTCTAGTTGTCAGACTAGTATGATTGATGAATAACTACAATCTGCTTTCTACTTTTCATTAATAGGAGATTAGAAGAACCATAAAAGAGGCATGTTCTTCCAAAGGGTCACATGGAAGGAGTAGGAAGAAGAGGAAGAGACAAAAGAAAGCATATGTTCTCTCAAGTTTTCTGGTAAAGAACTGCACAAGGGGTCCTTGTATGTGTGTGTGTTTCCAGGCAATTTAATGCCATCTCATAACCTTATATTACATGCTCTAAGAATTTATTCTAAGTTCTGAGATAATACAAAGTTCTGAGGTGGGACCGACTCTGGCAATTGAAATGAGATATCTCAGAGGTGTGAAGTAGCCTAGAAGTATGGCTCAGCTCTTGAGTGGGGATGAATTGACACAAGCAGTGAGGTTTCTTGTGAACATTAACGCAATTTCAGAAGACTTCACTTTATGAGCAACACAGGAGACACAATTGTGCAAATTCCAAGAACAATTTAAAGTCATTTCAATATTTCTGAGGAGTATGCATCCTCTCTAGGTGATGAATATGTCAAGCCAAGCTCTGAGAGAGGAAAAAAGTTGTCTGTTGGCCACAAAGCAAAGAGGCTGAAGAAGTCTGATTGCCAGCCCTGTACAGAATTTTTAAAGTGTCAGAACTGGCTCTGCTTTTTTTTCAAAAAGTAAGAAGTTTTCAGGGATAGATTTTAATAGGCCCCTCAAACGAATTATAATGAAGTACATTACAAAACCTGAAGAAAACTCCATGGTTTGAAGGTCTGACAAAGAAAACCTCTGGACATTTCCAAAGACAGAGATCCTTTTGGCTTTGCATTTATTTGTATGTATTCCTTAGTGTATAATTACATTTGAGCATTGACTTCATGCCAAGTGCTGGTAGAGATTGGAGATACGGAGATGAAGGAGATAGAACCAGTACCCAGGGAGAACATTGTGGGAGAGGAGCACAGATACAAAACATGAAAAATATCCCAGGTAATGAGAATGAAATCTGTGACAGTGGGTTTGGGACACAGAGATGAGGACAGGGAGACTGGCCAAGAAAAAATGAGACTTCTGAAATATGCATATATATATATATATATTTATATATGATAAAATATAATACAATGTAGTATCTAATTTTTTCAGCACTCATTGTGATTTAGCGCTATGTTAAACATTTTGTGTGTTCTAGGCTCCATAGAAACAGGGAAAAAGGCAGGGTGGTGATAAGAGAGTTCAGGTATCTCAGAAACTGTCATTAATTCACTCTGATGGGCACAGGGCACAGATGTTCATGTGTGCAAGGGCTTGGTGCAATGATAGACAAGCTTTGGAAGCAGGAAGCAGCCAGATCATAAATTATATTACATTCCTCAGGAAGAAGTTTGGGTTTTTTCAAATAGAAGACCTAACAGTGGCCAGAATATCAACTGCCTAAGGATCACATGCTCAGCTACTAGAAGGGTCTAGGACTTGGTGTGCCCAGGTCACATGTCAAGAACACATTCTTTTTAGTGTGTCATGTGGTAGAAGAAGGTCAGAGTTGTGAGATTGTTATAGATCCCATAGTATGTATTTGTATAAACCCTAAAAATTCTTTCCCCCCAATCACATTGTTACAAGTACACTGGCAGAGGATAGATAAAATAATTTTAATACAGAAATCATAAAGCTTGACCTGACTATGCCACTGACATCTTCCTATACATTTAATAGCTCTGGTTGCCTCTTTGATACATTTCAAGCCTTCCAGACTGCAAGTCAAGATTCTCTGCCACCTGCCCTAGCCTCAATCTTTCAAGAGAATTTTCTCTCCCTAAACTGCTTCTCTCCTCCTTGTCCATTTTACTCTAGATTCTGACCAAACTCAGAATCCTACTGATGATAAAAGATATTTTCTTCCTTCAGAGTCTTTGCTGAAATACATTACCAAGTTTTCTACAAATGGCTCCAGGAATTTCTAACTAACTGTGTGGTTTTGGGTAATTAGTACCTCTTAGGGATTCACCTTCTTTTGCTGCAAAATGGAGAAAATAAGCTCTGCTCTGCCTACTTCATGGTGCTCACCTGGTCTTTTGTCATTCATCCAAGTAATAGTTATTGGGTACCTATGATGGACCAGACACTGTCCTAAACTGGAGGTACAACAGTGAACAATGTAGACCAAGGATTCCACCCGATTAAAGCCTATAATCTAGTGGGTAAGGAAGGAAATTAAAAATTGAGTTATAAAGCACCTTAGAGGATGATAAGTATAATTAAGAAAAATGTGGTAAATTATGGACAGTAGGGAGTGACAAAAAGTGACTGTATCAGGTGTCATGTCATAATGAAAAGAAAAAGCAAATGGTACTAAATGCTATAACATAAATGGTACTAGATGATAAGGCAAATGATACTAAATGCTATAACTGCTAAACTGGCATTTTTCAGAAGGGTGGGGTTCATACCTGCCTAGCACTGCTATAAGCACTTTAGATATATTATCTCACTTAATCCTCCTAACAAACCCAGGTATACATTGCTGTTAGTATTACCAATTTATAAATGAGAAAGTGAAGATATATAGAAAAGGTAGTATGAAAATTGCTGTTGAATAATATTTATGCTATTTGAAGATAAATAATCATACCTTCCAAAACTCATACACACGCTGTCCATACTAACAGACATGCAAGCAAAAATGCAAACTACACAAACAAGTGAATATGCTCCGTCAGAGTCTCAAGGACCAGTTTAGTATATGTTTGATGTCACATAATCTCATTTGGAAAATGCTCTTTGTCCTGATGTTTTTTTAGCTGGGAAATTCAGAGAAGAGTGAAGTATGCATTAAAATAGCACTGGAGAGAAGATGAAAGGAAGCCCAATCTTTAGGCATGATCCATTCTGACATTGTGCCATTACAGCTCCAAGAAGGAGTGGATCAGAGTAGGAAGCTGGACTCTGGCCTCATCATTCTGGTCCATTCTAACTCAAGCCATCTAATGGTTCTGTAGTTGCATTTCCCATGAGGGAACTCAACTCTGAGGATAGAGCAGGAGAAAAGAGAAGCTTTCAGAAGAGTGGAGAAGGAAAGAAAGTGTGGAGGCAGGAGTTCTATCAAGCAACAACGTTTGTTTTCAAGAATGGTTGCATTCAGATCCTGAAAGTAAGATTTTTTGGGTCACCAAATGTCTACTGTAGTGTTATTTAATACATGCTATGACTAGAGACTTTTCTTCCAATTTGGAAGGACTCTTACAGTAGGACATTGCCTGGAGAAGTATGGCTAATCATCAGGGAAAGGTGCCAATGATATAATTTGGAAATGTCATTGATTTCCAGGGAATCCTTATTAACTATGTGGGCTAAAAATGTCAGTAGTTTACTTGAAGATGAATGTACTTCACAGAAACACCTCATTTTAATTTCTTACAAGGCACTCAAATTTGCTAAATTATGATGAGAAATAGAATGTAACAGGTAAGTTATCAAATACTGTTTGCTGGTCAATGTGTTTGTTCTCTGTTGACAAATCCATACTAGAGATAAATTTATAATCAGAAAAGTTTTTTTTTTTAAATGAGCCTTGAGCCAGAGCAGAGCCAATTAATTAGATCATCCATTAGTTGGATGTTATTGAGATGGGATAGATTAAACTGTGGATGTTACTAAAATTCAATGGATTACTGTGTCTATTTCTACCACATGGACAGACTTGCTGCCATAGAGGGACTACTTATTTTCATAAGATGTGATATTTTCTGTCCTGGACAGTGTTGAAAACAAATAGGAACATTTGTCTCAGTGACTTCCCCTTCATTAAGGTTCTATTGTTATAGCCAATGTTAACTCTTAGGTTTGAGGGCCTGTCTATGTTATATAGACACTAACACAATTTTGTTACTTAACAAATTATACAGCCTTTTAGAAATGAACATTTTAGAAGTAAATGAAGACTTTGGCAGATATTCTAAATGCAGAGATAACAATAATAGCTAATATAGGATATGTTAGGTACAGTACAACTTCTTTACATTTGCTTTATTAAATTCTTATTTATTTTTATAATAACATGAGAATTAGTTACTATCATGGTCCCTTTTGCAGATGAGGAAACTAACTATGAAGGTTAGAAAAAAGTTAGTAAATATTCCACTTCTTCAGAGATGGAGACTGCCTTTGAACTCAAGCTAACTTACTCTTAACATCCAAGGTAGACTAATCCTGTTTCCTCTATGGCTGGTATCATGCTGCTATGTTCTTTGTGTTGCTATACCAAATCAAACAAGAAGAATAAAGCAATGGCTTTTTTTTAGTTAGAGTCAGGAATCAATACTGGAATTATTTATGTCATTAACACCTACTATTTTTGATCAGTATTACCCAACTCTTTAGCAAGTTGGAAGTGTTATCTCTCCTCTAGTCTCATCAATGCAGCTGTACTGTTATGTAACCTTCACTCCCAGGAAGCGATCATTTCAGCCTCCTGCAAAGTCAGGACAGATTACATTCATTAGTACATTCTCCTTGAGTTAGCTCCTAACTCCCTCAGAGACTGCAGTCAGGTGGGTGGTAGCTGACCTACCTTCTTTGAAGTCTTCTCTTGATTGGAGGGTCAGGATGATGCCTGATGTGAGCTCACCAGGTTCCCAGAATAGCTGCCTTCAGGAGGGAGTTATTTTCTCATCTTCTTTTTTGGATACTCATGACTTCCTTCCATTTCAGAATCAGAGCAAAGCATGGTTACTGCATTAGTGCCACAAGTAACTATCTGTTTAACCCTTTTATAGCTTCCTTGGGGGTTGTGTTTAACACAAAACTGTAACTCTCTTAATCTAATAATCCTATTTTATTAAGGAACAAAATTGGAAACATAGAATGAAGACTTTGCATCTGTTCTAACTGTAAAGTGTACAAGTAATATATTGTAAAACTTTACTACTGGGAAAAATAATTTAACCTAACTCTATTTGCAGATGAAAATGAGGTCTCTAGGCAGAGTGATTTACCCAAAATCTCTCCATAAGGGAGTCGCAGAATCAGCCTTATAAATAAGGAGTATTAAATATACATCTAGAAGTACTCAATGGACACTTACTGTCTAAACTTTCCTAAATGAGGAAAGTTTTTTTCACTAGCTTTTACTTAGAAGTTTTCTTTAGGGGATCAAAGTCCTTGATATCTGATAATAACTGTTTGTAGACACATGACTTTTTTTTGTTTTTTGTTTTTTGAAGGGACAGAATAAAATAGTATTACTTATCAATTTACTTAATTCTGAGATTTGAGAGGCCTAACATGTATTAGTCACAAACTCTGATTTCCCTGGAGAAGTTCAAGATTGTTTTCTTCACAATGCCATAGTGAGAAGGATTGTTCCCAAATGGATTAAGAACCAAAAGAAACCCTCAAGATCACAGAAGAGCTCTGTACTGGGGTGAAGTTTTAAGTTCAAAGGAGTGAAGGAGATAAAATGCTCTGTCCTGACCTCTGTGATTTATATACGTTCAGTTCCAACAAGCTGGTCAGATAAGTGGCAAAAGGGGTTCTGGAGAAAACTTCTAACTGGGAAGAGCCAAACAGGTGCAAAGCCAGACCCAGAGAAGAAAGCAGTCATGCATGGCATGGGCATTTGGGACCATTTCTACCATGGGTCCATTTTTTCTCAACTTTGTTCTTGCCTCCAAATCTCTTATACTACATTCCACACCCTACATTTTCTGTTTCTAGGTCTCCCTTTTCACTTCTCCTCTCAATCAAATTTGGCTTCTACCTTCTCTACTCAACCTCCCATGTTAAGCCTGTAATAATCCCCATACCACTAGTCTAAGGAACCTCATTGTTTCCCATTTAACTCAGGTTCTTAGTGATTTTCAGCATGTGACAGACATTCCTTCATGAACTCTGTCTTTCTCTAGTTTTGAAACCAAATGGTTTCTCTCCTATGTTTACCAATTTCCTCTTAATCTTCTTTCCTGGTTTATTCTCCTTCATATATTAGATGAGGAACTTCCTTAGTGCCGACACTAGACCCATTTCTCATGCCATAGTCTTTACTTGGAAATATTCTTCCCCTAACTGTTTTAATTTGAAATTGTTTTTGGTGATGATTCCCAAATGTATGTTATCAGTCCAAACTTTTCATCTGAACTCTGTATATCCAATGTTCTACTTGAATTATACACTTGGATGAATGACTCCTCAAAGTCAACATGTCTATAATTGAACTTAGAGTAGTCCCCCCAAAAAACATATTCTTCTTCCAGTGTTTTCTTACCTCAGAACATAACTCCACCAGAGCAGAAATCTAGGAGTAATCCTTCCTAGCTCCTTGTCTCCTACCAACTTATTTAAAGTCAGGTTAATTAGCCTGCTAAATATTTCCCAAATCTATTCATTTTTTACTATTACAATCTAAGTCCATTTATTATAGCCAAGAGCTCTAGTCAAAGTTTTTTCCTCCTCTTGAAATGTCCTCTCTTCCTCCTGACTAAGAAACTTCTCTTCACTATCTTTATGACTCACTTCAAATATCGTCTCATCGAGGAAGACTTCCTTGACATTCCAGAAGAGTTGATGACTCCCCTTCTCTACTTCTATAGCAATTATATATACCTCTATTATATCACAGAGTATAGTTAGACATTTTTGTTAACTAAATGCCCAGCATTTAGTGGACAGCAATCATGCTTGTACCCTCCAAGACCTACTATGGTGACTGGCAGACAGCAGATGGTTAATATTTGTTTAGGGACAGAATTAATTAATGAATTAATGAATTAAAGCAAGGTAAATACAAGGAGACTTGAGGGCATACATCTTCAGAAAATTTAAAAATGGTGCTTGATGACAGCCAGCATCTGTAGAAGGATGTCTCTTTGTTTGTTTTGATTCGATTTGAGTTTGACTTTATATTTTTAATAGAATATTGTAAGCTTGAGTGGAATGAGTTAGGAAAAAAAAGTAATGTCTAAAAGGGGAGAGTTAATTGCTGAATCAAGAGACCAAAGAAATATTTTTTAAATTTGAATCAAGAATAAAATAAGTGAGAGTATCCATGAAAAAGAGATTGGAAATAAAAGTTTCACAGAATGAAATACTTACTCTGTGACAAATGTTTTCTTAATAAATATAAATTCCAAAATTTTGCTTTCCAGGTATTATTTTCCTTATTTTATCAGTGTGTAAAATGAAAAATGAATACAAAAAGCTTCAAATTGTGCAGCTGATATTCAGATCTACTTCTGAGTGATTACAAAGCTCACATTCCCTTTGTGAACCTATGTCACATCTCTGGGAGATGGGACCTGTTGAGCGTGGAGGAAGGTGGTAAGAGGGGATTACCTCATGTAGTCCTTTGAAGTCAGGATAAAGGGTTCTTAGTGTATGATCAGGAGAGAGAATTTCAGGGAATTTACCCTGAGCAGGTTATCATCATTGTAAAAGAAGGGGCCAGACCATAGTGTGAGAGTAGAAGGTAGTTTTGAGCTTGGGTTTTAGTCTGTTGAGAAGGACTTGTCTTAGCCCCTGTGACCACTGAGAATGAGAATTAGAAAGGGCTAGTGTACAGATTCCCAAGGCAGCTGCCTCATCTTAAGTGAGTTTGAAGTCACTGCCTCTGGAGTGATGTCTGTGGAATAGCAGTGTTCTTCAAAAGAGCTTATCAGCCAAAGCAAAGGGAGAGGGAGCTTGGATTAGAAGGGCAGCGGCAGCAAAACCTCTCACAAATTTCTCCTTACACTTCAAGATGCAGCTTAAATTTTACCTCCTCCATTTGGATGGGGTCTTTTGTCATAATGTTTATTATTTTTGTCATAACTCATCAAATTTATCTATGTATATGTCCATCATCATTATTGAAGTAAGAACTGTTTTGGAAGGAAAAGGTGTTTTATTAACATTTTTATTCCTAGAACAATTCTTGACACCTAAAAGTCTGGCCAACCTTACCTGTAAGATTGCATGGGTGATGAATATCAATAGAATAGGTGTTCTTCATCATGCCCAGTCTAGAATGGAAGGAGGAGAGTCCTTCAGACTGAGAGAATAGGCAAATATCTGTTTCTGGACAACTTAATTCTAAGCTAAAATTTAATGAATTCTTACATGTCCCAAGTACTTATGTGTATTTTTAGCTAATAGCACTCATGTAAATTAGACATTTTATCTCCATTTCATAGAGGCTTAAAAAGATCAAGTGACTTAACTGGTTTTAATTCTGGTAGCTCTTGAGCCCATTCTCCTTCCATTCTGCACTGACACATTACTCAAGATAGGCTGGGCTTCTGCTGGAATAACAAACTGAACACAGTAAAGCTTATATTTCATTCATACTAAGTCTTGGTGGATTAACCTCCATGGTAGCTACATTCTGTGTGATGACTCACAGATGCAGGTTGCTTCCATCTTGCTTGACCACCATCTGGGCACACAGCCTCTGGTCAAAGCTCAAAGTAAAGAAACAGATAGGAGAATGGTAAGGAACTTACCAAAATGCCTTAACCCATTTTGATGCAGGTCATTTCCACTCGCTTTGCATTAGCCAGAACAAGTCATAGAACTTTGCCTAACCACAAAGATCTGATTGGTATTGTTTACCTTGTGTGGTCAGATAGAAAGAATATCAAAGATTGGGTGAACTCATGTTGCATTGTGTCTCCCCTGTCCAATTTAATATTGAAGAAAAATATATGACTTTATGGGAATAAGGTCACTGAAGAGTTGGGAGGCTAAGCAGTAAATTAAACAACAATTAATCAAAACTTTATTGAGTATCTACTATGTGCCAAGCTCTGCTTTACATGCTGGAGATTCGGTGGTGAACAGAGCATAGAAGTTTTCTACAGTCATGGAATTTGCATTCCAAAATGAGAGATAAATACACATGCACACAAACTATGATGTAATGATTTTTAAAATTGAAGAGGTATGGCTAAATGCTTGCAGAAAATTATCATAACATTATGTGATAGAGAGTTTTTCAGTAGCTAATTTAGATTAGGTAGTCTGAAGATTTCTTTGAGGAGGTGTTATTTAAACAGAAATCTGAATGGCATGAAGGAACAACCATGTGAAGTCAGGAGGAGGAAGATTCTAAACAGAGAAAAGTTAGCCCCAAATCTTTGCTGCAGAAATAAGCTCTGGGTGGCAAGAGGACAGAAAGTGGGTCATTTGAGGATCGGGCAGAGTTAGAGAGGAGAACCATGTTATTAGATTTTGTAGAAGTAGGGAGGGTTAAGCTTAAGCAGGTTTTTTTTTAAGGCAGGATGAATAGTTCTGAGTATGATGGGAGACCATCGGGGAGTATAAGCAGCAGAGTGTCATGATCTGATTTATGTACATGACTGACACAGTGCAGTCTTCCAAACCTTGTACATTTCCTGAACCCCCAGCATAGAAGCTGCAATGACAGACATCTGTGTGAGAGCCAAAGGGAATATCAGAGTTGAAATGTGCTAAGCTCCACTGGCTTTCTATGGTACTGTCAGAGAAATACATTGTTATTGAAAAATGCCAGCATTGGCAAAATCTAGGCTTGTCTAAAAACTGCAGGAAAACTGCAGGTGTGTAAAATGCAACCCTAGTGTTAGCAAATTCAAGTAACTCCAGCTGTCATTTAAAAGGTTGGCATACATCTGGCCATCCTTTTGACCTACAAAGAGTCTCAGAATGTTTCCCTGTGAATGAGAGAATGACTCAATAGTTAAGGTAAGTCAAGGTCACAGTGATGCCTGCTCTACTGGCCCAACCTTGAAACAAGACAGAGAGAGGAAAGACAAGTGGGAGGCATTGTGGGGAGATGTTTTCATAATGCTCAGAAGTGGCAACGTCAGCCAACAGAGGCAGATGGAAAATTCTCCACTTGGGCTGTCGGAACTGCTTCGTGCAAAAAGCTAGCACTGCAGATGCTTTCTTATGTAGATATATGCAGTGATGTAAGCAGTAAGATGGTTTTAGGGCGTTTATTTCAAACCTTGTTTCCTGGGGCCCTAAAGTTTAAAGAAAGTGCCTTAGGAGCTGCCATGCTTATAGAGTATAAGGGAAAGAAGTGACATTCCAATACACTGGGCCCCTTTGCTCTATTTCACCCAAAGCTGTTCTTCATGTGTCATATATTAATATTATTGGAGTTCCACATGAAATTTTATTTGAAAGAAATATTCTCAATTTTAAAAAGTATGTTTTGAATGCAAGAAAGGTAAATTTAGAGACATAAGATTTGAAACCAAATAAATCACATACATCTATGTGATATTTTATGCTACTTTATTTAATCCTCACAAATTTTAGACAGCTACTGCCAACACCAGTTGACAGTTGTTCAAGGTCATGTAGTCAGTAAGAGGTCAACGTGGTATTTAAAACTGGATCTCTGACCCCAAAGGCCATACATCCTTGTTTTCCCCATTTTTCTGTTATGTCATGCATGATGACCCCAAATTCTTCATTCACTAACTTTGTGATGGTCAGTAGATACCATCTCCTATGAACCTCTGTTTCATCATCTATTGAAGAGGAATATAAGTAGAACTTAATAAAATCAATCTCATTGTTTTGGGGTTCAGGTCATACAAAATGTTTAAGGGTAGAAATAACCATAAGCCAAGTATTATGCTGGACACTTTTGTACACATTGACTCATATAATCAGCACAGAAACCTTATGATGTACCTGATGATTGATGCTCAGCTGTGAAGAAAAGAAAATTGGATACAGAAGATTAGATTTAATTATCTGAGCCCAAACAGCCAGGAACACATGGTGCTGCTGATATTCTGACCTGGGTCTCAACCCATTCAAGTGAAAAGGCCTTTACCCACTTACCATATATTTAAATGGTTGACCATCATAAATCAAACATAATGAACACATATGCTATGTACTCCTATATTGACAAAGATACCATCAAAAGAGAAACACATTTATAGGTTTTATATAATTGGAAGTCAACAGAAGTCCAAAAATATCAAAAGACCAAATTTAATTATTATTTTTTATGTCTGGGTGTTATATTGATGTAATGATAATGTTTGGATGATTTGATTAAATATGGATCAACATAATTAATAAATTATTATGTATTTATTTAATAATTTATTTTAATTACCTTTATTCCAGTGACATCACCATACTGTATAATCAAGATTTTTACATATTTTTTTATTTTGACAATAATTTTCTATCGAAAAATAAAATGTAAATTTATCCAAAGGTTAGTAAATGTTAATAATTTTTCATCTGAAATGTATATTTCAACATATGTAAAATATAAACATTAGAATTATTTTATGTCGGTTATCAAATAGCATTTTTTCTTTTTAAATAGTCAAACTGACCAACAAAACTAAGATAAAATGAATATTTAAATAATGAATATTATTCTTATATCAAGATTTTTCTAATAAAGTTAGTATTCTTTTTCCTTCTCAGGTATTAATTAATTAATTTTTCTTCCAGTTTTATTGAGATATACTTGACAAATAACATTGTCAGTTTAAGGTGCACAGAAAAGTGATCTGATTTATATACCTTATGAAATGATTACCATAATAAGTTTATTGAACATCCATTATCTCATGTGGATTCAATATTAAAGAAACAGGAAAAAAAAGGTTCTTCATGAGAAATCTTATGGACTTACTCTCTTAACTACTTTCACATATAATGTACAGCAGTGTTAATCATATTTATCATGTTGTACATGCAGCCCTAGCACTTATATATCTTATAACTGGAAGTTTGTGACTTTTGACTACCTTCATGCAATTCCCCCTCTCCCCAAACCCTGCCTCTGGTAATCACAAATCTGATCACTTTTTCTATGAGTTTGTTGGTTTTTGAAGTGTAATTGAACTATAACACTATGTTAGTTCCTGGTACACAGCACAGAAATTTTATATTTATATACATTTCAAAATGATCACCATGATAGGCCTGATTTTCAGTATACAAAGATATTACATAATTATTGAGTATAATCCCACATTGTACATTTCATATCTGTGATTCATTTATTTAGTAACTGAAAAGTTTCTGCCTCTTTATCTCCCTCATCTTTCTCTTTCCTCCCCACAACCCCTTCTCCTCCGGCAACCACCTGCTTCTTCTCTGTATCTATGACTGTTTCTGTTAGCTATGTTTGTTCATTTGCTTTGTTTTAGATTCCATGTGTAAGTAAAATCATACAGTATTTTTCTTTCTCAGTCTGACTTATTTCACTTAGCATAATAACCTCCATGTCTATCCATGCTATCACAAATGATTAGATTTCATTCATTTTTATGGCTGAGTAATATCCCATTATATATATATATATATATATATATATATATAATCTCACATCTTCTTTATTCTTTCATCTATCAGTGGGCACTTAGGTTGCTTCCATATCTTGGCTATTGTAAATAATGTTGCAATTAACATAGGGCTGCATATATCTTTTCCAATTAGTGTTTATTTTTTAAATATCCAGGAGTGGAATTGCTGAATCATATGGTAGATCTATTTTTAATTTTTTGAGGAACCCCCATACTGTTTTCTATACTGGCCGCACCAAATTTTCATTCCTGCCAACAGTACATGAGGGTTCCCTTTTTTTCCACATCCTTGCCAACACTTGTTACTTGTTGCCTTTTTGATAATATCCATTCTAACAGTTGTGAGGTGATATCTCATTGTGGTTTTGATTTGCTTTACCTGATGATTACTGATGGTGAACATCTTTTCATGTACCTGTTGGCTATCTGTTATGTCCTCTTTGGAAAAATGTTTACTCAGGTCCGCTGCCCATTTTTTAATCAGGTTGGTTGTTTTATTTTTTATGTCAAAGGGTATGAATTATTTGTATAGTTTGGTTATTAACCCCTTGTTGAATGTATCATTTGCAAATATCTTCTCTCATTCAGTAGGCAACCTGTTTGTTTTGTTGCTAGTTTCCTTCATTGTGCAAAACATTTTTAGTTTGATACAGGTCCATTTGCTTATAATTGCTTTTGTTTCCCTTGTTTGTGGAAACATTTTAAAAAGTCTTGCTAAGACCAGTGTAAAAAGCATTATGCTTATGTTTACTTCTACAAGTTTTATGATTTGAGGTCTTACATTTAGGTCTTTATTCCATTTTGAGTTTATTTTTGTATATGGTGTGAGAAAGTAGTCCAGTCTGATTCTTTAGCAAGTAGCTGTCCAGTTTTGCTATCACTCTTTATTGAAGAGGTCATTTTTCCCTATTGTATATTTTATGGAATATATATACACACATATACATAGTCTGTGTGTGTGTGTGTGTGTGTGTGTATGTGTGTGCGCACACACTGTTTTGTGATGTGAATGAGCATCTAAATCAATCGATAATTTTTTTTTCTGTAAAGTATCAAATAGTAAATGCTTTTATTTTTGTGGGTCATATGATCTATTTTGCAGCTATTCATCACTGCCTTTGAAAGGCAAAAGCAGCCATAAAGTGTATGCAGACAAATTAAATCAATATTTCCTGGTTTGGACAACAGCAATCCAAATTTAGCCCATGGGCTGTAATATGTTGATCCCTGCACTAAAGAATAGGATCCTAAAAGGAATCCTTTCTTCACTCAGTCTAACTAGGTTATTTCATGTAGCTGAGCATTGTAAACAGAAAGGAGATTTATAGATATAAATTATATAATTAAATAACTGGTTGGAGTGATTCTTATTTTGTTGATTTGCTATTTGACAGCAGAGGTCAGTGACAAATTCACTTTACATAGCCCTCTTTTATTAGATAACCAACTTGCTCAAGTTTTGTACACACTGGACTAATTGCTAACAGAAAATTTGTACCAATCTTAGGTGATCAAATGTTCTCAAACTCTGTTACTGGTGGGCCTCCTGCTTGAATGCATCTTCATTTATTTGTATCTGGTCTCTTTATTTATATTGGATGTAACAAAAACTTCTGACTTTGACTCATGCCTGCTTATCTCAGAACAATGTTAACAACATTAACATCTCCACCACTAATAAGAGTTCAGTAACAATGAATGATACTGAAGAGCTCAATATGAGCCTTGCCTATGATAACTCAGGTAGTCAGAGAAAGACCAATCTGTAGTCCTCTACTGAAAATTTATAACAAATAGCATCCTCAGGAGCCCCCTCTGTGAAAGATGGGGTACAATGGAGACAAAAGACCAGGGTCAAATCATGTTTTTTTTTTTTAATTGAAGTATAGTTGATTTAAAATGTTGTGCTAGTTTCAAGAGTACAGCAAAGAGATTCAGTTTTATATATATGTACACATTTTAAGATTCTTTTCCCCTATAGGTTATTACAAAATATTGAATGTAGTTCCTTGTGCTATACAGTAGGTCCTTATTGGTTATCTATTTTATGTATAGTAGTATGTATATGTTAATCCAAAACTCCTAATTTATCACTCTCTCCCTTCCCCTTTGGTAACCATAAAGTTGTTTTGTATGTCGGTGAGTCTGTTTCTGTTTTGTAAATAAGTTCATTTGTGTCATTTTTTTTTTAAATTCCACATATAGGTGATATCATATGACATTTATCTTTGTCTGACTTTCTCACTTAGTATGATAATCTCTAGGTCCAGCCATGTTGCTGCAAATAACATTATTTCATTCTTTTTTATGGCTGAGTAATATTCCATTGTATATATATACATATATATACATATCACATCTCCTTTATCCTTTCTTCTGTCGATGGACATTTAGATACTATTTTCACTCTTTATATCAATATTTCATTAGGCCAGGAATTGGATATTTAATAATTTTCTAAATATGTGTGTGTGTGTTTCTCTTAGTCATCTCTCACAATGAGAATCAAAAAGGCAGTGGTTATGAAAAATGCATATATACAACCCATCGAGGATCTTCATGATCATAGAATCCAACATATCTTACTGAAGGCTTCAGCAACAGACTTCAATTTTTTTTTAAGTGCAATTTGTTTCCTGTATTGTTTTTAAAATGTGGCCTTTCAAGATGTTTTCGCATTAGCTTGCAACACATACTTACACTGGGAGTTGATATATGTTAAATCAGTTCCAAGCTTGGAACAAGTCCTTGCTGATTTAAAGGTAATATATGGTGTTTGTCATTGGAAATGTGTGCGCAGGTACAGTGTATGCCGACAATGTGCAATTGGTATTAGCATTAATCACAGATTTGAATTTGCTAGATGCTAGATTTTATAGCATGTTTAATCCAGTATCACTGCAAAAGCAGTTATAAAACTTCTCTTTTTTTCTGAACAAGCATGAGGGTGTGGGTATGTGTGTGTGTTCGTGTGTGTGTTTTACTTAATTTTTCTCGTCTCCTTATAGTACACCCATCAGTCAACACCAGTGCTTTAAATATACACTTTTCTTTCCACGTCCAGATTCAGAATATATTTTCCATCTCTAGATTGCCTCAGTATCCACAATACTGGAAGCTCCTTAGGGCCAAAATTTGTTTTGTTCATCTCTGGATTTCTGCGTCCCCAAGTAGCAGCTAGCTCAGGTTCTCCTCAAGAAGAAAGATAATATCTTCCAATAATTGAGATCTATCAGGGACTTTTCCCATGAGCTCATAATGTAAGTGCTGCATAATTTTACAAATATTTTTCTTGACATAGTGCCCTATATAAATAATATCAAAATTTAATAACTATTTATTATATCAAAGAAGGCTGATAAATGACATATCAGATGACAAAATCAGGGGTCCATGAAAAAGTAATCTAGTTAACAAATATTTATTGAATAACTATTTTATGAAGTTTAAGGGATATAACAGTGAACCAACAGAAGATCTGCACAATCAATGTAAGAGCTTTAAAACTAGCTGAGATAAGAATTTAAATGTAAAAATCTAAATAAGAGCAGCCAAATACATTGAACTCCATATGTTCTAGGAATTATTTGAAGTGTTTTATGTGTTTTAATTAATTTAATCCTTAAAACAATCCTATTAGGGTTTTACAAAAGATGAAACACACGTACAGAGAAGTAACTACTTCACATAGTGTGTAAGTGATTTAGCTCCAGAACCCACTCTCTTACTGGCTATTTTATATTGTGTTACTCATGGTCTTACTTGCTCCCAAAATGTAAGGCAAAGTTTCAGAAAATGACTTGGATATCTGTTTTTATGATGATTATTTCTTATCACCAATGTTTTGATGTGCGATGGCAGCAAGGAGTTCAGGGTAATATAACCTGTCAAGAATGTGAAGTCGGAATATTCTTCTATTTTATCGATGTAATACAGAGCCATATGCTTTGGCAATCAACTGGGTAAAGGACAGGGACAGCATGTTCATAAAAACTGATAAACAAAAATTTTGTGCCAAAGCAATAGTTATCACATATTTTCCTGAGGGTCAGCATGGTCCAGAGGTCAACAGGTCCAGATTTTCGCTCAGGAATCAGTTCTGGGTCAGCTCCAAGACAAGAACAAAATATTTCAATAAAGAATGGTTCCCAAAAATATTGACTAAGGCCAGCGGGTGAGTAAACAAACAAACAAGAAGTAGCACAACATACAACAAATACTTAATTTGATGTCTCAGAATATTATTTTCATCTTAAAAAGAAAAAAAAATCTGGTTGCAAAATGTGCTGGAAGAGAAACTGTGAGTTGATCAATTGTTGAGGTGGTCGAGTGTCTACCATAAATTGTGATTTTTATCAGAGTGGATGATCCTCAGCTATGCATCCTAAATACATATTAATAACAAGTCTTTCTGATCTCAACCTTATTTAGCACAATAAAATTATGTCTCTTGTATGCAAAAAGTATTCTTTATTAGCGGTAGACATGATTTTATCTGCTACTGATATTCTTTGGGAGGAGAAAAGAAAATTATCTGATTGCTGTATTTGTGCTAGATACCTGTACACAACTAACTCAGCTCCACTTTGTTGGGGAAGAAATGGAGGAAGTCTCCTGCTAGACAAACACACAGTTGTGATTTTCTCTGGTCTCAGACATGAAATAAGCTTAAGCGTGTAAGTTTTGCCTCTGCAAAGCTGGAGGCAGTTGAGAGTTAGAGAGATTTTCTGAGATCACTGTTTCTTTATCAACCTGTTACAGGGTGTCAAATAGGCAGAATTCTAGGGTTGTCATTTGGAAGTACATTGTTACCACTCATGCAAGCCAGAATCCTCAAACCAGGTTTTATTCATGGTCTGATACATGGTCTCCACCTCCTTGACTCTTGCGTCTCTCAATTACTTTCAATATTTAGGTCAAAGCTAGGATATTATTTAATAGATTCTTTCAAATTCCAACAAGAACTTCAAGACTTTAAGAGGTTATATTTTAATAATTAAACATTTTTTTGTATTTTACTTTTAAAAAATTAAAAAAAAAAAACAATTGCTGAAGATGTGGTTCATACCAATTCTCTCACGATAAAGAACAAGAAAATTTTCACAGAATTTGTACTACAATGGGTTTGGAGGGACTGGGGAGCTATCAATACAATGAGGATGTGTGAGACCAGAGTCCAAGAAGGAAGCAAGCATATTTAGCTTTGTTTTTCCAATTGAGTTATTGATGATTTCTAAAAGGAACTAAGAAAAACTTTTGAGAGTCTCACAAAACTGGAAGAAAGAAAAATAGAATTCAGGATTAAACATGGAGGAAAGTCCTGGTAAAAGCTCAGGTCTAGGTTGAAACTCAGCAGACCTAGCCTCAAAGAATAAACATGAACCAGAAATACACCAGCATTCACAGAGATCAAAACCCACTCCGAATGATCTCAATTTTTGATATGACTAATGTGACCTAAAGCTATTTGTGCTTTTTCCTATTTTACTTTCAGAAACTTAAGCCTTTCTGGAGGAAGAGACCATCATGCAGAGATTATCAAAATGACCAGGACCACAGGGAGAAAAGATGTAACAGAAAACGAAAAGAGACAATAGATAACATTGAGAACAGAGAATCTGTTTTCAGGCATCGATTTTAAAATACCAATGATTAAAATACTAAACTAATTAATAGAAATTGAAACAACTGATAGAGAATTATAAACAATAAATAAATCTTGCTAAATTTACTAAAGTCAAAACACAATATTCAGTCATATTCCTATATGTTAGCAATGGACACTTAGAAAATGAAATTGAAAGAGCAACAGTAACCATAGAAGGGGAGATGAGTAAAGTAAATTTAGGAAATTGGTGATATAAGGAATTTTCAGTTTGAAAATACACTATAAGGAGAGTGAAAAAGCAAGCCACAGAGAGGGAAAATGAATTTCCCAGCAACAATAACTGACATAGTTCTTGTTTACAGATTATATAAAGATTTCTACCAATGACTTGTAAAAGGAAAACAATGGTAGAAAGGTGGACAAAATATTTGATCAGGCTCTTCACCAAAGAGGAGATCTAAATAAAACACTTGAAAAATGTTCAACTTCATTAATCATAAGTAAAATGCAAATCAAAACTATAAAATTATAATGAAATATCAACATCACTACACAATACCTGAATTGCCATTTTAAAAAGTGGTAAGTACCGACAGGATATGGATCAAGTGGAATTCTCAAACTCTGCAAGAGGGTATGGGTATAACTACTTTTGAAAACAGTCTGGCAGAATTTACTAAAGCTAAACCTACATACCAGCATATAATACAATATATTCTATACAATACAGCAATGACATTCCAAGGTGTATATCCAGCAGTCATGTTTACACAAGTGTGTCAAAAAATACAACATGATTCATAACATTATTCATAGCAACCAAATTCTGCAAACAACCCCAAATTCCATCAACAATTGAATGGGTAAGTAAATTCATGATTATTCATAGACTAGAATACTGCATACCCATGAAAACAAATTAATTAAAAATAAACAAAACAATATGGATCAATCCCATAAACATAATTTTGAGCAAAAGAAGCCAGAATTTATATCATACTGTATGATTCTAATTATATAAATTTAAAAATTGGCAAAACAATCTATGCTGTGAAAAATCAGAATAGTAGTTACATTTTGGGAAGAGAATAAAGTTAATAAATGGGAAGGAGCAAAAGGAAATTTCTGGTGGTGTTAGTAATATACTATTTATTGACTTGTATAACATTTTATGGATGCGTTCATTTCTTGATAATTTGTGGAACTGTATACCTCTGATTTGTGAACGTCTCTCAATGCATGTTATTCTTAAATAAAAAAAATATTTCAAAGGTTTAAAAAGTTTTAATATTCAAATTAACAAAAGAAGAAAGCCACTCATTACACATTTCTCTTTCATCATTTTGCCATATTTTTCTGGGTTACCTGAAAACTTACTCTGCAGACCCTGGCTCTCAAGGTGGTATTAAGATTCTGATTCATACAAACATCAGTAAACTGGAGATTTGTATTAAACTCATACAGTTTAACCCCAACCAAATTCTTGTCTATGGAATCTGCAGTCAAGGAAGAATCAATAAAATAGTAGTCTTATGTTGGCTCTCAGAGATTTTGCTATAAGATGGTAAAGAGTGTGACAGTGTTAAACATTTGAGTAGCACCGTTCTAGACTTACTTGGTCCTCAAGAAGAATACTGACAGAATGTATTTAGGTTTGAGTTTTAATTTTAATTGGACAACTAGTAAGAAGTTTGGTCTAGAATCTGAGAGGAGTAACAAGTTACTTTTTGGCTGGTATAGAAAGAATATAACCTTGGGAGCATAGTCATAGAATACATGAAGATGAAATAAATTGCAAAGATGAGCAGTCATCTTATGGAGAAAACTTAGTGCTCTGTAAGATGACACATATCTTCATGATTTTTTAAATATAAAGTATTACACAGGAAAGTGTTACTGGAACTCTTTCTGTCAATGTGCAGGTCTCTGTAAAATTCAGGGCATTTGACATTAATTTAAAAATCTTCTTTGAATATCCATAGAGTGGAGGCCATGCTGTGTTGCCCAGACTTCACACCTCAGGACAGTGGCACTCGTTCCCCACCTGCTGGGAGTGTGGGCTGCTGACAGATCGCAGCTGAGTCTGTCCCTGGAAATTATCCATTGCAGAAGGGAACTGCTTTGCTTATGACCAGATCCCTTGCCCTGATTAGCCTGTCCACAATAATGGGTGTCAAAAATATTGCACCAAACAAGTTAAACAGGCTTTATTCAAGACTTTATTCAATATTTTATTCAATACTATAATATAAAAGACTTTATTCAAAACTACTGTAATAAAGGAGGGAGATTGAACTTAATCCCACTAAACAAAAGATAGGAGATTGTTTAAGCACTGGATGGGGTAATGAAAAAGCACTGCAGAATGTTAGATTGGTCAACATGTCTGAGCCATCTGTGTTTACTAATTGTCCCTTACCAAAGCTAGGTTCCTACCCTCTCACAGAGACTGGGAAATAGGGGTGCTGAGTTTCTTGATGATTATGTTTTAAAGGGATGGCTCCCAGGTCCTTGAGAGACATTCTCGGAAATTCTAGCTCCAGAGGCCCCACAGAATCAGCCAAGCTCTCTGGTAAACTGTGTATGAATCCAGCTCCTTTCTCTGACCAATCTTGTTTCCCAATCCCTCCCTCCCTGACAGGTGTAGCTCCTGAGAGGACTCAGAAACAGATATTCTCCAAGAAAATTCCCTCAAAGTTGGCTTATCAGAGAACCTGCCTGAATACAAACCATCTCCATTTTCACTAGAACAATACCACTCATTTTTTCTTAAGTTACTTGTTTAACACCTTCTCAAAAAAGACCCTCCCCTTATTTTCTACTTCCACCTCAGAGGCAACTTGAAAACAGTTTACTTGTCCTCTTCTGCATTTTCATAGCACACCTGAACTGGGAACACTGTTTACTGATGCTTTCTTTTTCTTTCTTCCCCACCAGCATTAACCTCTTGAATGAAGTAAAGGAGCCATGTTTGATTTATCTTTACATTTTGGTAATTGCAATACCTGAATTAGGAATAGACATATTGCAAACATTAATTAAATAATTCTGAGTCATAATTCTACTGAGTCATAATTCTACTTACCACCTTCACCATGCAGCTAACTAGATCATTTTGTTTAATTTTTTTTTTAACATCTTTATTGGGGTATAATTACTTTACAATGGTGTGTTAGTTTCTGCTTTATAACAAAGTGAATCAGTTATACACATACATCCGTTCCCATATCTCTTCCATCTTGCATTTTGTTTAATTTTTGATTGAAATGTTTGTGTATCCAGGATTTTCACTGGGTACTCAACAAGGATCACATCATTTATGTATATGGGTTAGTGTTTTAAGATAGGCAATGGGATAGCTACCTTACAAAGAAGCTCATTTTTAAAAGATTCTACTCTTTTTAATTTTCCCATTCATTTTTTAAACCTTACAAACTTATACTAGATTGTTTCAGCACTCTTAAATACTCTTCAAACCAAATATTAAAGCTATTTTAAAATTAAATATTCAATTTAATTCACTGATAAGTGTTAGGGAGTAAGGGCGGTAGGAGTTTCCAGAGACTTGCAAGTTGCAAATATAGAATTTGAATGGTTTAATATCACTATTTCAATTCCCTATGTGTTTAAAAATTCATATGATTTTGAAATAACTGTGACAAAGGTTAAATGTAAGAAAAATGTATGATTTTTTTCATACTTTACAGAAAGTACTTAGCAAGGAAGGCTTAACTGCAATAAAATCTAAAAACCTAGCCCAGAGATTAGAAAGATAACAGGAGTAAATTATATTGATTAATCAATCAATCACTTAAAAAGATGTTGTGGCATGTAGAACAAAGGAAGTGATACTGTTGATGTTATTCTAGACTAAGTTAAGCTGAACAAACTTGAAGAATACATTTACTTCCTTGAGAGTAATCTTGCAAAGTAGAATATTGAGTTACTCAAAATAAATTCGTAAGTTTGTAAATTTAAAACAAACATCAGAAGAACTTAACTTTAAAAGAATTATGTGTGAAATAATATATTGTCATAAAAATTAGAATGTTTAAAACCAAATACACGCACCTATGGTCAACTAATCTATGACAAAGGAGGCAAGGATATACAATGGAGAAAAGACAGTCTCTTCAATAAGTGGTGCTGGGAAAACTAGACAGTGACATGTAAAAGAATGAAATTAGAACACTCCCTAACACCATACACACACAAAAAACTAAAAATTGATTAAAGACCTAAATGTAAGTCCAGACACTATAAAACTCTTAGAGCAAAACATAGGAAGAACACTCTTTGACATAAATCACAGCAAGATCTTTTTTGATCCACCTCCTAGAGTAATGGAAATAAAAACAAAAATAAACAAATGGGACCAAATGAAACTTAAAAGCTTTTGAACAGCAAAGGAAGTTACAAACAAGACGAAAAGACAGCCCTCAGAATGGGAGAAAATATTTGCAAACGAATCAATGGATAAAGGATTAAGCTCCAAAATATATAAACAACTCTTGCAGCTCAATTTTAAGAAAACAAACAACCCAATCCAAAAATGGGCAGAAGATCTAAACAGACATCTCTCCAAAGACATACAGATGGCCCAGAGGCACATGAAAAGCTGCTCAACATCACTAATTATTAGAGAAATGCAAATCAAAGCTACAATGAGATATCACCTCACACGGGTTAGAATGGCCATCATCAGAAAGTTTACAAACAACAAATGCTGGAGAGGGTGTGGAGAAAAGGGAACCCTCTTGCACTGTTGGTGGGAATGTAAATTGATACAGACACTATGGAGAACAGTATGGAGGTTCCTTACAAAACTAAAAATAAAGTTACCATACGACCCAGCAATCCCACTACTGGGCATATACCCTGAGAAAACCATAATTCAAAAAGACACATGCACCCCAATGTTCATTCAGCACTATTTACAATAGCTAGGTCATGGAAGCAACCTAAATGCCCATTGACAGATGAATGGATAAAGATGATATGGTAAATATATACAATGGAATATTACTCAACCATAAAAGGGAATGAAATTGGGTCATTTGTAGAGACATAGATGGATCTAGAGACTGTCATACAGAGTGAAGTAAGTCAGAAAGAGAAAAACAAATATCATATATTAATGCATATATGTGGAATCTTGAAAAATGATACAGATGAACCGGTTTGTAAGGCAGAAATAGAGACACAGATGTAGAGAACAAACGTATGGACATCAAGGCAGGAAATTTGTAGTCCTAATGCAAATTTTAGAAAAGAGAAAATGTTGAAAATTAATAATTTAAGAAATCCACTTAAAATATTAATAACATAATAAGTGAAACAAATATAGATAATCTAAGGAAAAAACTGTATATGAACAAAAATTAATGGAAATTTTTTAAAGTAATAAAAAAAGAATCGATAAGTCATTATAGCTAGTTCCTTAGCAAGCTTGATCATCCAAAATGAAAATTCATCAATAATAAACATAAAAACAAAATTGATATATATTACATAATATTTGTAAAATTATAAATAATTGTATAATGCTTTGGAAAATTTAGATCCAAGGTATCTAGAAAAACACCTCATCAAACTTGACTCAAAAATAAGAAAACTCAAACAGAACAGATTGTTAATCCATTTACAAGCTAATATCAGTAAGTAATTATCCATCAAAACTAAATTAAATCAAAAACAAGTTAAAAAATAGAAAAAACTTGTACCTTAGCACATATAAATATTGCTGAATTTGCATGCAAAAATCTCAGAAACAGATCTATGGAATAAAATGACAAGCCCAGAAACAGAGCAAGGCAAGATAAATAATAAATAAAAATAAAAGGAACCACATCTATGACAGGAGCTACACAATGACAGAAATGACAAAACAAATTATCCAGGAAACATACACCATTACATAAATGCCACTAGAATAACAGATTCTCCCTAAGGGAAAAAAAATGTAATTAGCTCCCTCATTATTCCATACACAAGTTAATCTCAGCTTGATTAAAAACATAAATGTGAAAAGAAAACTATAAAAAGTTTAGCATAAGACATATTTTTATAACCTAGGCATAGGGGATAATTACTTAAACAGAACATGGAAATCAAAATGCAAAACCAGGATTAATACATTAAATACATTAAATTAAAAAAAATTATACAACAAAAGACACAATAAATACAGCGGAAAGTCACACCCTAGATGTGACATGCAGCCAACAAAGGATTGAATCTAATAATTATAAAGATATTATAACTATTAAGTATGATAAACATATATATCAAAATAAGAAACAAATATCCTAATAGAAAAGTGACCTGTATGGGCAATTTATAGAAGAGGAAATATGAATGAATATAAAAAATATGAAAAGATGCTTATTTTCACTTGCAATCAGCAAAATTCAAATTTTAAATAAATAAGATACCATCTCACAGTAACAAATTTGCAAAAATTATTGTGTTAATATTTTTAACAAGATGTTTTGGCAAGGATGTAGAGAAATGAGAACTCATTTTATTGGTGGGGATGAAAATTGTACAACCACTTTAGAGAGCTATTGGAAAGTGGCTGGTAACTTGTAGCATCATATAATCTCTCAGTGTAATATACATCTTGATGTCTATTATGGAAAAACACTCACATATATGCAAAAGAAAACAATGTTACAGTGATTGTAATAACCACAGTGGAGTAAACTGTTGCTCAGTAAGGGAATAAATTAATAAATCATGGTTTATTCATATAATAATATTCTATATAACAGTTAAGATGAATTATATTAATATGTATCAATATGGGTATGTCTCAAAATCATAAAAGAGTGCATAATACAGTATGATTCCATTTATGTAAATTTTAAATCACGCAAAACAATAAATATACTTTTTTTATTTTTCAGTTGAGTTTCCTGGAAGCACACTCTTAAGATGGAGAGTTGTGTGCAGAAGATATACAGAAGATTGCCCTAGGAAGATTTAGGGATGAGAGAAAGGTGGAATAGGGCAGACCATGAAGCCAAGTCACAGTATGGTTGTAACTGAGGTCTCAGCCCACCCTAAATGGAGTTCTGGAGCTCAGATTGCTGTTCAGAGATAGTTCATATTGAGGCAAGGGAGCTGGATATGTATATCCCTGCATCAGTCAGCTTTTTGCCACACCAGGGGTGGGCAGTTCTCCATAGCTGAAGGCAGTGTCCAGTCTGAGGCACAGCTGTGGGCTATCAGCAGCTGATATCAGCAGCTAAAGAATGGGTACATCCGACCTGATGAGGGGACTTGAATGTAACACCATAGCATCTATTGTGCCATCATTCATAGCTACACTAAGTACTGCTCAGGCACATGCTAGGGAATGATGCACATGAACTTCAGGAGAGTAGTTTCCTATGGGGAGGGAGGCATAGGAAGGGAAAGAATGAGGGTCAAAGCTTTAGATGGATATGTAATATTTTATTCATCTATAGTAATATTGAAGCAAATAAAAAAATGTTTTGATTTATTGGTGTGCCTCTGTCCATTACATTAATTCAATACTTTTTTATATTTAAAATATTTCACTTTTTAAAAAAATCTAGTCATATTGCAGAGTGACAATATGGCACATATAAGTGACCCAAAAATGGTGCCTAAAAATATGGAAAAATGCCTATTTTTAAATAAGGAATCAGAAGCTTTGGTCATAATGTCATGACTTTTCAAATTACAGTTGAGATTACAAGTCATTTGGGTTCCACACATACCCTAAAGTTTATTTTAATTAAAAGGGCATAAATATCCAGTTATTTATCAATCTTTTTATTTAGGGCAATGTTTTTGTTTTTTTTTTTTTAGTTTTTTGAGTACATTTCTACAGATTGTAATTCCATATAATGTTTTGTCTTAGTTTTGGTTCTCACCATCTGTAGAATGAATTCTGTGTCCCTGCCCTCAAATTCATATGTAGAAGCTCTAACCTAGCAATGTGATGGTATTTGGAGATGGAGCCTTTGGGAGGTAATTAGGGTTAAAGATGGTCATGAGGGCTGGGCCATCAAGATAAGATTTGTGGCTTTGTAAGAGGAAAAGAGATCAGAACTCTGTCCCTCTCTGCCATGTGAGAACACAGGGAGAAGGCAACCGTCTACAAGACAGAAACAGGGCCTCAAAAACCAACTATGCCGGCACCCTGATCTCAGACTCCCAAGTTTCAGAACTGTGAGAAAATAAATTTCTATTGTTTAAGGCCCCCAATCTATAGAATTTTGTTAGGCAGCCCGAGCTTACTAAGGCACCACCAGGAGCAAATGCGGAGACAAGAATTTGAATATATATAGTCTATTGGGAAGTGATCCTAGGAAACAGTGGTAGGAAAGTAGAGACAAGAGACAGGTAAGAGAAGGCAGCCAGAAAAGGGTTAGTTATGGGGCAAGTTATCTCTGTGGAATTTTAGGAACTGGGGAAATCTAGGCATCAACACAGAACAGGCATTTCAGAGATGTTCCTCCCATGGGACTATGGACTAGGGTATTTTTATACCGACTTCTATCAATCATTTGTTTAGAACTGTTCCCTGGGATGTTAATTCTGAGCAATTGCTGGCCTCTTAGGCTGGTGGACAGAAAGGGCTCTGGAAGCAAAAGGCTTTATACCAAGAAGTGCAAATGCAGCACCAGAAAGTTTGTCTGGTGTGTATAAAGATAGCAAGTGCCCAGGGACTGTGGGTGGGGAACCAAGGGGCTTGGCTCCATGTCTTTTACACAATCACATCCAACTTGATTGTCAGTTTATTTTCCTTAAGAGGAGCAAGAGCTTAGAGAAATTCCCCAATTTTAAAGCTATTTTACCCACACATAATTTACTATTTCTTTGTAGTAGCTCATCTTTATTTAGTCTTTCCAAACAATTCAACTCTATTTCTGCATGATTTTGCATACTAGTTAATAATTAAATTACATAATTACAACAAGAAGTACACCTAATAACAAGTTTCAAAATAAAAACTTGGCTCTTGGTAGGATTAAAGCTCAAATGTTGGCATTACAAGCATATGAGCAGAGTGCGAGGAGAATTCAGCATGCATTGGGCATCAGCCAGTAAATTCCAGAAGGAGGGAAGATCATCAGTTAATCCAATGAATCTGTTAAGTGGAGATAAGTAAAAATAACTCCCAGACTATTGGAATAGTTGTTACACAGGAAAGAAATTTTATTTGCCTTAAGGATAGAAATTTCAGATGGAGTTGGGGAAAATACACTAACTTTGCTTAGTATATTTTTATCACTATTGCATATTCCATAAAAATGGAAAGGATAGACTAGGAAAACTATAACTCATTCAAAGTAGAATATTCAAGCAAAATGTAGTTGACAACTCAGCAAGTGTCATTTCGGGGTTAATGCAATTTCATTATCATATGTTAGGTTGGGTTAACTGAGATCTTTGGATTCCTCGTGCTTTTAGATTCTCTGTTTAAACATATATCACCATTATTATTTGTCCTCAAAGCATCATTCGGCTCCACAAATCTTTGTTAGGAAACTACGTTTACACTTTGTGCTTCTAACGGGTAAACGTTTGGGCAAAATCAAGTGTTTGTGGTAGCGAAGCCATTTTAGCATTATGAATTGTTTGACTTTCCTGCCAAAGTTAAAAGCCTTAAAAATTATCACATATTCCTAGGGAGAAGCTTTGTTTAGGTTCCAAAAGAAGCTAGCATGGGTGGTTCAAAGACAGACTGTTGAATTCTGTCCTCTGTGTGTCTGCGATGAATTCTATCTTCAAGGAAGGAAAGGCTGTTTATTCATGTCAAAGTAACTACAGAAAATGTCCTTATGTCTCCCTTTTTTTAGGAACACTTTTGTAAATCTTTGTGTGAAATGCATAGTGGGCATTCAATAATTTTTAGTCTGTTACTGGTGTTGCCAAGATCAGTGTTTATGCAGGGCTTGGTATTCTATGGGTCCCTTAATCTGGCCTTTATATCTTTTCAGTATTATCTTCTTCCTCCTTTTTTTTTTTTTTTTTTTTTTTTTTTTGTGGTACGCGGGCCTCTCACTGTTGTGGCCTCTCCCGTTGCGGAGCACAGGCTCCGGACGCGCAGGCTCAGTGGCCATGGCTCACGGGCCCAGCAGCTCCGTAGCATGTGGGATCTTCCCAGACCGGGGAACGAACCCGCGTCCCCTGCATTGGCAGGCGGACTCTCAACCACTGCGCCACCATGGAAGCCCTCTTCCTCCTCTTTTGAATAAAGTGCTGCTAACCCCCACCTGGGCCTTTGCCCACACTGCTCCCTCAGCTGGTAGTTCCTTCTCAACCTGTTTTTCTGATTCCATTTGGAGCATCATGACTGTATTTCTGTTCCATTCCTGGGCTTTCTCTAGCCTGGGTCAGCTCCCCTTTCAATGATAGGATCATAGGCTTCTATCATGGTCCATCTCTAGAGACAGGCACTTCCACTATGCAAAGAAGTATGCACACTGGCATTAATCATGGTGAGAGAGATTTAATGCCACAGGAAGTGGTAATTCACATAGCTTGCCTTCCAATCTTATCACAGCTCCAGGATCTCAGAGAGACTTGAATGATTCATGCACAGAAAGTAGTTTGTGACGTGTGCACATCTTGGAGAAATTCATTGGGTGTACCAAGACTTGTCTTGCTAACTCACTCCCCAATGCACAGAGTTAAACAGCTTTAGCTTTGCCCTTTTTAGCTATAGTCCAGAATGTAGAAAAAGACCATCCCAGTTTTAATAGAATTTTCACTCAATCTCAACATTTTTCCCTCTTAAAATAAAATAAAATAATTTTTAAAAAAGCAATTTCTTTGACCAGCAACTTTTCTGCTCTCAACTTTATCTTCCTTCTCCCTTTTATATTTTAGTTGTCTTTCTTTTTTTTTTTTCAGAAAAACACAAAGGAAAGAACATAATTTCTAAAATAGATATTCTCAGGAAAGCAAATTCAGATGCCAGATTTCTCAGGGATTGCTAAGAATAAGAGACATTCATAACAACTTAGCTCATCTGGTTAAAAATATGGTGCTTGGGAGGCAAAAGAGTAGATTTAGTCATGAATACATCGGTCTGTTTTCCTTCCTTCCATTTTAATGGTCTGCACTCTGTTATGTCTTGAACATAAGGAATACAAAAGGACAAGATGTAACAGGCTCCTTGAATTATAGGAAAAATTCAAATGTGCAGGGCCTATTGACAAATGTCAAGAAACTCCATAATATAAAATATATAGGGTGACATAATATGGTTAAAGGACAACCAAAATCTTCAATAACTGCACACATAATTTGTTGAATTTGAGATTTTTAAATTTTAGACAATATTTTACAAAGGTGTTAGCTGGTATGAAACACTAGATGGTATAATTTATAGCTTTCAACTCTCCTAAATCAGCTAGCCTTTGAAGAAAGTATTGTGTATGAATTTGGTAAATATTACTGCATTTTATGTTGGAGTTTATAATAAAAGTTGGAGTTTATAATAAATGCAGTAAGGTTAGAATGAAAGCCCTAAAGATTCTATAAGTTTAGAAGTCTCCATTTTGTAGCTGTCAAATCTTAAAATATAAGAACATGAATTTGTGTCATGCATTTAGAATCCCTTTCTTTCAAAAGCACCTTCCAATAACTACCGACTCACTCCAAATATCCTACCTTTCTGGCATTCAAAATGTTCTACAATGGGGCTTCCCTGGTGGCGCAGTGGTCGAGAGTCCGTCTGCCGATGCAGGGGACACGGGTTCGTGCCCCGGTCCAGGAAGATCCCACATGCCGCGGAGAGGCTGGGCCCATGAGCCATGGCCACTGAGCCTGCGCGTCCGGAGCCTGTGCTCCGCAACAGGAGAGGCCACAACAGTGAGAGGTCCGCGTACCGCAAAAAAAAAAAAAAATGTTCTACAATGAAAATTACTATTTAGGATGATCTCCTTTGAGAATTGCAATGTACCAGAATGAGCACATACTACAATACTTGTTGGTATAATCTGCCTTCTGATAATGCAAGAAAAATAAAGACATTTAAAATATGCAAGGCATTATTCATATGCATTAAAATATGCAAGGCATTATTCATATTCATTATTCAATATGCTGAGGCATTCACTTAATTCATTCCTTTTACTAGATGTTTGCCCTTAGAGGAAACACTTACCTCAGTAAACTTAGGTTTAACTATCTACATCATGGAGAATATAATGATCTCTACCAGAAAGAAAAAGGGTAAGAATCAAATGGCTTAATCTACATAAAGCTCTTAGCACAGCAACAATTAGTAAATAATCAATAACGGTTATTTATTACTATTATTACCTCATCCACACATTCATTCAACTGTTATTCATTAACGAACACTTACTGAACTTATGGTGAACACAGAAGGTTCAATGAAAATAGAGTAGCAAAATAAACAGTTTGTTTTCCTGGTGCTCCCAGTTCAGCATAAGAGGCAGTTGTGCTTAAAATCCACTGCACTGGTGTCATGGTGGGTGTATAAGTAAAGTGCCATGGGAGCACAGGGGAAAAAGTGTTTATTTCATCTAACATGTAAGGGAGGAGGCTTTTCTTTGAAGAGAAGGTCTTTGAGAGATGAGTAGAGGAAGACAGCATAAAAAAAGGCATGGAGAGGGTAACTATTTTGAAATTATCACGTGATCCAGCAATCCCACTCCTGGGCATATATCCGGAGAAAAACATGGTTCGAAAGGATACATACACCCCAGTGTTCATTGCAGCACTGTTTACAATAACCAGGACATGGAAGTAATCTAAATGTCCATTGACAGATGAATGGATGAAGAAGATGTGGTACATATATACAATGGACTCAGCCATTAAAAAGAATGAAATAATGCCATTTACAGCAACATGGATAGACCTGGAGATTATCATACTAGGTGAAGTAAGTTAGACAGAAACAGACAAATATCACATGATATCGCTTATATGCAGAATCTAAAAAAAAATGATGCAAACGAACTTATTTACAAAACAGAAACAGACTCACAGACTTAGGGAAGGAACTTATAGTTACCGGGGGGAAGGGTGAGGGGGGACAGATTGGGAGTTTGGGATTGACATGTACCACTTGTACCACTTCTATATTTAAAATAGATAACCAACAAGGACCTACTGTATAGCCCAGGGAGCTCTGCTCAACACTCTGTAATAATCTAAATGAGAAAAGAACTTGAAAAAGAATAGATATATGTATATGTATAACTGAATCACTTTGCTGTACACCTGAAACTAACACAACATTATTAATCAACTCTACTCCAATGTAAAATAAAAATTAAAAAAAAGAAATTATCAGTGATCCTCTGTTGCTTGAACATAGGATGCATTTGATTTTAAGTCTGGCAAAGATATGTCATCATTCACCCTGTGTGACACACTAAGGGATTGTACTAATTAATTAATCCCATAGAAAATGAGGACCTGGAGAACAATGGGAGGGGGTTAGCTTGAGGAAGAGAGATTCATCACCTAGACAAATGTAGGTGGGAGGGATAATTCTGGCATCAGTATGAAAGAAAAATTAGAAAGATAAAAAATGAAGAAAGTGAGACTGCTTCAATAAACCAGTTGAAATTATTTTGGCCAGAAGATATTAAAAAGAAGTGGAGATAAAGAGAATGGGATGGATAAAAGTGGCATTGTGGAGAATAATAGAGGCACTCATTTATTCAAGGGATTTCTGATATGAAGAGAAAGAGCAAAGGGATTTATTCAGTACAGATGAGGAACTTGAAGCTCAGATGGGTTAAATATTTTTTCCGAGGTCAGGTGTCTTATAAGAATTATAACTTCTTTTTCTTAAGCTTTCTTACTCCTAAAGCTACTGTGTCCTTTTCCCACATCGTCTGTTGCTTCTCTCTTGGCCATGAAGATCACATGTGCAATAAAATCCAATTATGTGAATGTTATCCTACTTGGTTCCCAGAATGTATTGTTAATATTTAAAATGAACAGCTGGGATGCAATGAAGCTAGTCTCACTCTACTTCTGGTTTACTGCATACACCACAAAAGGAACAAGAACACTGGTAAGCTCTGCTCTTCTCAACTCTACTATGTCATGCACATTTAATTAGTAGCAAAAATAGAAATGCATATTTAGCTCCTTATTCAGCAAGAACTGGAAAGCCACCAGATTATAGGCACAGCAGAATACAAAGATTGACATTTTGACAAAGCCTCCTTTCAGAAATGAACACTCAAGAATGATGACTCAGGCAAATTACTTGTTAATTGCTGACCAGTTTTAAACTTGGTCAGCCCCAAATAAGGACATAAATTGAACTGGATGGAACAAATGCTTGTTACTTGGTCTGGTTCAGATGGACTTGGCAGAATTGGGGTTAAATGACAAGGAACATTTTGAGCTGGATAATGACACAAGTTTAATGACTCAAGTTATTAAAGAAAGAAACATTTATTACATAAGGCATTATTCTAGGAAAATTAAACATTATTCTCTATTATTGTTGCTCCACAGAAATTTACATGAACTTTGCAGCTTAAAACAACACAAATTATCTCACAGTTTCCATAGTCAAGATTCTGGGCACCTATTAGCTGGGTCTTCTGCTCAGGGTCTCACCAAGCTGAAATCAGAGTATCTGCTGGGGTTCTTCTAGGTTCAATGGTTATTGGCAAGATTCAGGTCCTTTTGACTGTATGACTGAGGACCTTAGCTTAAAGAAGTCTATAGCTATTCCCTGCCATATGTCTTTCTTCACAATATGACCTTTTCTTCATTACGACCTACAAGAGAACGTGTATCTTGCTTCAAATCTGTCTTCTTCCATCTCTTATTTCCTGATCCTCCTTTACAAGATAACATCCCTTTTGGTTAAGTTAAAATCAACTGTTCAGGGGCCTTAATTTCATCTGCAAAACATCTTCCCCTTTCCCATATAAAGAAACTTAATTATAAGATGACATTCATAAAATTCATAGCTTCTTCCCCCACTCAGGGGAGTATTCAAAACTATATACCAGTGAAAGAAATCTTGGAATCCATTTAGAATCCTGCTTACCACAATACATTTTTGGTGGTATTTACCTCTTAAAGGTCTAAAGTTAATGGTGAATAGATGCAAATGTGGACTTGTCCAGAGAATGTTCTACTTTGAGGCAGAATATGGATTCTAACCCTCATCATGCTGTTGAGAATCTAAGCTCCCATTTTTTTCCTCCAAGAATGAAGATATTAATAACTTCCCATGTCTCAGTGTCATGGGATATTAATGACATGTTTAAAAATAAAAAAAGAGAAAACTCCTGACATACAGTGCATGCTTAAAAGGGTAGGTAAATAAATTTCCCAGCTGTAATCGCTGGCTGAAATTTCAGCCAGGAAAGCAGAAATGAGATATTTGAAGAACATAGGAATAGTTAATTTAAGTATGATCTTAAAGTATATGCAACAATAAGTATAAAATTAATAATTGCTAATATTAACTGAGGATACACTATGTAGCAAGATAAATATTTTACAAATTGTTATATAATTATATAAATATACATTATTTTAATTCACATAATGATTTATATTACTGTACTCATTTGTCAATGGAGAAACAGAATCAGAAGGTATAGTAGAAGGAATACTCAAACCTTGACATATTTGGTTTCCATACCCTTTCCACTATATCAAACTATCTTTGAATATGGTTTAATCAGGATGTTTTAAATGGTACAGAGTTTGGAAAATCTAAGAGGAATATTCAGAGGTCCAGAAAAATAGGCAAAAAGTTGCTGTCCTCTTGGTAGTTTGTCAAGAGGTTTCCAAAATCTAGTCTACTAGCTTGGGATTTTTTTCTTACCCAGAGAAAGGACAGGCAAGATGGTAGAAGGCCCTATACCCAAGCCTTGTATCCAGGGAAGAATCTACCCACAGAAAATAAAATGGCCCCTGATACTGTATAAGCAATGTATTAGTCATCTACTGCTGTGTAACAAATTAACACAAATAGTGGCTTAAAACAACACAGTTTCTGTGGATCAGAAAAATGGGTGTGGCTTAGCTGAGTCTTCTGCTTAAGGGTTTCTCACAGGCCTGAAATTAAGATGTTGCTCAAGACTGGGGTTTCATCTAAAGGTTTAAATGGGAAAGGATCTGCTTCCAAATTTATACATGATTTTTGGTAGCCTTCATTTCCTCATGGGTTATAAGATTGAAGTTCTGAGTTCTTCATGAGCTGAAGAACTGAAAGATGAAATTCTTCTTTGGCTGTTGGCTGGAGACCATCCTCAGGTCCTTTCCACTCAAGCCTCCTCAACATAACAGTTTGCTTCACCCAAGCATGCAAGCCAAGAAGGCAGTAGAGAGAGTCTGTCAGTAAGACTGAAGTTGTAGTCTTCAATAATATAATCACCAATGTGATATTCCGTCATTTGCTGATACATTGATTAGAAGCAGGTAACGAAATCCAGCCCACACTCAAATCCACTCATTAGCTCAAATGATTGATTTCATAACTGATTAGACAATGATTAGACTAAAATTAGACATAGTTGAAGGTTGAATATATAACTGAGGGTGGACTGCAAGTCAAAGAAAATATCTAGATTATAGAGTAGAAACAAAAAATTAAAGTACAAGAAATATCATAAAAGATATAGAATATGTGGGGCATTACTAAAGTATATGATATGATGTCTCAGAAGGAAGAGCAAGATGGAATGGGGAGAAGCTCTATTTAAATAATTTGCAACTGGAAATTTCTAACTTTTGGTGACCTTCACCCATTTCATTCCCCCCCACCCTAACTCTGGCAACCACCAATGTATTCTCTGTATCTATGGGCTTTGTTTTTATTGTTTTAAATTTTTTTTTGGGGGGGTAGATTCCACATATAAATGAGATCATATTATATTTGTCTTTCTCTGTCTGACTTATTTCACTTAACATAATGCCCTGAGGGTCTATCCATATTGTTGCAAATGGCAAGATTTCCTTCATTTTTATGGTTAAATAATATTCCATTATATACATGGTATATATGTGTATGTGTATATACATATGTATATATATACATAAGTATACATATATATATATAATAAATATGGTGTGTATATATATATATATATATATATATATATGCCATATTTATTTTATCCATTCATCAACCAATGGACACTTAGGTTACTTCCATGTCTTAGCTGTGTAATACAAATTATAATTGTGTGTGGTGATGAATATTAACTAGACTTATTGTGGTGATCATTTTGCCATATATACAGAATTGAATCATTTTGCTGTACACCTGGAAATAATATAATGTTAAATGTAAATTTTATCTCAATTTAAAAAATAATTTTGCTCTAAATTTTCTGGAATTGATGAAAGATAGCAAATATCCCAGATTTGTGAGGAAATAGCAAAATACCTGAGCAGGCTATTCAAACAAGTTAAAACAGAAATCCCCATTAAGCATATCATAGTAAAACTGTCAAAACCAAAAACAGAAAAAAATTTAAAGGCAGCTAGAAAATAACCAACCAAAGAAAAAGACATATTTATTAGCTTGAAAGGAACAAAGGTAAGACTGACAACTGACTTTTCTTCAGACACAAAGAAACTGGAAAACAGTGAATTATGAGCTGTTGAAAAGAAATTACTACTAACCTGGAAATCCGTAGCCAATAAAAATATCTTAAAAATAAATAAATGAAGAAGAAATGATAATATTGTCAGCCAAAAAGATACTAAGAGAATTTGTCTCCATCAGACTTACACTGAAAGAAATAGCAAAGGATAGATACCCTTTAGGCAAAGTCAAAATGATCTTAAACAGAAGATTGGAGATGCAGGAAGATATTGAATACAAAGAGAGGAAGGGTGTGCACATCTAAATGAATATTGACTGATAAATTAATAATAATAATAACAACTATGATCTTTCATATCTCTTTATAATTAAAATACTTGATAGCATGTATGATTCAGAGTGCTTAATGAAGTTAAAGTGTTTTTAGTCTCTTGTATTTCTTGTGAAGTGGTATTGTTATCAAACTTTCATAAGCCAAGGATGCATATAATAATTTTTCAGGTAACTTCTAAAGGAAGATGAAAAGCAAACTAGTAAATTTAGGGAAGAAATGAAATAACAAAACCATTTAATCTACAAATAGACAAGCATGTTTAAATAAAGATATCAAATCTTGTGCAACAAATAGAAAACAGACAGAAGAATGTAGTTTAACTCAACTACCTCTTACTTACATTAAAATAAACAAATTAAATGCTCTGATTAAACACAAATAATTATTGTTACAAGAAAAACACATTCAATATAAGAATATAGAAAGCTTGAACCCAATGTAGTGTACATACTTTGTTACATACAAAAGGACTTTATAAAAGATTTTTTTCAGACAATTAACATCTGAAACTAATTAATAATTTTTAGAAAGATTTAATGTTGAATAGATATTAGAGAATTTTAAGAAAAAAATATTAATTTTGTCAGTTGTGGTGCATGTCACTGTGGTTATAGGAGAAAAGTCTTATGCTTTCTAAAGATACATCCTGAATATATTGAGTAAAATGATATGAGATCTGGAATTTAAAGTTTTTCAAACACAACAAGAGAAAAAAGAATGTTAGGAAAATATTTCAAAACCTTGATAAAAATTGAATCTGGGTAATGCGAGGGGTGGAATTTACTATTCTTGTATTCTATTATTGTTTAAGTTTAACTTTTAATGTTAATTTTTAAAAAGTAAGTCATAATCAAAACGTAAAAGAAAAATGTGATCTTACAGCAGGTACCCAATGAACTTCCAGTAAAAAAAAAATGGTTAAACAAGAGTTCTGGGCTTCCCTGGTGGCACAGTGGTTGGGAGTCCACCTGCCGATGCAGGGGATGCAGGTTCGTGCCCCGGTCCGGGAGGATCCCACATGCCGCGAAACGTCTGGGCCCGTGAGCCGTGGCCACTGGGCCTGCGCATCCGGAGCCTGTGCTCTGCAGCGGGAGAGGCCGCGACGGTGAGAGGCCCGCGTACCGCAAAAAAAAAAAAAAAAAAAAAAAAAAAAGGTAAAAAACAAACAAGAGTTCTAAACGGGATCCATGAATGTAAAAAACATCTGTGAAATGTCAGAACTTGGTAACTCCTTCTCAGACTCTCATTGAGGTAACTTTTTAAGGAATTGCCTAAGGAAAAAGGCAACTGAATCCAAAAAGAAAACTGAAATTCATAAAGGAAGGATAACCACATAAACTGGTAAATTCAAAAAGCTAAAAGCACAAAAGTGTAAAAAATATTAAAAAGTAATAAAATAAAAAGAAATATAAGAAAGTACACAATAAAGAATAAAACAGGAATTAACTAAATAGAAAACAAAAACATAATAGAGATCAACAAGGCCAAAACTGTTACTTTTAAAAAATATTTTAATTTGTAATACAGGCACAAGTTATGCATAAATTTATATATTGAAAAGTACTTCTTGCTCCTATTCCTATTTTTCAGGAATATACAAGCAAATACATGCTTGCATGTTTTTACACAAATATTAGCATTTTATTCATTGTCCATTCTTTGTTTTTCCTACTTGAGGCAGGATCTTGGGAGATAGTTCTTATCTAAACTTAAAAAAATTTGTCACCATCCCTTAAAGCTGTGCGTCACAGGTGTGTGCCTTACTTTATTTAACTAGCTCCCAGTTGAAGACTATTTATTTGATTTTTTTTCTCCTTCTAACTGGTTTCTCTTGCATACATATAGATATCAATATGGTGCATTCCTGTAATATAATTCAGGCTAAAGTTATTGACATTTGGGATCTTTATTTGTAGAAAACAAAGTAATTTAGGCAATTTACAATGCCATCAAGAATGTGTTTCTGCCCACTCTGAACACATTAATTTCAAATATTTTAACACTGCCAACCTGATCATAAAAATTACAACTCATAGTTTTCTCCTTATCACTGATGTTGAAAATGTTTTCACAAGTTTAAAAACTCACTGTCTTTTTCTGTTCACTGTTTATATTTTTTGCCCATTTTTTCTTTTCTACTGGGTGTTGAACTTGGTCTTATTTCTTTGTGAGTCCTCATTACATATTAAATTAAATTAATTGGTCTGTAATTAAATTCAACTATCTAAGAGTGATTGTTCTTTTTTTTTTTCCTCAGTTTATCATTTGAGTTTTAAAGTTTTATTTTCAGGGGTTTACTGTGATGCAAAATGTTTTGTTTTACTTTATATATGGTTGAGTTTACAGTTTTTCTTCCATGACCTTTAGGATTTATGTTAAAAATGTTTTCTTCTTCAAACACATTTTTAATGTGATATATTTAGAATATTTATGGCTTCATGTTTATTTTTTTTCTAATTTAAATAGTTTGCATGAGGTACAAAGTATACACTCTAATTTTAAAACTTTTTCAGGTGGCTACCCAATTGTCTCAACAACAATTTTTGAATTATCTATTTTTTTCTGCACTAATTTGAAATGGCACCATTTTGATACACTAAATTTTCATAAATATTAGATCTGTTCCTGGACATTTTCTACCATTTCATTGATCTTTATCTATTCATGTGACAGCAATTAACTATGTATTTCTATAGTTTTATTACAGCAATAGACTATGTATTTCTGTAGTTTTATTACAACTAGATATTCCTTCATTATTTTTCTTCTTAAATATTTTCCTGATTATACATAACTATTTATTTTTACATTTGAACTTAAGGATAGTTTTATATAGCTTCAATAAAATCTTGTTAGTATTTTTATCAGGTTACAGAAATGTATAATTTTTAATGACAGTTGACATCTTTAGAATGCTGTTTCTGTATTCAAAAACATAGTTTGCCCTTCTATTCTGCTGAAATATATTTTTTGTCCTTCAGAGACATTAAAGATTTATTTACATAGACTCTACACAACTATTTGTTACTATTATAAATTAAAACTTTTATAATATTCACATATTATTATAATTATTATAACTTCATATTATATGATATGTATTATATCATGTTGATTTTTTTTACTATCTATAGCTTAAAGATCTAAAAATTTGAGCTTAAAGCTTAAAAAAAGGAAGTGTTTTTACTTTTACAGTCCTGTATTTGATTTTCTGTTTTAAACTTATTTTATTGAAGTATAGTTGATATGTATTTAATTTTCAAAATTTGTATTAAGGATTTTTGTAGTAACTTAGTGTTATAACTTTGGTGTGATTCAAGAACAGAACACTATTTCATATCCCAGTGACAGATTATTTAGGTGAAAGATCACTGCTTATGTGAAAGTGTCGGGAAGGAAACAAGATGCAGATAGAGATGGAGATGTTGATTTGAATAACATCAAATTCCCTGGACGGCTTCTGAAACTGCTTTAGAGTAAGTGTATTATACACAACTTCAAAGGCATCAGACCTGAGTCAAAATTCTCACCAATGGGACCAAGTCTGCCAAAGAAGAGCATGACTGATTCCTTATAATACTGAGAAAACATTCTTGTGAGCATTTGTGAGCCTCTCTGTGGACTTGCCATGAAGGGAGATGATGTGGCTGGGGGTGGATATAATATAGGCATGTGAACTTCATAACTAGCCTGATCAGGGTTATAAGTAGTGATGAGACCTCGTTTTTTCACTAATCATGTACCTTGTGTGACTATATCACATATATCACCTATATACACATTCATACACACACACATCACATATGTACACATTTCACATATGTATACATAGAGGTACACACATTACAGATTCTAGTATCAGTTTCCTTGCAGGGAAAACTAAGAAGCACAAGCTCTTCTAGAATTGGACTGGATCTATTTTTTGGGTGCAGTAGATGCTGTTGGAGCCATACTTGTATTCATTCTGTCTTCATTATGCTCATGCTAATTTCCAACTGTCAGGATCTGCATGCATTTCTGAGGCTTTTTTTTTTTTCTTTTCTTCCTAAATTTCAGGAAGCCATTCTGCATCTAGATGATGTCTGGAGGAATTGATAAGCCATAGGAATAGTCATCAGCCAATTCCTTTTATGAGTTGATATTCAGGTACTCCAGCTACTTAGTCCCTTGGGAGGAGATAAATCTTAGGTGCACCAATTCTTAAAATCATTCTTCAGTTGCCTACTGTGATAGTTGAATGAATGATCACCCTTTAATGGTCAGCTCAGGTTGCCATAACAAAATACCAGAGATGGAGTGGCTTAAACAACTGACATTTATTTTCCTACAGTTCTGGAGGGAAGAAGTCCAAGATCAAGGTGCCAGGAGATTTGGTTTCTGGTGAGAACTCTCTTCCTGGCTTGCAGACAGCCACCTTCTTACTATGTCCTTAAATAGCTTTTCCTTTGTGATTGCACAGAGAGAGAGAGAGAGAGAGAGAGAGAGAAAGAATCTGGTGTCTCTTCCTCTTCTTATAAGGACACTAGTCTTATCAGATTAGGGCCTCATTCTTATGACTTTGTTTAACCTTAATTATATCCTTAAAGTCTCTATCTCCACATATAGTCACATTGGTGTTAGGCGTTTGACCTGTGAATTTTGGGGGTACTCAATTCAGTCTGAAACTCACCCTTTAATAACTGTCTTCCTTTCCGTGTATCACACTCTGACCCCTAAGCTCCTCCCACAAGCAAAACAAAACAAAAACTAATTTCACTAAAACATTGTCTAAAAATGTTTATGGAAAAACTAAATTAAAACATTGACCATAAGTGCTTAAAACAATTACTAGGCTGGGGCAGAGGTCCTGTCATAGGAAAAATGGAAGAATCAGAAGCTCATATATGACTTACTGGACACAGATTTCTTGTTTTAATTTGTCTTATTTTCTATCTGAAGATATATATATATATATATATATATATATATATCTTCTTTCTATCTTTACAGGGTTACTTTTGCAAACATCAAAGTGGTACAGAATTCTCCAAGACAGTTCCCTTCAAAAAGATTCTTTGTAAATAAGTTATAGGCAGGAGGCTGAAGTTTCCAACTGTTATTAAGACTCCGTTCAGAGTAAAATTTGATTTTTTTTCTGTTTTGATGGCAGCACCTCAGCAGGATTCCAAGGCACTGGTTTTTGCAGAGCCAAATCATTATTCAGGAGTCAGATTTATTTCGAGGGCACACCAAGAATTCTCAACTCTGAGCAGTGGCATACCTCACTCCAATTAGGTGAAGTAAGAATCACTCATTTCCCTCATGGCCATGCAGAGATGGGATTACTACAGGAGTGGAGGAAGAAAGAGGACGGAAGGCCAATGTACTGATGATGAACTTCTGAGGAAACATTCTTCATGAATCTTATATAGGAAACTGAAAAGTGACATGTCTAATTAGGGCCTTGTCACTAGAAATGAAAGAAAATGTGGAGTTCACAAGAATATTTTCAAGACACCCCGAGGTCATGAGGCTCCTAAGTTTTCACTGTGAACTTGGTTGGGAAATCTGTGCTCTAGGCTCTGAAGGCAAAAATTTAAGGCATAAATTGTCTGCTAATTAGTTGCATGACTATTAACTCATACCATCTTCTTGGGCTTTAATTTCCTAGTATGTAATTGAAACTAATCTCTTCAAGCAACTGAAAGAGATAATATAAGAGGGTACTAAGAAAACTATAAAGAATTATGCACTGGAACTCTTTGAATGGTGGCTGCAAGAAACAATGCCATAATGATGTAATGATGGTGTCTATATGTAACACAATTTAATGTTTGCAAACTAGTCTTCTCTGAGAAAGACACATCATCATGGTGGTATTATCCCCAGTAATGCATATCTTCAATTTACTCATTAGAAGAGTTTGGGCAAATCCATATTGAGGGGTATTCTATAGAAAAACTGACCACTATTCTTCAAAGCATCTCAAGGTCATGATAGACAAGGAAAGACTGAGAAACTGTCACAGATAGAGGAAGCTGGGGAGATATGACAACTAAATGCAATTAGTGTCCTAGATTAGATTCTGGAATAGAAAAAAGGACATTAATGAAAAAACTGGTGAGATCAGAAAAGTCTGTATTTTAGTTTTATTAAAAAAAGTACTGGCACAACAATTAACATAAACAGTTTTGACCATGGAATATTACTCAGCCATAAAAAGAAATGAAATTGAGCTATTTGTAATGAGGTGGATGGACCTAGAGTCTGTCATGCAGAGTGAAGTAAGTCAGAAAGAGAAAGACAAATACTGTATGCTAACACATATATATGGAATTTAAGAAAAAAAAATGTCATGAAGAACCTAGGGGTAAGACAGGAATAAAGACACAGACCTACTAGAGAATGGACTTGAGGATATGGGGAGGGGGAAGGGTAAGCTGTGACAAAGTGAGCGAGTGGCATGGACATATATACACTACCAAGCATAAAATAGATAGCTAGTGGGAAGCAGCCGCATAGCACAGGGAGATCAGCTTGGTGCTTTGTGACCACCTAGAGCGGGGGATAGGGAGGGTGGGAGGCAGGGAGACACAAGAGGGAAGAGATATGGGAACATATGTATATGTGTAACTGATTCACTTTGTTATAAAGCAGAAACTAACACACCATTGTAAAGCAATTATACTCCAATAAAGAAGTAAAAAAAAAAAAAGGGATCAAATAATCAGTCTAGTACTGTACTTACAGTACTAAGAGCAGGAAAATAATTTATCCCCTGCATAATTTACTTGATATGCATCACCCATGAAGCAGACCCTAGATGAATAAGTACACCAGTAAATAGTATAATTCACTTGGTTATTCTTAATTGGTTATCCTGGATCACATTCATTTGAGCGTAATATTATCATCATCCTCGCCCTCAACATCATCGTAACTCTAAAATTCCCAAAATTGAAGGTACCGTATACAAATCCATTTTTCCTCTCTGGTCCTAAGTTTCTCCATTTGTAAAATTAATGAGTTTTATTCAATGTTGTCTAAGTGCTATTTCTAACATTCCAAAATTCCTTACTGTTGAAGAATGATTAGCACTGCCAAGTATGGGTGCAGAGATGTATTAATTTGAGTTACTGCTTTAAAGCATCCATAACACATGTAGTATGGAAGAGAAAAAGGGACAGAAAGAAATGGATCACTTGGGAAATGCTGATCTCTTTGAAAAGTCTTCATTTTAATTGGAATGTCCTGTTTCAGTCTATAATAAATTTAATCTCTGAAATTCAATATTCCTGGTATTCTTGGTTAACATAGTCCTATTTAAGTCTGTGAAAGAGGATGAAAATCTCAACTGGTGTAAAAATTCTTTGGTAGGAATACAAATCAGAAGAAGGATAGGAAAAATATAAATGACCAAGTAGAGACAACTGCTCACTGTTTTTATTCCTTTTTTAAGAAAATAGTGAGGTTACTTGAAAAATTTATTTTTAGTGCTCCTTACATTTTCCATAACCCATCACTGCCTTTTCACTGAATGTCTAACAACTGAAGACAGGAAAAGTTTGAATTAATGTTTCAGGGCCCACTTTTAAAGCCGTTATGTTTCAGTTCTCTATTAGGAACCCAGCTGCCTTTTTTCTCATGTAAATGAGATTTTCATGTCATTAAAAAAAAATCTGGCAACATTAAAGGAGAAAATATAGAATATTTATAAATGAATGGAGCTTTTAGAATGGAAATACTTTTATTAGAGGAGAACATACTTTTCAGATATCTGTTCTAAAAGTAAACATTCTGATTTTCAAATCACAATGATGTGTCTCAACATGGTGGCCACAGTCAGAGTGAAAAATTATAGTTTCTTTCTATTTACTGTGTATGTTTGAACCATGTAAACATGAACATAAATCACTTAATTTGGGTTTGCACATGTTCTATCCATGATTTTTAGTATTCATTTTAAGCATGTATAGTAAACTTATTTTTGCTGAGTGGGTGCTTATCAAGATAGTTCTGTTCAACTGGAGAAAAGATTTTCTGTAAAGATGAAAATTTGTCATTTAAGGTAACACTGAAAAAACCAGGAAATATGCAAAGGGATAAAATTAAACAAACCAAATGCTGATCAAAAGAAAGGGAGAAAACAGGGAAAGTGGGAAAGAGAAAGTTACCTTGAGAGTTGTATCCACACAGATTCCCAGAGTACATGAAATGCTAATGGTTGACACACATTTTATTTTTTAACATACTGTTATTGATTGAAATTTAGTTGGGCAGAGTAGGAGGTGGAAAATTAAGGGAGCTTGATTTGAATCGAGTTATATTGTTATCTAGTTTTGCACTTTGAGATTAATCAGAAGATAAGTCAATCTGATGCTCATTTATCCCCCAAGAAACCTGAAATCCTCTGAATTTTTGTGGAATGAGGTCTGACCCAGGTGGGTAAAACATAGTGACATCTTCAAATTGTAGATATGTGTGTTGATTTAGAGTGATAATGCCAAAAGAACCATCGACTTATAAAATAGTGACATTCCTTCATTCAGTGAATAGTAATTAATCATCTATTCTGTTCAAATCATTGTCCTAAGTGGGAATATAGCAGTGTGTACAATAGGCTCTGCTCTCAGAGAGCTTCCATTCTGACTGGGGAGAGACAGACAATAAATACATTAATAAATGCATGTGCTGTTTTATAAATAGTATGAAGAAAAAAATCAAACAGGGCAAAGTAAAATACCAAGATCAGAGAATGCCCATTTATTGAATGCTTATAACATGAAATCATTTCATATACTTTTTTTCCTAACAACAATTGTCACAATATCAATATTTCCATTTTACAGAAGATGAAAACGAGACACATATATTTTGTAACTTTTCAAAGTTTCCCTGTACCAAAATGCAAAGTGGGAATTTATCCTGGTATCCCAGCCAGAGTCTTTTTCTACATCACAGTCTCATTGACCTCACATTACCAGGAATAATTTTCTTCATAGAAAACAATTCTCTGATCCTTAACCTCATTTGGTTTACAATGGCTGTAGGCATTCCAGCAGATACATGCCAGGAAGCCAAGAATTATTTTTAAAAACACATTCATAAATCAGTACTTCTATACAAGAAAAATAGCACATGTCCAGAATGGTTAGTCTGTGCTACATTCAACAAATATTTAGAAATCCCCTACTCCAGTACCAGGCACTGTTCCAGACAATTGGGGTGCCACAGGGCACAAACTAACTATAGTCACTGTCCTTATAGCACATGGCATCTAGAAGTGGATAACCACAAGGTAACAGGCAAGGAAGAAATAGTCTTATGGAAACTCTAATCTGATGTTAAAATCTTGCCTGATGTTATGGAAGAATATGGGAGGTGTGCCTAACCTGAATTTACAGATCAAGATCATAGAAGTTAAAGTTAATTAAATCTATTTCTGTTTAAAAATTTAGATTTATTAATTTTTTATTAATTTGTATTGGAGTATAGCTGCTTTACAATTTTGTGTTAGTTTCTACTGTACAGCAAAGTGAACTAGTTATACGTATACATATATCTCCTCTTTTTTGGATTTCCTTCCCATTTAGATCACCGCAGAGCACTGAGTAGAGTTCCCCGTGCTATGCAGTAGGTTCTCATTAGTTATCTATTTTACACATAGTATCATTAGTGCATATATGTCAATCCCAGTCTCCCAATTCTTCCACCCCCCCTTTTCACTTTGGTATCCATATGATTGTTCTTTAGGTTTGTGTCTCTATTTCTGCTTTGCAAATAAGATCATCTATACTATTTTTCTAGATTCCACATATATGCGTTAATATACAATATATGTTTTTCTATTTCTGACTTACTTCACTCTGTATGGCAGTCTCTAGGTCCATCCACATCTCTACAAATAACACAGTTTCGTTTCTTTTTATGGCTGAGTAATATTCCATTGTTTATATGTACCCCATCTTCTTTATCCATTCCTCTGTTGATGGACATTTAGGTTGCTTCCATGTCCTGGCTATTGTGAATAGTTCTGCAATGAACATTGGGGTGCATAAGTCCTTTTGAATTTTGATTTTCTCTGGGTATATGCCCAGTAGTGAGATTGCTGGGTCATATGTTGGTTCCATATTTAGTTTTTTAAGGGACCTCCACACTGTTCTCTATAGTGGCTGTACTAATTTATATTCCTACCAACAGTGTAGAAGAGTTCATTTTTCTCCACACTCTCTCCAGCATTTATTGTTTGTAGATTTTTTGATGATGAGCATTCTGACTGGTGTGAGGTGATATCTCATTGTAGTTTTGATTTGCATTTCTCTAATAATTAGTGACGTTGAGCAACTTTTCATATGTTGGTTGGCCATCTGTATGTCTTCTTTGGAGAAATGTCTATTTAGGTCTTCTCCCCATTTTTTGATTTTTTTTTTTTTTTGATATTGAGCTGCATGGGCTATTTGTATATTTTGGAGATTAATCCCTTGTCAGGTGCTTTGTATACAACTATTTTCTCCAAATCTGAGGGTTGTCTTTTCGTCTTGTTTATGTTTTCCTTTGCTGTGCAAAAGCTTTTCAGTTTAATTAGGTCCCATTTATTTACTTTTGTCTTTATTTTCATTGCTCTAGGAGGTGCATCAAAAAAGATCTTGCTACGATTTATGTCAAACAGTGTTCTGCCTATGTTTTGCTCTAAGAGTTTTATAGTTTTATAGTGTTTATAGTTTTATAGACTTCTATTTAGGTCTTTAATCCATTTTGAGTTTATTTTTGTGTATGGTGTTAGGGAGTGGTCTAATTTCATTCTTTTACATGTAGCTGTCCAGTTTTCCCAGCACCATTATTGAAGAGGCTGTCTTTTCTTCATTGTATATTCTTGCCCCTTTTGTCATAGATGAGGTGAACATATGTGTGTGGGTTTATCTCTGGGCTTTCTATCCTGTTCCATTGATCTATATTTTTGTTTTTGTGCCAGTACCATACTGTCTTAATTACTGTAGCTTTGTAGTATAGTCTGAAGTCAGGATGCCTGATTCCTCCAGCTCTGTTTTTCTTTCTCAAGATGGCTTTGGTATTCCAGGTCTTTTGTTTTTCCCTACAAATTGTAAAAATTTTTGTTCTAATTCTGTGAAAAATGCCATTGGTAATTTGATAGGGATTTCATTGAATCTGTAGATTACTTTGGGTAGTATAGTCATTTTCACAGTATTTATTCTTCTGATCCAAGAACATCATATACCTCTCCATCTGTCTGTGTTACCTTTGATTTCTTTCATCAGTATGTTATAGTTGTCTGAGTTCAGGTCTTTTTCCTCTTTAGGTAGGTTTATTCCTAGGTATTTTATCCTTTTGTTGCAGTGGTAAATGGGAATGTTTCCTTAATTTCTCTTTGTGATCTTTCATTGTTAGTGTATAGGAATGCAAGAGATTTCTGGGTATTAATTTTGTACCCTGTGACTTTACAAGATTCACTGATTAGCACCCGTAGATTTCTGGTAGCATCTTTAGGATACTATGTATAGTATCATGTCATCTGCAAGCAGTAGCAGCTTTAGTTCTTTTTTTCCAATTTGGATTCGTTTTATTTCTTTTTCTTCCCTGATTGCCATGGCTAGGACTACCAAAACTATGTTGAATAATAGTGGCAAGAGTAGATACCTTTGTTTTGTTCCTTATCTTAGAGGAGATGTTTTCAATTTTTCACCATTGAGAATAATGTTTGCTGTGGGTTTGTCATATATGGTCTTTATTATGTTGAGGTAGGTTTATTTATCTCATATTTTTAGATTCCACATATAAGCAATATAATATGATATCTGTCTTTCTATGTCTGACTTACTTCACTTAGTATGATAATCTAAGTTCACTAGGTCCATCCATGTTGCTGCAAATGCATTATTGTATTCTTTTTTTTTTTTTTTACAGCTGAGTAATATTCCATTGTGTATATGTACCACATCTTCTTTATCCATTCATCTGTCAATGGACATTTAGTTTGCTTCAATGTCTTGGCTATTGTGAATAGTGCTGCTATGAACATTGGGGTTCAAGTATCCTTTCAAATTATGGTTTTCTCCAGGTATATGCCCAGGAGTGAGATTGCAGGATCATATGGTAGCTCCATTTTTAGATTTCTTGTTCAACCACTGTGGAGTAGCTACCTGGAACATTTAAATCAGTCTTCTAAAGATGCAAGATAATTTAAAGAACACTGCATCAAGTCCAACAACTCTTAACTGGTCCTTTCTGGCTGTGTCTTTGAGTAAATAATTTATTTTCTGTAAATCACAGATTTTACATCTGTTTTATGAGGCTCAGAATACACAATAATACTTCTTTTTAGCATTGTTGGGGGGAATGTAATAGGATAATGGATGTGCTAGTAGGAAGTTAGACAATCATTCCCAGAAATGATAATGGATGTGGTTTTGTCATTGACAGCAACTTTACTTATATTACATATAAATTTTAATAACTCCACACAATTAGTGTTATTATAACCTCTACTTTATACATGAAGAAACTAAGGTTTAGTTAATTTGCTCACAGTCACACAGGTAGTAAGCAAAGATGCTGAGTTCCAAACCCCAAATATCATCCTATTTCAGTGCTCCAATTCCTGGCTTTTCACATGCATTGCTTATTTGTTAGGGAGTTGGAAAAGTTGGCTTTCTCTGGGGAATGTCAGTAAGCTAATTGGAAGAAGTTGTAAATCACAATATTTTAATAAACTATAATAGTTTTTTTTTAAATGGCAATAGAAATAAATGGTTCCCTAAGGTGAAATAGTATAAACCTCTACTTCTCCTTCTCTTTTTAATATTCTTTAGTATCTTTCACAGTACGGATATTACAGTCATGTATTTGTGTCTGCATGTGTGTGGGATATTGATGTAGGGCATTCTTTTTTTTTATTTTTGAATTTTATTTTAATTATTTTTTGACACAGCAGGCTCTTATTAGTCATCAATTTTATGCACATCAGTGTATACATGTCAATCCCAATCACCCAATTCATCCCACCACCATCCCCACCCCACTGTGGCTTTCTGCCTTGGTGTCCGTACGTTTGTTCTCAAAATCTGTATCTCAACTTCTGCCCTGCAAACTGGTTCATCTGTACCATTTTTCTAGATTCCACATAATGCGTTAATATACGATATTTGTTTTTCTCTTTCTGACTTACTTCACTCTGTATGACAGTCTCTAGATCCATCCACATCTCAACAAATGACCCAATTTTGTTCCTTTATATGGCTGAGTAATATTCCATTGTATATATGTACCACATCTTCTTTATCCATTCGTCTGTTGATGAGCATTGAATTTGCTTCCATGACCTGGCTATTGTAAATAGTGCTGCAATGAACATTGGGGTGCATGTGTCTTTTTGAATTATGGTTTTCCCTGGGTATATGCCCAGTAGTTGGATTGCTGGATCATATGGTAATTCTATTTTTAGATTTTTAAGGAACCTCCATATTGTTCTCCATAGTGGCTATATCAATTTACATTCCCATGAACAGTGCAAGAGGATTCCCTTTTCTCCACACCCTCTCCAGCATTTGTTGTTTGTAGATTTTCTGATGATGCCCATTCTAACTGGTGTGAGGTGATATCTCATTGTAGTTTTGATTTGTATTTCTCTAATAATTCGTGATTTTTGAGAGCTTTTCATGTGTTTATTGGCCATCTGTATTTCTTTTTGGAGAAATGTCTATTTAGGTCTTCTGCCCATTTCTGCATTGGGTTGTTTGTTTCTTTAATATTGAGTTGCATGAACTGTTTATATATTTTGGAGATTACTCCTTTGTCCGTTGATTCATTTATAAATATTTTCTCCCACTCTGAGGGTTGTCTATTAGTCTTGTTATGGTTTCCTTTGCTGTGAAAAAGCTTTTAAGTTTCACTAGATCCCATTTGTTTATTTTTGTTTTTATTTCCATTACTCTAGGAAGTGGATCAAAAAAGATTCTGCTGTGATTTATGTCAAAGAGTGTTCTTCCTATGTTTTCCTGTAAGAGTTTTATAGTGTCTGGTCTTACATTTAGGTCTCTAATCCATTTTGAGTTTATTTTTGTGTATGGTGTTAGGGAATGTTCTAATTTCATTCCTTTACATGTACCTTTCCAGTTTTGCCAGCACCACTTATTGAAGAGACTGTCTTTTCCCCATTGTATATCCTTGCCTCCTTTGTCATAGATTAGTTGACCATAGGTGCACGGGTTTATCTCTGGGTTTTCTTTCTTGTTCTGTTGACATATTTTTAGGTTTTTGTGCCAGTACCACATTGTCTTGATATCTGTAGCTTTGTAGTATAGTCTGAATTCAGGGAGTCTGATTCCTCCAGCTCTGTTTTTTTCCCTCAAGACTGCTTCAGCTATTCAGGGTATTTTGTGTCTCCATACAAATTTTAACATTTTTTGTTCTAGTTCTGTAAAAAATGCCATTGGTAATTTGATAGGGATTGCATTGAATCTGTAGATTGCTTTGGGTAGTGTAGTCATTTTCACAATATTGATTCTTCCAATTCAAGAACATGGTATACCTCTCCATCTGTTGGTATCATCTTTAATTTCTTTCATCAGTGTCTTATAGTTTTCTGCATACAGGTCTTTTGTCTCCCCAGGTAGATTTATTCTTGGTATTTTATTCTTTTTGTTGTAATATTAAATGGGAGTGTTTCCTTAATTTCTCTTTCAGATTTTTCATCATTAGTGTATAGGAATGCAAGAGATTTCTGTGCATTAATTTTGTATCCTGCAACTTTACCAAATTCATTGATTGGCTGTAGTAGTTTTCTGGTGACATTTTTAGGATTCCCTATATATAGTATCATGTCATCTGCAAACAGTGACAGTTTTACTTCTTTCCCAATTTGTATTCTTTTCATTTCATTTTCTTCTCTGATTGCCATTGCTAGGACATCGAAAACTATGTTGAATATAGTGGTGAGAGTGGACATCCTTGCCTTCTTCCTGATCTTAGAGGAAATGCTTTCAGTTTTTCACCACTGAGAATGACATTGGCTGTGGGTTTGTCATATATGGCCTTTATTATGTTGAGGTAGTTTCCCTCTATGCCCACTTTCTGGAGAGTATTTATCATAAATTGGTGTTCAATTTTGTCAAAAGCTTTTTCTGCATCTACTGAGATGACCATATGGTTTTTATTCTTCAATTTGTTAATATGGTGTACCAAATTGATTGATTTGTGTATATTTGAATAATTGTTACATCCTTGGGATAAATCCCACTCGATCATGGTGTATGATCCTTTTAATGTGTTGTTGGATTCTGTTTGCTAGTATTTTTCTGAGGATTGTGCATCTATATTCATCAGTGATATTGGCCTGTAATTTTTTTCTTTTTTTGTAGTATCTTTGTCTGGTTTTGGTATCAGGGTGATTGTGGCCTCATAGAATGAGTTTGGGAGTGCTCTTTCCTCTGCAAGTTTTTGGAAGAGTTTGAGAAGGATGGGTGTTAGCTCTTCTCTAAATGTTTCATAGAGTTCACCTGTGAAGCCACCTGGTCGTGGACTTCTGTTTATTGGAAAATTTTAAATCATAGTTTCAATTTCATTACTTGTGATTGGTCTGTTCATATTTTCTATTTCTTCCTGGTTCAGTCTTGCATGGTTACACCTTTCTAAAAATTTGTCCATTTCTTCCAGGTTGTCTATTTTATTGACCTAGTGTTGCTTGTAGTAGTCTCTTAGGATGCTTTGTATTTCTGTGATGTCTGTTGTAACTTCTCCGTTTTCATTTCTAATTTTATTGATTTGAGTCCTCTCCCTCTTTTTCTTGATGATTCTGGCTAATGGTTTATCAATTTTGTTTACCTTCTCAAATAACCAGCTTTTAGTATTATTGATCTTTGCTATTGTTTTTTTTTGTTTCTGTTTCATTTATTTCTGCTCTGATCTTTATGATTTCTTTCCTTCTGCTAACCTTGGGTTTTGTTTGTTCTTATTTCTCTAGTTCCTTTAGGTGTAAGGTTAGATTCTTTATTTGAGATTTTTCTTGTTTTTTGAGGTAGGCTTGTATAGCTATAAGCTTCACTCTTATAATTGCTTTTGCTGCATTCCATAGGCTTTGGCTCATCATATTTTCATTGTCATTTGTCTTTAGGTATTGTTTGATATCCTCTTTGATTTTGTCATTGATCTGTTGGTTATTTAGTAACATATTTTTTAGCCTCCATGTGTTTGTGTATTTTATGGGTTTTTTTTCCCCAGTAATTTATTTCTAATCTCATTAACATTGTGGTCAGAAAAGATGCTTGATATGATTTCAATTTTCTTATATTTACTGAGGCTTGATTTGTGACCAAAGGTGTGATCTATCCTGGAGAATATTTCATGTGCACTTGAGAAGAAAGTGTAATCTGCTCTTTATGGATAGAATGTCATATAAATATCAACTAAATCTATCTGGTCTATTGTGTCATTTAAAGCTTCTGTTTCCTTATTTATTTTCATTTTGTATAATCTCTCCATTGGTGAAAGTGAGGTGTTAAAGTCCCCCACTATTATTGTGTTACTGTCAATTTCCTCTTTTAGAGCTGTTAGCAGTTGCCTTATGTATTGAGGTGCTCCTATGTTGGGTGCATATATATTTATAATTGTTATATCTTCTTGGATTGATCCCTTGATCATTATGTAGTGTCCTTCCTTGTCTATTGTAACATTCTTTATTTAAAGTCTGTTTCATCTGATATGAGTATTGCTACTCCAGATTTCTTTTGATTTCCATTTGCATGGAATATATTTTTCTATCCCTTGACTTTCAGTCTGTATGTGTCCCTAGGTCCGACGTGGGTCTCTTGTAGACACCATATATATGGGTCTTGTTCTTGTATCCATTCAGCAAGCCTGTGTCTTTTGGTTGGAACATTTAATCCATTCACATTTAAGGTAATTATCGATATGCATGTTCCTATGACCATTTTCTTCATTGTTTTGGGTTTGTTTTTGTAGGTCCTTTTCTTCTCTTGTGTTTCTCACTTAGAGAAGTTCCTTTAGCATTTGTTGTAGAGCTGGGTTGGTGGTGCTGAATTCTCTTAGCTTTTGTTTGTCTGTAAAGCTTTTGATTTCTCCATTGAATCTGAATGAGATCCTTGCTGGGCAGAGTAATCTTGGTTGTAGTTTCTTTCCTTTCATCACTTTAAGTATTTCATGTCACTTCTTTCTGGCTTGTAGAGTTTCTGCTGAGAAATCAGCTGTTAACCTTGTTGGAGTTCCTTTGTACATTATTTATCATTTTTCCCTTGCTGCTTTTAATAATTTTTCTTTGTCTTTAATTTTTGCCAGTTTGATTACTATGTGTCTTAGCATGTTTCTCCTTGGGTTTATCCTGTATGGGACTCGCTGTGCTTCCTGGACTTGAGTGGCTATTTCCTTTCTCATGTTAGGGAAGTTTTTGACTATAATCTCTTCAAATATTCTCTTGGCTCCTTTCTCTCTCTCTTCTCCTTCTGGGACCCCTATAAAGTGAATGTTGTTGCATTTAATGTTGTCCCAGAAGTATCTTAGGCTGTCTTAATTTCTTTTCATTCTTCTTTCCTTATTTTGTTCCACAGCAGTGAATTCCACCATTCTGTTTTCCAGGTCACTTATCCATTCTTCTGCCTCAGCTATTCTGCTATTTATTCCTTCTAGTGTAGTTTTCATTTCAGTTATTGTATTGTTCATCTCTGTTTGTTTGTTCTTTAATTCTTCTAGGTCTTTGTTAAACATTTCTTGCATCTTCTCAATCTTTGCCTCCATTCTTTTTCCAGGGTCCTGAATCATCTTCATTATCATTATTCTGAATTCTTTTTGTGGAAGGTTGCTGATGTCCACTTCATTTAGTTGTTTTTCTGGGGTTTTGTCTTCTTCCTTCATCTGGTACATAGCCCTCTGCCTTTTCTTCTTGTCTATCTTTCTATGAATGTGTTTTCCACAGGCTGCAGGATTGTAGTTCTTCTTGCTTCTGCTGTCTTCTCTCTGGTGGATGAGGCTATCTATGAGGCTTGTGTAGGTTTCCTGATGGGAAGGACTTGTGGTGGGTAGAGCTGACTGTTGCTCTGGTGGGCAGAGCTCAGTAACCTTTAGGGCATTCTTAATGTATATAAACTTTGGAAAACTTTTACTCTTAGAACCTGGCTTAAGACACCCAGCATCTATTCTTAATGATAGCTAACATTGTAAGTTTAATAAATTTTCTTTATCTTCAACAAGCTGAGCTGAAAGTGGGTTTAAGAGAAGTCATGTCTTTTAGGAGAAGGAAGAATTCAAATAATGATAAAACATAGGACTAAAAACACATATAGAGAAAAATAAAAGTCATTCCAGGTAATAAAATTTGGTAAAAGGGTATTTGTGAGAACAGGACACTGCAAAGTGCTTTCTGAGAATATGAGCAAAACAGTTTTATAGAATGGTCAAAATGTTTTATAGGTTTTATTGTTTTATAGGTCAAAATGCTATATTGAGGCCAGATTCTGAGGCCTTCTGAATGCCAGGCTTAGAAGTTTGAATTTTACCTCATCCCTTAAAACCTAGAGAAGACCTTTGCTTCCATAAATAAAAGGACAGCATTACTTCCTGTTAGTCATGATATCAGAATTATTGGTTCTGTCAGTCCTGATATTGTCTTTTTGGCTTGTTTGTTTTTCTTTCTTTAATAAAATAATCCAGTTCAGTGAAAACAAGTTAAAAATACCAAAATAACCAAATTATAAAATAAAAGCCTTACATATATTCCAAACAGTCAGTTTGGTATACTTTCCAGAGAAATATATACAAACATATCACACACACACACACATGCAGAGTCTTAATAAACAAGCTACCTCTTTGTAATTATACATTTCTTCCCTTGACATTACATGAATATATTTATGTAGAAGAATTATCAATCTAACTTATAATATTTATGAGTTAAAAACACTTTGGTGAAAAAATACTTAAAAACCATTAGAAATTCACAGTCCCACCATGGTTAGAAATGTAATATTTATATTTATGATACAAACTAATGTTTTCCCAAAACCTATTCTATCCCACCTTCAAAAGGTTAATCCTCATTGAAAAACTGATATGCATCTTTCTTTCTTTTAGAAAGAAATATATAATATACAAAAATAATATTATATAAAATATATATACCCATTAAAAACACATACATATGTGTGCACATATACACATTTGAATGCATGCACACATATGCATTTTAATGAAATTGTAATCATTTCATACTCCCAGGACTGAAACTTGCATTTTTAATTTAACACATCATAGAAAAGGGGCACCTAGTTCTTCTTAATGGATTAGCAGCATGGATGCACTCAGCCACTTTTCTTACTGTTGAAAATGACAGTTTTTTTCTTACTCTGGTTTTGAGTCCTGTTTATTTTATGAATTTATAACATTTTTGGCTATGAATACAATGTGAATACACTTCTTGTTTGCCCAAAACTCTAGTCCAAAGTGTGCCTCCATTGTTGAACTTTCTGGAGAACATTCCATCTGACCAAATCTCCAAACAAGTTCTGTAGCTCAGTAATCATATGCTTATCTATCAACCACATTGAAAAAAATAAATAAATAAAACAATTAAATTCCTAGTATGGGCCACAAACTGTGCGTGTTGTTAAGAATTCAACCTTATTTGAAGTCTAATCCTTGCTCTCAAGCAGCAGCAGGTCGAGAAATGAATGAACTATACTGCAAAGTTTTAAATGCTTTTTAGAGATTTAATTTTGTCCCTCATACAATCTAGACTCATTCGTCTATATGATCCAGATATTCCTCAGATTGTTGGAGGACTGCTGCTAGGTACAAACATCATATGTTCTTTACATTCTTGACAGACTTAGGAGTATTTTTGTGAAAAAAATCACCCTAAAACAGAGACCTGCAAGAAACATAATTTTTGATTTGAGGCAAGTAAGAGGTCTGATCATAGGGTAAAGACAGGAAAAATGATGCCCATGTAGTGTTGCGTGTCAAAACAATGACATTTCAAAACTCCTGCTTAAAATCCCAACTCCATTACTTTTTATCTGTGGAATTTTGATATGGTATTTGATCTCCCTGTGCCTCAATTTCTCAATTTATAAACTTATGACTTTAAAGTTATATGCCCCATGGAATAGTTGTAAGGATTAAATGAGAAATTACTAATCATAGTGCCCCTCCAAAAAGAAGAATAAATATATAAATAATCTCAATAAATTAAATAAATAAGGTCAATAAATTTTACCTACTATTTTATTGGTATTTATTTTATTCATATTGTTTTATGGGATCATACTAGAGTTTTAACTCAATTGGGCAAAAAACAAAAATAAAAAAATATAAAAACAAGTAAAAGATCTGAATTATGATAATTTCCAGGGACCATGAGTGTCAGACAGAATCTGTAGTGGTTAATGCGGTTGACAATTGTGTCAGGAGTCTCCCAGAACACCTCCAGATTCAGTGATTTGCTAGGGCAAGTCACAGAAATCTGTGTATAATTATACTCATGACTATAATTTATTATAGCAAAAGGATACAAATCTAAGTTAGCAAAGGGAAAAGGCACATGGAACAGTCCAGAGAAAACCAGGGGCAAGCTTCTAAGGGTCTTCTCATAGTGTTCTCATACCAGACACACAATTTCTCAAACAATGAGTTATGATCAAGCATGTGAAATGTTGTCTACCAGGGAAGCTCATTACAGACTCATCACCAGGGTTTTTATTAGTGGATGGTCATGTAAACGTACTCTGCCTCATAATGTACCAAAATTCTGGACCCCAAAGGAAAAGCAGGTATGTAGAATAAAACATATTCTTGTACAAAGAGCTTAAGCATGATAAGCTACATTTATCAGTTCTTGGAATGGTAAGAAATCTAAATTCCTGGATGCCAGGCAAAGGCCAACCCTGCAAGGAGGCCTTTCTAGGGACAGCAGTATTGGGCCTGCTCAGTTACTTTCTGCATAGCAATGAAAAAGGGAATATTGACAATGACGACACAAGTGCATATAACAGCAAAGCCACAATGAAGGTAGAAATGTTTTTCATGGGAGTAGTGATATATGACATGTAATATTTACATTTATAATAAAGTTATCTCCCCAAACTTCTATTCCACTGCCAGGCGGTAACCTCCACATTGGGGAATTAGCACTCAGACCAAACATTAGTGCTCTCAGTCTTGAGAATTTTAAAACCCCGTAGCAACAGTTGTATCATGGATGTTGGCAGTTGCATCTTTCCTACCTTTTTCTTTCTTCTTTTTGCCCTCTGGGACTGACAGTTTCGGTCTAGAAATCATCAATAGAGATGGCAAGTGGGTACCAACGTAGTGGTGCCTTTGATAAGTATTTACTCTGACAAAGTCACAACTGGACAGAATAAGAAAGAAGGAAAATTATGGGGACTATTGAACAGGCAAGAATCGATTGGGGATTAACATGAACAAACTCACTGGCGACTCTAGGACTAGGTGAGAGATACCTAAGGAGGACTGGAATTCCTGCAGAACTAAGAAACTCATTTTTTGCATATTCCCTTTTCCCTGGCTTTGTGATTCAACAAAATTATATTGAGCATCTTTGTCAGGAAAACACATGTTGAAAATAAATCAGTGAATCAGACAGCAGAACTCCCTGCCTTCATGGAGTTTATATGCTGGTAAGTACAGATCTTAAACACAGCCTGAATTTGCTAAATAGATCTTTTACGCCTATATTCAAATCATATAAAATTCTCAAGGGAACAAAGCTAAGGATGATGACTAAATTCTTTCCCTAGAAAACTCTTGCCTACTTATGATTAAAGGATTGTCAAATCACCTTCAAATAAAATAAAAATAATACCCTGCTTTCATTTCACCATGTGAACTTCATGATAAAATATTTACTTACTGTATCCAAACAAGGCACTGGAGTTTGGCAAGACTTGCTCTTAAATGGTCCATTCAGTCCTTCAGTGAACACTAAATCCATTCAATCTGAGTCTATTCAATTATTAGATATTTCTCAAGTACCTTATTAGAGGCATTCCATATTCTAAGCATTCAAATAGAGCATTTATTTAATCACCTACTCTAGGTAGTACCAAAAATCTGTAATTTCTGATATGAACTATGTTCTTCCCTTTAAAAAATTGGGACAGTTTCTCACCTTTATAGCTCCTGACACTTCTCCTTTCTTTTAAAATTTCTCAATATGCAATGACAGCTGCTCAGATATAACATTGGCAGGTTCCTTCAGCATCCAGAGATATGACTCCTGACTCTGCTGCCAAAATGAATGTGTAAATGCAGACTTCCTATAAATGTGGCATTCAGAACCATCACACCTAATGACACTCCCATCATTGGCTACCAATGTAGTTAATCAGCAATATCTCCATGATAACTTTGATTCATCCAAGAGTGATCTATCACTCATGATAGATCCTCTTAAGTGTTTAATTCACCATCATGGCCATGTAGTTTGTTTTGGCTTAATATCTGTTGCTGGGGAGGGGGGACCAGGCAAGGAAAGTGTAATTCACTTTGTTGACAAGCTGAAACAAGTTGTCAACAGATTTTTACAAGGACACTGTCAAACATAATTAGAAGCAATGTGGCAGAGCTGTTGATTCTTGGGAATTGACATCTGCAAAGAGTCTAGTTGTCAATCTCAAGTCACGTGGCTCTGCTAGAGAAGAAAGGACAAAACTTCCTATAAGGAAAAAAAAATAACAGCTTTGAGGGGAAGAGGGCTGGGAAGCCACAATTATTTTGAGATGACTCGCTGTAGGTGCACAAAACAAAAAGATCTTAATGTCACATAGCTGTTATATCTATACACACATTGATGTTACCATCACTGCCATTTATGAATGGGTAAGATGCATATTTAGCAACCGACCTTCAAATGACATACAACAATGCACACACACACACACACACACACACACACACACACACATACATTTTTGGTGTATGATTTTGGACTATAGTTGGAAAAACCCTAAACTATACTAAAAATTCCTGAACAGAAGACCTGAGTGTTTTTACTGTCTTTTCTACTTACAGTGGGATCATGTATAAGTTGATTCACCTCTTTGCATCTCAATTTCTTCACCTGTAAAATGACAAAATTGAACACAATATATAGTTTCCCTCAACATTTTTTTCTAGCCCAAATATTTATTTAGTAAATATTTCTAGGCTAAATGTATAGACAAATACAGATTTATAGGTAGACATACATATCTGAATTACGGGATGTCACATAAGATTTACCCATGTTTATAGTCCGTTTTCAAATAAGACATAATCATGAAAGCTTGTGTGATTCATAAATAAAAAGAAAGACAGAAATGAACAAACAAAAGAGAGGGAATAACGTAACAGGCAACAACAAAAAGAAAGAATTGAAAGTTTGAAAATTATTACTATGAAATTACCTGGCTCCCAGTAAGAACTTTTAAAATATTTAATACATATTTGCTGATTTTAGATGATCTTGAGACTAATAGGGGGTGTTAAATGTTAGAATAAAGCAACATGCTTAAAAGTTCATGAACATGGGTTGTGTTAAAAACAGACTATAACTTGCTTTAGTGGTGGATTTATTATTACTGTTGAAAGAATTTTGAGGCTCCTATAAGTACAATTAGCAAATAATGCCATCAAACCCATGGAACTCTCAGTGAATGAATTATCATTAATGAGATGATAATGGGAAGACTGAACCCATTTCTTGACCTCACTTCTCAACAAAAAGCAGTCAAAATGTAAGCATGTAATGGCATTTTTCAATTTTTAATAATAATAGTAGTAATAATATAGGCATACCTTGTTATATTTTGCTTCACGTTATTGTGTTTCACAGATATGCCATTTTTCACAGATTGAAAATCTGTAGCAACGCTGCATTGAGTAAGCCTGTCAGCACCATTTTTCCAACAGCATTTGCTCACTTCGTGTCTCTGTGTCACATTTTAATAATTCTCCCAATATTTCAAAATTTTTACTATTGTTACATGTGTTATGGTGATCTTTGATATTACAATTGTGATTGTTTTGCGGGACCATGAATCATGCCCATGTAAGACAGAAAACTTAATAAATGTTGTGTGTGTTCTGACTATTTTACCAACCAGACATCCCTCCATGTCTTTCCCTAGCCTCAGGCCTCCCTATTCCCTGAGATACAACAGTATTGAAGTTAGGCCAACTAATAACCTGACAATGACCTCTAAGTGTTCAATTGAAAGGAAGAGTCACATGTCTCTCACTTTAAATCAAAAGCTAGAAGGCTTCCCTGGTGGCGCAGTGGTTGAGAGTCCGCCTGCCAATGCAGGGGACGTGGGTTCGTGCCCCGGTCCGGGAAGATCCCACTTGCTATGGAGCAGCTGGGCCCGTGAGCCATGGCCGCTGAGCCTGCGCGTCCGGAGCCTGTGCTCCGCAACGGGAGAGGCCACAACAGTGAGAGGCCCACGTACGGCCAAAAAAAAAAAAAAATGCTAGAAATGGTTAAGCTTAGTGAAGAAGGTGTGTTGAAAGAAATATAGGTCAAAAGCTAGACCTCTTTCACCAAACAGTTAGCCAAGTTTTGAATGCAAAGGAAAAGTTATTGAAGGAAATTAGAAGTGCTACTGCAGTGAACACACAAATGATAAAAAGCCAAACAGCCTTATTGCTGATATGGAGAACGTTTTATTGGTCTGGACAGAAGATGAAGCCAGCCACAGCATCCCCTTAAGCCAAAGCCTAATACAGAGCAAGGTGCTAACTCTCTTCAATTCCATGAAAGCTGAGACAAGTGAGGAGGCTGCAGAAGAAAAGTTTGAAGCTGGCAGAGCTTGGTTCATGAGGTGTAAGGAGAGAAGCCATTGCCATAATATGAAAGTGCAAGGTGAAGCAGCAAGTGCTAATGTAGGAGCTGCAGCAAGTAAATCAGAATACCTATCTAATTCATGAAAGTGACTACATTAAATAACAGATTTTCAATGTAGACAAAACAGCCTCATATTGGAAGAAGATGACATCTAGGACTTTAATACCTAAAGAGGAGAGGTCAATGCCTGGTTTCAAAGCTTTAAAGGACAGGCAGACTCTCTTGTTAGGGGCTAATGCAACTGGTGATATTAAGCTGAAGCCAATGTTCATTCATTGTAGTGAAAATCCTAGGGCCCTTAAAAATTATGCTAAGTCTTCTCTGCCTGTGCTCTATAAATGGAACAACAAGGCATGGGTGGCAGCAATCTGTCCACAACATGGCTTACTGAATATTTTAAGCCCACTATTGAGACCTACTACTCAGAAGGAAAAGAAGAGAAGAGAAAGGAAAAAGAAAAGATAAGGGGAAATATTATTTTCAAAATATGACTGCTCATGGATAATTTACCTGGTCACCCAAGAACTCTGATGGAGATGTACAATGAGATTAATGTTGTTTTCATGCGTGCTAACACAACATCCATTCTGCAGCTCATGGATCGAGAAGTAATTTTTATTTTCAAGACTGATTAGTTAAGAAATATATTTTGTGAAGCTATAGCCATCATAGATAGAGATTCTTCTTATGGAGCTGGGCAAAATAAATTGAAAACTTTGTGGGAAGAGTTACCTTTGTAGATGGCGTTAAGATCATTCTTGATTCATAGGAAGATATCAAAATATCAACATTAACAGGAGTTTAGAAGTTAATTACAACACTTATAGATGACTTTGAAGGGTTCAAAACATTAGTGGAAGAAGTTATTGCAGATGTGATGGAAATAGAAACAGAACTAGAATTATAAGTGGAGCTTGAAGATGTGACTGAATTGCTACAATCTCAGGATAAAACTTTAATGTATGAGGAGTTGCTTCTTACAGAGGAGCAAAGAAAATCTTCTTTATTTGAGATGGAATCTTCTCCTGGTGAAGATGCTGTGAAGATTGTTGAAATAACATAATGTAATTTAATTTTATCTGTTTTATATATTTCAAAACACACACACAGAGCTGTGGTTTCTTGGTTATTGCCCTTTAGTGGACATCTGTCAATTTATACAATGTCCATCTTTTTTTGAAATAGCTATTAGATTTACCAATTGCCCAATGTGTAAAGGGCACCTGAAAACATTCTTTCTGGTGTGTGAATCAGCAGAAAGTGCAGGTTCACATACTCCACGCAGCTTCCTAATCATTTTTTGGAAAGGCTATTTGCCCCTAAATGCTATCTTTTAGAGGAACAGAGTTATTGATTTATAAAGTTATTGATTTCAAGCTTGAGTGCATCCTTCAAGTCTAAACAGGTACACAAGAAGCATGCTATTCATTCCTTGAAGAAAGAAACATAAATCACCAGGCATTTCAGGAAAACCCATCATAAAAGTTTGAATCCAAATGAAAAATACATTAAAACAAAAAGAAATGAATAATTTATGGGCAAAACGAAAATTGAGACACATACCCATTATTTTTCTTAGAAATGGAACCATGATATGCCTGGTTTGCAACTTTTTGTTTGTTTGCTTTTACTTAACACTTATGAATGAAGGGCTAGAGCATGCTGCAGGCTCCAAGAATTGACTACTAGGTTATTTTTGTTTTTGTTGTTTTTAATGTGGTATAAGGTTATAGATATTCCATCTTATTCTTTCTCAGCTATTAATTTAAATTTCATGTGTCTCTGGACAGCCTAGATATTGAATGCTTTGAATTCAGGTGGTCAACTCTGACCCACCCAATGGTCATCTCTTGATTAAGAATCAAAATTAGACTGCTTCCTTCACTAGAGGTCTGGATATACATCATAAAGAGAAAGAGATTGGTATTTTTGCTTATAAGATCATATATTTTCTGTTTGAAAACATTCATTGTTTTGAATAATTTTTTAAATTCTTGATTTTTAAATTTGTTTTTTTGCCTCCTGTCCTCTTTCCATCATCATCATGCCCAGGTAGCCAATATTAAACAGCCTGTGTCTATCATTCTATATGTTTTCTTAGACTCATGGAATCATAGACAAACACACACATGCACACATTCACTGAGGTTTTTTGTTAGCAGTTATGGAAAAATATTTTATTATGTATAATCAACTGATACTAACAAATATATATAACATAAGGGAAATGGCCCTGCATTGTTGAAAATTTTGTAAATTACTACAGTCTTTTGAGAAAGTAATTTGGAGACATTTATCAAATATTTGAAAATGGATATATCCATCAAGGTACCAATTTTAACTCTAGGTGTGTGTTCTAAAAAATATATCCATGGGACTAAAGAGGAGCGAGTACGATCGTGACCATTGCAGCATCATCTCAATAGTGAAAATTGTTTACCCTGTAGAAGCATCTTAGAATTTCTTCAATTGAAAAATGGTTAGATAAATTGTGAATATTCATAATGTGAGACTGTGTTCCAGCCAGAACCAAGTTCTTCATTAGGCTCAGTAGACACAGTGAACAGGGACCATACAAATACTTTAATTTTAATTTCTTTTAAAATCAGAGAAAATTAATATAATAATAATATAATAATTATTCTATCCTGGATTATATTAATTTTTATACAAATATAGTCATAAAGGATCATTTATGATATTGCTTTTTGTTTGTTTGTTTTGTTTTTTTGTGGTACATGGGCCTCTTACTGTTGTGGCCTCCCCCGTTGTGGAGCACAGGCTCTGGACGTGCAGGCTCAGTGGCCATGGCGCACAGGCCTAGCCGCATCGCGGCATGTGGGATCTTCCCGGACTGGAACACGAACCCGTGTCCCCTGCATCAGCAGGCGTACTCTCAACCACTGCGCCACCAGGGAAGCCCTATGATATTACTTTTTTAATGTAATAGAAGGGGCCCATTAGGGCAAATTTTGGTAGAGACCATAAATATTATACTTCAGTTCTGTTTTCATCTGTTAAAAGTAATGATGTATATTTGTATATGGTGCAATGTTAATATTTCCAAGGTAACTTAAAAAGCTCAACCAGCAATATTTTGAACAATATGAATATTATTCCACAAAATATTTTAAAAGACTGCAGAATTTTATATATAAAGTATATAAATACAAAAGCCAATTGGAAGAATGCACAATTTAGCTTAAAAATAGGAGATACAGTGCAAGTGGCTTGAGGGTATGTGTATGAAGGGACCTTTTAATTTTGTCTTTATATTCTTAGATATTTCTTGAATTATTTTACAACAAGATTGTGGATTTGAGTTATAATAAAAGTCTCTAAAATATCCTGTTCTGGTTACTTTTTTGCATAGCAAATTGAATCAAAACTTACTGCTTAAAACAATATTTCTTATTTTGTTCTCAAATTCTGAATGTCAGCAACTTGGACAGAGTACAGCAGAGATATCTTGTCTCTGCTCCATCATGTCTGGGGCCTCAGCTTGAGAGGATTAAAGACTGGCTATAACATGATGGCTGGGGGCTGCAATTATCTGACATGTCTGGTGCCTGTGCTGGGATGAATTGAGGACTAGTTCTGTTGACTGTAGTGCATGCATGCAATCTCAACATGTCACTTGGCTTTCTCACAGAAGGCAACCTCGGGGCAGCTGGACTGTCTAAATAACAGCTGGGGCTTCAAGCATGAATGTTCCAATGGATAAAGCAAAACCTCCATCACCTTTTAGAATCAAGCCTTGGAAATTTTAATGTCACTTCTGACATATTCAAAGCAGTTGTAAACTTCTGCCTCCATCACCAAATCTGTATGTTCACACTATAAAAGAGCATGTGCAATGTTGTCATGGCCATCTTTTGTAGATACAACTAGCCACAGTCTGCCCTCTTATCATGAAAATGTACATCCCTCCAACATAAAAAATATACTCATGCCCTCTGCTAAGACTCCTAAAATTGTTCCCCATTATGGGAGAAAATACTTGCAAATGATGTATCTGATGAGTGGTTTATTTCCAAAATATATAAGGAACTTCTACAATTCAGTCGCAAAATACAAATAATTCAATTAAAAATGGGTAAAGAACTTGAATAGCATTTCTCCAAAGAAAACATACAAATGGGCAATAAGAATATGTAAAGATGCTCAATATTGTTCATCATCAGGGAAATGCAAGTCAAAACCACAATTAAATATCACTTCATGTCTGTTAGGATGTCTGTGATCAAAAAAAAAAAAAGAAAAAAGATAGTAAGTTTTGGTGAGAAGAAAGTGGAACGCATGTGCACGGTTGGTGGGAATGTAAAATGGTGCCTCCACTATGGATAATATATGAATGTTTCTTAAAAACTTAAATATAAAACTACCATATGATCTAGCAATCACACTCTTAGGTATATATCCAAAAGAATTGAAAATAGGGGAGACCTTCAAGATGGCGGAGGAGTAAGACATGGAGATCACCTTCTTCCCCACAAATACATCAGAAATACATCTACATGTGTAACAACTCCTACAGAACACCTACTGAACAATGGCAGAAGACCACAGACTTCTGGAAAGGCAAGAAACTCCCTGTATACCTGGGTAGGACAAAAGAAAAAAGAAAAAACAGAGACAAAAGAATAGGGATGGGACCTGCACCTTGGGGAGGGAGCTGTGAAGGAGGAAAAGTTTCCACACATTAGGAAGCCCCTTCACTGACGGAAACAGGGTGGTGGGGGGGAAGTTTCAGAGCCACGGAAGAGAGCACAGCAACAGGGGTGCAGAGGGCAAAGCGGAGAGATTCCCACACAGAGGATCAGTGCTGACCAGCACTCACTAGCCTGAGAGGCTTGTCTGCTCACCCATCTGGGCGGGTGGGGACTGGGAGCTGAGGCTTCCGCTTCAGAGTTCAGATCCCAGGGCGAGGACTGGGTGTGGCTGCGTGAAGACAGCCTGAAGGAAGCTAGTGCACCACAGCTAGCTGGGAGAGAGTCCGAGAAAAAGTCTGGACCTGCCTAAGAGGCAAGAGACCATTGTTTCGAGGTGCACGAGGAGAGGGGATTCAGAGCACTGCCTAAACAAGCTCCAGAGATGGGCACAAGCCATGGCTATCAGTGTGGACACCAGAGACAGGTATGAAATGCTAAGGTTGCCGCTGCAGCCACCAAGAAGCCTGTGTGCAAGCACAGGTCACTATCCACTCCTCCCCTCCCAGGAGCCTGTGCAGCCCATCACTGTCAGGGTCCTGTAATCCAGGGACAACTTCCCTGGAGAATACATGGCACACCACAGGCTGTTGCAATGTCATACTGGCCTCTGCTGCTGCAGTTTTCCTCTCATTCTGTACCCCTCCCTCCCCCATGGCCGGAGTAGGCCAGAGCACCCTAATCTGCTGCTACTTTAAATCCGTACTGTCTGAGCTATGAACACATGCCCTCAGGCGACCTACATGCAGAGGCAGGGCCAAATCCAAAACTGAACACCAGGAGCTGTGCAAACAAAGAAAAGAAAGAGAAATCTCTCCCAGCAGCCTCAAGAGCAGTGGTTTAAATCTCCACAATCAACTTGATGTACCCTGCATCTCTGGAATACCTGAATAGACAACAAATCATCCCAAAATTGAGGTGGTGGACTTTGGGAGCAACAATATACATATTTTTTTCCATTTTCTCTCTTTGTGAGTGTATATGTGTTTGCTTCTTTGTGTGATTTTTGTCTGTATAGCTTTGCTTTTACCATTCGTCCTAGGGTTCTGTCTGTACTTTTTTTTTTTTAGTATAGATTTTAGAGCTTGTAATCATTAGTGGATTTGTTTTTTGGTTTGGTTGCTGTCTTCTTTCTTTGTTTTTTTTTTTTTTTTCTTTTTTAAATTACTTTTTATTTTTTTTATTTTGAATTACTTTATTTTATTTTTCTCTTTATTTCTTATTTTTGCTCCCTTTTCTTCTGAGCCGTGTGCCTGACAGGGTCTTGGTGCTCCAGCCAGATGTCAGGCCTATGCCTCTGAGGTGGGAGAACTGAGTTCAAGATATTGGTCACCAGAGACTTACTGGCTCCACATAATATTAAACAGTGAAAGCTCTCCTACAGATCTGCATCTCAATGCTAAGACCCAGCTCCACTCAACAACCAGCAAGCTACAGTGCTAGACACCCTATGCCAAACAACTAGTAAGACAAGAACACAACCCCACCAATTAGCAGAGAGGCTGCCTAAAATCATAATAAGGTCACAGACACCCCAAAACACACCACTGGACACAGACCTGTCCACCAGAAAGACAAGATACAGACTCATCAACCAGAGCACAGGCACTAGTCCCTCCACCAGGAAGCCTACATAACACACTGAACCAACCTTAGCCACCAAGGGCAGACACCAAAAACAATGTGAACTACGAACCAGCAGCCTGTGAAAAGGAGACCCCAAACAGAGTAAGTTAAGCAAAATGAGAAGACAGAGAAACACACAGCAGATGAAGGAGCCAGGTTAAAACCTACCAGAACAAACAAATGAAGAGGAAATAGGTAGTCTACCTGAAAAAGAATTCAGAGTAGTGATAGTAGAGATGATTCAAAATCTTGGAAATAGAATGGAGAAAATAAAAGAAACATTTGACAAGGACCTAGAAGAACTAAAGAGCAAACAAGCAATGATGAACAACACAATAAATTACATTAAAAATTCTCTGGAAGGAATCAATAAGAGAATAACTGAGGCAGAAGAACACATAAGTGCCCTGGAAGGTAAAATAGTAGAAACAACTACTTCAGAAGAGAATAAAGAAAAAGAATGAAAATAACTGAGGGCACTGGGAGAACATTAAGCACACCAATATTCGAATTATAGGGGTCCCAGAAGATGAAGAGAAAAAGAAAGGGACTGAGAATATATTTGAAGAGATTATAGTTGAAAACTTCCCTAATATGGGAAAGGAAAAGTCAATCAAGTATAGGAAGTACAAATAGTCCAATACAGGATAAATCCAAGGAGTAACATGAAAAGACACATATTAATCAAACTATCAAAAATTAAATACAAAGAAAAACTATTAAAAGTAGCAAGGGAAAAACAACAAATAACGTACAAGGGAATCCACAAAAGGTTAATGGCTGATCTTTCAGCAGAAACTTTGCAGGCCATAAATGAGTGGCAGGACATATTTAAAGTGATGAAAGGGAAAAACCTACGTCTAAGATTACTCTACCCAGCAAGGGTTTCATTCAGATTAGACAGAGAAATTAAAACCTTTACAGAGAAGCAAAATTTAAGAGAATTCAGCACCACCACACCAGCATTACAACAAATGCTAGAGGAACTTCTCTAGTCAGGAAACACAAGAGAAGGAAAAGACCTACAATAACAAACCCAAAACAATCAAGAAAATTGTAATATGAATATACATATCAATAATTATTTTAAATGTACATGGATTAAATTCTCCAATCAGAAGACATAGAATGGCTGAATGAATACAAAAACAAGACCCATATATATGCTGTCTACAAGAGACCCACTTAAGACCTAGGGACACATACAGACTGAAGTGAGGGGATGGAAAAAGATATTCCATGCAAACGGAAATCAAAAGAAAGCTAGAGTAGCAATTCTCAGATCAGAAAAAAATAGAGTTTAAAGTAAAGACTATTCCAAGAGACAAAGAAGGACACTACATAATGATCAAGGGATCAATCCAAGAAGAAGATACAACAATTGTTAAATATTTAGGCACCCAACATAGGAGCACCTCAATACATAAGGCAAATGCTAAGGGGAAATCAACAGTAACACAATCATAGTAGGGGACTTTAACACCCCACTTTCACCAATGGACAGATCATCCAAAATGAAAATAAATTAGAAAACAAAAGCTTTAAATGTTACATTAAGCAAGATGGACTTAATTGATATTTATAGGACATTACATCCAAAAACAACAGAATACCCTTTCTTCTCAAGTGCTCATGGGACATTCTCCAGGATAGATCATATCTTGGGCCACAAATCAAGCCTTGGTAAATTTAAGAAAATTGAAATCATATCAAATATCCTTTTTGACCACAACGCTATAAGACTAGATATCAATTACAGGCAAAATCTATAAAAATACAAACACATGGAGGCTAAACAATACAATACTTAATAACCAAGAGATCACTGAAGAAATCAAAGAAAATCAAAAGACAATGAAAACATGATGATCCAAAACCTATGGGATGCAGCAAAAGCAGTTCTAAGAGGAAAATTTATAGCACTACAATCCTACCTCAAGAAACAAGAAACATCTCAAATAAACAACTTAACCATACACCTAAAGCAATTAGAGAAAGAAGAACAAAAAACTCCAAAGTTAGCAGACAGAAGAAATTATAAAGTTCAGATCAGAAATAAAAGAAAACAAATGAAGAAAACAATAGCAAAGATCAATAAAACTAAAAGCTGGTTCTTTGAGAAAATAAACAAAATTGATAAACTATTAACCAGACACATCAAGAAAAAAAGGGAGAAGACTCAAATCAATAGAATTAGAAATGAAAAAGGAGAAGTAACAACTGACAATGCAGAAATACAAAGGGTCATGAGAGATTACTATAAGCAACTATATGCCTATAAAATGGGCAACCTGGAAGAAATGGATAAATCCTTAGAAAAGCACAACCTTCCGAGACTGAACCAAGAAGAAATAGAAAATATAAACAACCCAATTAAAAGCACTGAAATTGAGACTGTGATTAAAAATCTTCTAACAAACCAAAACCCAGGACCAGATGGCTTCACAGGTTAATTCTATCAAACATTTAGAGAAGAGTTAACACATATCGTTCTCAAACTCTTACAAAATATAGCAGAGGGAGGAAAACTCCCAAACACATTCTATGTGGGCACCCTCACCCTGATACCAAAACCAGGCAAAGATGTCACAAAGTTATAAAACTACAGGCCAATATCACTGATGAACAGAGATGGAAAAATCCTCAACAAAATACTAGCAAACAGAATCCAACAGCACATTAAAAAGATCATACACCATGATCAAGTTGGGTTTATTCTAGGAATGTAAGGAATCTTCAATATATAGAAGTCAATCAATGTGATACACCATATTAACAAATTGAAGGACAAAAACCATGTGATAATCTCAACAGATGCAGAAAAAGCTTTTGACAAATTTCAAGACCTATTTATGATAAAACCCTCCAGAAAGTAGGCATAGAGGGAACTTTCCTCAACATAATAAAGTCCACATACGACAAACCCACAGTCAACATCATTCTCAATGGTGAAAAACTGAAACCATTTCCACTAAGATCAGGAGCAAGACAATGTTGCCCACTCTCACCACTATTATTCAACATAGTTTTGGAAGTTTTAGCCATAGCAATCAGAGAACAAAAAGAAATAAAATGAATCCAAATCACAAAAGGAGAAGTAAAGCTGTCACTGTTTGCAGATAACATGATACTATACATAGAGAATCTTAACGATGCTACCAGAAAACTACTAGAGTTAATCAATGAATTTGGTGAAGTAGCAGGTTACAAAATTAATGCACAGAAATCTATTGCATTCCGATACACTAATGATGAAAAATCTGAAAGAGAAATTAAGGAAACACCCCCATTTACCATTGCAATGAAAAGAATAAAATACCTATGCATAAACCTACCTAAGGAGACAAAAGGCCTGTATGCAGAAAATTTTAAGACACTGGTGAAAGAAATTAAAATGATACAAACAAATGGAGAGATATACCATGTTCTTGGATTGGAAGAATCAACATTGTGAAAATGACTATACTACCCAAAACAATCTACAGATTCAATGCAATCCCTCTCAAAATACCAACGGCATTTTTCACAGAACTAGAACAAAAATTTTTACCATTTGTATGGAAACACAAAAGACCCCGAATAACCAAAGCAATCTTGAGAAAGAAAAACGGTTTTGGAGGAATCAAGCTCCCTGACTTCAGACTGTACTACAAAGCTACAATAATCATGACAGTATGGTACTGGCACCAAAACAGAAATATAGATCAATGGAACAGGATAGAAAGCCCAGAGATAAACCCACACACATATGGTCATCTTATCTTTGGTAAAGAAGGCAAGAATATACAATGGAGAAAAGACAACCTCTTCAATAAGTGATGCTGGGAAAACTGCACAGCTACATGTAAAAGAAAGAAACTAGAACACTCCCTAACACCATACACAAAAATAAACTCGAAATGGATTAAAGATCTAAATATAAGGCCAGATGCTATAAAACTCTTAGAGGAAAACATAAACAGAACACTCTATGACATAAATCACAGTAATATCCTTTTTGATCAACCTCCTACAGAAATGGAAATAAAATGAAAAATAAAGAAATGGGACCTAAGGAAACTTAAAGGCTTTTGCACAGAAAAGTAAAACATAAACAAGATGAAAAAACAACCCTCAGAACGGGATAAAATATTTGCAAATGAAGCAACTGAGAAAGGATTAATCTCCAAAATTTGCAAGCAGCTCATGCAGCTCAATATCAAAAAAAATCAAACAACCCGATCCAAAAATAGGAAGAAGACCTAAATAGACATTTCTCCTAAGTAGATATACAGATAGCCAACAAGCACGTGAAAGACTGCTCAACATCACTAATCATTAGAGAAATGCAAATCAAAACTACAATGAGGTATCACCTCATGCCAGTCAGAATAGCCATCATCAAAAAATCTACAGACAATAAATGCTGGAGAGGGTGTGGAGCAAAGGGAAACCTCTTGCACTGTTGGTGGGAATGTAAATTGATATAGGCACTATGGAGAAAAGTACAGAGGTTGCTTAAATAGCTAAAAACAGAAGTACTATATGACCCAGCAATCCCAGTACTGGGCATATACCCTGAAAAAGTCATAATTCAGAAAGAGTCATGTACCACAATATTCACTGCTGCTCTATTTACAATAGCCAGGCATGGAAGCAACCTAAGTGTCCATCGACAGATGAATGGATAAAGAAGATATGGCACATATATGCAATGGAATATTACTCAGCCATACAAAGAAATGAAATTAAGTTATTTGTAGTGAGGTGGATGGACCCATAGTCTGTCATACAGAGTCAGAAAGTCAGAAAGATAAAAACAAATACTTTATGCTAACACATACGTAGGGAATTTCAAAAAAAAATGGTTCTGATGAACTTAGGGGAAGGACAAGAATAAAGACGTAGACGTAATGAAAGGACTTGAGGACATGGGTAGGGTGAAGGGTAAGCTGGGACAAAGTGAGAGTGGTATGGATTTATATATACTACCAAATGTAAAATAGATAGCTAGTGGGAAGCAACTGCATAGCACAGGGAGATCAGCTTAGTGCATTTTGTCCACGTACAGGGTTGGGATAGGTAGGGTGGGAGGGAGACATAAGAGGGACGAGATATGGGGATATATGTAAATGTATAGCTGATTCACTATGTTATAAAGCAGAAACTAACACACAATTTTAAAGCAATTATACTTCAATAAAGATGTTAAAAAAATAAAGAATTGAAAATAAGATTTAGATGTAATATCTGAACTCCATCTTTATTGAAGCATTATTCACAATTGCCAAGAGAGCTAAACAATTCAAATAACCATCAACAGATGAATAGATAAATAATATACATATCTATGCAATGCAATATTATTCCACCTTTAAAAAAAGGAAATTCTACTATTTGCATTTGCGAATTTGAAGAAATCACCTTAAGTGAAAAAATCACCCACAGAAGGACAAGTACTACATAGTTCCATTATGTGACATATCTAAGATAGACTTATAAAACAGAAAGTGATTTTGACAGCTGTCAGGGATTGGGGATGGGGGAAAATGGGGAGTTGCTAATCCATGGGTATAAAGTTACAATTATATGAGATGACTAAGTTTAGAGATCTGTCCAAAATATAGCCTGTAGTTAATTTGGACTTATGAAATTAACAACAGGATAGATCTCCTGTTAAGTGTTCTAAACACACAAACACACACACACATACAGAGCAAAGGAACACAGGGAAGCTTTTAGAGGTGATAGACATATCTATTACCATGATGGTATTATGGTTGTATGTATATGTCCAAATTCATTAAATTATCTATATTAAATATATACAGTTTTTGTACATCAATTATACCTCAATAAGGGTGTGAAAATTAATCAACCTAACTGCTGAAATGCAAAAAAAAAAAAAAATTCTGTAAACTAGACTGTTATCTTCCCCCCACCTGCAACACACACAGATGTACATAATTCAGTGGTGGGATAGGTAGCAGATAACTTGCCAAATCTTGACTAAGATCTGTGTTGCTCCTTGTTAATTGTTATCTTTGACTCTTAGCTCTATTTTCTGGGATTTTGGTTCAGTCTTCTTACTCAGTTTTCCAGTTCTTTAAGATACTACTCATTTTTGTAACTGAGTCGCCTGGTCAGTGGACTTTCTGCCTATAAAAATTGAGGTTTTCAATGGACTCTTTTCTCTTTATATGGTCTGGCCCTTTCAATCCCATTGTCAAAGAAATTTTTGGGGTTGCTTGTGTATCTATTTATAATTAACTCCATTAGAAAAAAAGGAAAAAAAAAAAACACATCTACAAAGTTCCTTGACATAAGCCCTTCGTTTCTTTTGAGGTTGCTGGGGAATATTTTAAGATTCTTAGAAGCCCTATAGTTTAACAGAGACCATCTGTGAGGCACACAATTCAGATCCTCAGGAGGTCTTTGTTTATTGTCATAAAGGTTCTAGGAGGCTCCCCATCTTACATATTTCTGACGTCTTAAAATCTTTTTACAATAACAGTTTTGGCTTCATAGTTATCCTGAGAGTAGCCTGCATTTTATTTTTGCCCAGTGGTCCTTTATCACTTGATTTTTTTGTTTTGATTTGTTTTGCTTTGTCTTGTTGTTTTTGTTTATTTAGAACCCAGAAAATTTTGGTGCCTGTAGAATTCCTATATATTTTGCTTGAAAATTGAACATTTTCTTGTTATTTCATTTCTATCTAAATGTCAGGCAACATGGATCAGATAAGTTAGCTCTTTCCGTATTCTTCCTGGAAGTTACCTAATCAAATCTGTCAGTTAATTATTCCCACATCACCACAGGGACAGTGTTACCAAATTTTATGTTACTACACAGTAAGAATTATCTTGTTTTCAGCCTCCCATAATAAATCCCTCCCTGAATCTCAGCTTCTCTAACATTCTCCTCAAGGCCTGTCCAGATTCTGCCCACACTCTGGTCCATAGTAAGACCACACATTTTAGGTTTCTGTTATGGCAGCAACCCACTTTAAGTAGCAAATTCTATTTTGATCTTTGCTCCATAAGAAAATTGACCCAGAACTTAGTAGCTTACAGCAACCATTTAGTTATGTGGGATCCAGAATTCAGATAGAATATGGGGTGGGGTGGTGGCATTTGTCCACACTAAAGTATATGATGTTGAGACCACAGCTGAAAGATTGAAATGGTTGGAAGGGATGACAAGAGGCAGAAGTTTTATTCATTCAACTGTTTGGTGCTTGGCCCCAGGGAGATGCAAGACCAACACTGCCGCCCAGAGCACCTATGCTTGCCCTCAGTGTGGCTTGGCCTCCTCTTAGCATGATACCTCCAGGATAGGTGGGCTGCTTCCACTCCACACACAGTTATCCAATGAACAAGGCAAAGCTGCATCACCTTTCATGGTCTAGCCTCAGAATTTAATTAAACATCATCACTTCTGGCATCCTCTATCTGTTGAAGCACTGGTATGCTCACCCTAATTTAAAGGAAGGGACAAAGACCCCATCCTTGGATGAAAGGAGTGGCAAAGCCACATTGCAGAAGAACATTCAAGATGAGATGCACTGTTGTGACAATCTTTGGAAAGAACTCCCTGCCACACTTATCACAGTAGAAGTATCAAAACTGACTTACAAAAGACTGAAAGTTTCAGAAAATACATAAAAATCCTTGTAGAAGTATTATTGTTATTTAAAAATCCTTGTAGAAGTATTATTATTTTCTCTTCTGGAAAATAGGCTAAGATGACCAACCATTTAAATTTTGCATGAATGAGTATTATGAGTTGAATTTTGACCCCTCCCCGTCCCACACACAAAAAATCACATGTTGATTACTAGTCCCTCAGTACCTTGGAGTGTGACATTATTTAGATATAGGGTATATAAAGAGGTGATTAAGGTTAAATTAAGTCACTGGGTGGGCCCTGATCCAAGATGACTGGCACCCTTATTAGAAGAGGAGATAAGTTCACAGAAGCACACAGAGAAAAGACCATGTGAGGACACAGGGAGGAGACAGACATAAACAAGCCAAGGAGAGAGGCCTCAGAAGGAACCAACCATGCAGACACCTTGATCTCAAGACTTCTAGCCTCCAGGACTGTGAAATAATAAATTTCTGTTGTTTAATCCTCCTAGTCTGTGGTACTTTATCAGGAAGCTTTAGCAAACTAATACAAGAAGGTATGACTTATCCTAAATTTAGGTTTAGATAGATAATGGCACATCTGGTGTTGTGAAAGGTAAGTTTTCTTCCATTCTTTCTCATCCTGGAACCTCTTCCTTGGAATCCCATGAACAGAAAAGCCATAGACATTTTGTTCAGATTTGCAATGCCAAGTTTTCTTCATATTTTCAAAATCATGATAACTGTTTTTTTTCAATTATTTTCTTACAATGTTTCTTAAATTAAAACCTATCAATTTTAGGTCCCACTAGGGTCTTTTCAGCCTAACAACATTCGTGGTTGCCTGTGTGAGATTGCCAATGAAATTGATACATGCTTCCTACTGTAATAGGCATATTTACCTCTTGGTGAGTGTGCATTTATCCTCTAAATGTTAATGGGTCTTATGTATCTCACTTTCTGTGGAGACTATAATCTCACACACTGTATACAGATGCACAAGGAAGGAAAACCACCTTTCATGCTGGTCACTGCACTTAATTTTCTCATTTCTAGTGCATCTGAACAGGCATTTCCAAAAACCAGGTTGGCTTGTGCTGCCCCACAACAGAAGTGATTGCCTTCCCACTGTCTCACTTGAGTAATGTGCTAATAGAAAACCAAGTTATGGATCTCCAGATCTAGGACAATAATAAAATCATAATGATACTGTTAGCAATCTGGCCCCAGTGCTGGTTCCTTCTCCCAGAGAAACACTGTCACGGAAATAGAAAAACTCATCAATCACAAAAATCACAAAGGAGGCAAGCCAACCAGCTTAAATTCACACACAGCATTGCAGAGGAGACTGAATTTCACTGCTGGGGAGCAGTTTCTCTCAGAAAAATCCAATTAGCACACTAATTGATGTGTCTGCCCCTTTCTGAGCAGGTCCTGGGAAGGATGAACTTATGTGATTTTACAAGGTCACACAGATGATAAGAAGTAGGACCAGGATCAGATCTCAGTTTTAACATCAAGCCCATGTTGCCTCTCTGGGATTTATATCCCAGGCTTCAGTGTTCAGTGCATGGCTCAATCCAAGGTTTTGCACCTCAGAAACTGTAAACAAACAAGTAAAACAAATAAATAAAGTGCATATATAGAGCAGTAAAATAACCCAGTTAGCCAGCTAAAATTAACTGGTAAGTCCTCGAGGCTTAAACATCATCTCACCACTTAAGGCTATGAAATCGATACCCATAGACAACGATGATTTTGCAGTTTGAAGAACAAGAGAAAGCCAGAACTGCAAGTTTCCAAATAATAGGTGTTACCTACCATACTAACTTTCTATGGGGCATGCACTTTCAGGAAATCCAAGCTCTATCTCTAATAGTGGTATTATTGTTGTTTTCCCAAACCCTTATATATACTCTCTTAGATTAGTAGATTAGAATTCCTTAGACAGGAGACTCATAACTGAACCACGTCCAAAATGAATAAGAAAGTGGAACCTCTTTTAACATGACTACCAATAAAAACAAATCATTCTGAGAGTGTTTGGCTGTCCCAAAACAAGGCCAATTTTAGAAAAAAAAAAAAAACACTGATACACCTGTAGTATGTAATTTTTAAAAGCAATTTATAGCTCATGCAATTACCTCAAATATGAAAATTTTAGTCAACAGATATTTGTTGAATGCCTGCTCTATGCCAGACCATGTTATACCTGCTGAGGATACAGCTATGAGCAAAAATCCTGTTTTTATGGTCTAGTAGAAAAAGTTAGACAGTAATAAAAAAAGAGAAAAAATGTAGAATGTTGTAGTTAAAAATGAGTCAGAGTAGGGGAATAGGGACAGCCATGTTGTTGGTAAAGGGACCTTGTTCTTACTACTTTAATTAGGTGGACAGGGAAAACCTCACCACTAAAGTGATATTTGGGCAGAGACCTGAAAAAGTAAGAAATCAAGCTATATTGATATCTGAGCCAAGAGTGATCCAGATAAAGGACACATCAAGTGTTAAAGCCTTGAAGTGATGTGCTTGTTGTGCTCAAGAAATTAAAAGGAAGTTGATGGGGTTGGAGGGTAGAGCAAAGAAGATGAATTGGAGTTGGATAGGGAATGTTATGAGATTATTTAAGTCCTTGTAAGCTGATTGTTAGGACTCTGAATGCCACTTTGGGCAGAAAAGTAACACAATTTACTTGTTAAAATGATCACTCTGCTTCTGTATTAAAAATAGACTACATGAGAAAAAATTGGCAGGAAGGAGACAGTTAAAACATCACTGTCACCCAGGCAAGGGGTGCTGGTGGCTTAAGGAAGGACAACAGTGATGTTGGCAAGAAGTGGTTGGATTTTGAATATATTCTGAAGGCAGAACCAACAAGCTTTCTTGACAGATTGAATGTGAGGTATAAAACAAAGAGAGGTGATAAGAATGATGCCAAGTATGTGATCAGCTAGAAGAATGAAGGTGCCATTTATTGAGAGGAGAAAGACTGGGAGAGGTGAATATATTGAGGTGGGAGAGAGATAAGGAAACACATGTTTTCACAAAGTATTTTGAGTCAATGGGTCTAGGTTTAGGAACATTTTGGGTGAAAATAAGAGGAGATTAGTTTTAAAAATGTTTACTTGGCATATGTTGAAGTTCTGAAAGAAGCTTCTTGGAATAAATTATACTTAAGCTAAGGTATAAAGGATCAGTAGGAGTTATGGAAGTGAAGAGGAAGGCAGGGTGAAGGACCTACAGAGAAGCCTAACAGGTACATGCCCAGAGCAGGGTGAATCACAACACATCAAACACAGACTGCTATAGCCCTTGCTTTGAAAAGTTGAATTTGTTCCAATGCAATTGATATATCAGGGGACAGTTTGAGCATGAGTGAATTTTGCATTTGCTTAAGTGTGATTTCTACTTGAGAAACACTGGTGGTTGCAGAAAACCCACACCTCACTACACTGAGCTATGTAGGTATACACAACATGCACACATGCATCGCCTCAAGCATCTACCAGCTACATAGGTCCAATCTGAGTGCTCTGGGCCACAGTCACCCTTCCATATCCTGTGTGACAACTTTCCTTTCTTTTCTAGGTAACTCTCCTTCCTCCATGTTGCTATTGTTCACAACCTGCACCCTTCTGATCCTCACGTCCATAAATATACTTCAGGTCATTTTTAAGGTTAAGTTCATTTTTTTGTTACTTTTATGCATTTCTTAACCATTTGGTAGGTTCCCACTTTTACTAGGTTTCTATCTCCTTTTTACGTGTGTCCCAAATGAAATGTTCGAGTTTGCTCTGCCCCAGGCCTTGTCAACCTTGTGGTTTTTATTGTGTAATTTTGCATAGTGCTATGATTTTTAATAATGCATATATCATGTTATAGCTGAAGTGACTGTAACTGAAGGCAAAGCATGTGATTTGGGAACATGGGATGATGCAGGGGAAGGGTGGGAAGTAGGGGAAGAGGAAGAGTTGGAGGATGAGGTGGAGAAGTGGAATTGTCCAGGTCATCAAGGGTCTTGTAAGACAGCATACATTGTTTAAAGTTTTCCATAAGGTCAATTATAAACCATAAAGGACAGCATGCTTATAATTTAGAAGATCACATGCAGTGGGGAGATTAGCCAGGAGAATGAGATTGTAGTCAAGAAGCTCAGTGAGAAGTTTGTTTCTTGAAAGCAGGCTGGATGAGATGGTGGCTGGGTCAGTGATGGCACAGATGGACAGAAGTGGACGCAACTGAATCAAGTTCTACTTATTTCTACACTCGTAGACTGTGTATCTGGAGTCTATCTACAACAGGGTATCCCAGAACAAGCAAAACGGTCAAATCAAAGAGTAAGAGCCCTAATATTATCCACTTACATTTATACATTTAACTCTCTCCCCTTTGTCTCATCCTAGGTTTGCACTTAATGTTGCTGAGAAGTAATGTGATTATTAATGGGAAAAATAATCATAATAATAACATACTCACACTGTCTAAGTTTACAGTTTTCAAACCTAAACATTTTGGTGCCAATTAATTCATCCACATAATAGGGATGATAATAATACTCAGGTATTTGTTTGTTATGTGCTAAAACACCTTTAAACGCTTATATAAGACTGCCATGTGGTAAATATTATTAAGGGTATACTTACTATTTCAAACTGTTTCATATTCACTATATCATTCTATCCTCATAATAACCTCTGAAAGGGGGTACTATAATTTCAATTCTTTGTATGAGGAAGTGGAGGGTCAAGGAGTTAATCCTTTTGCTCAAAGCCATTACCAAGTAACAATATAGGTCCTCAAACTGAGTGTTCAGTCTTCAACTCCACCCACTACTCTACTCTATGCTCCAGGTATAGAGGGATTAACACCTGAGACTTTCTGGGCAGGCAAAGAACATCCCTCATGTGGCTCTGACAACAGCTCTTCTTGTCGCCTTAAATCCTTCCCAGGCTTCCATTTCCCTGAGCAACCCTAGTGCAAGCAACCGATGAGATCCATGGCTCCCATTATACCATTTTTAGGTTTTATAAAATTAGATTTTGTGAAGTTCTTTCAGGAAAGTTCCTTAATCCTTCAGTCAGCATCACTCTGCCATGTTAATTAGCACAGAGTGGATTTAGCCATGGAATTAAGATGCCTGAATGGTTTGATTTCAGCCCATACTTTGTAAAACCCGAATCACATTCCCTGCAATCTAACCCCACCTAGTTCAGAGAATCAAAGATAATCTTTTTTTTTTTTTCTCTTCACATTCAAGGCAGGAATAAATGGGAAACATTGACAATCCCATCACCTTTTTAGGCTCAGATACAAAAGTGTCCCTAAATCTTAGAGAAAGTCCTGAAAGCAGATATTCAATATTCAATGCTTCAATACTAACAGTCTCATTCCGGAAGAAATTACTTTTGGGGAATCTCTTAAGTGCCCTTGCTTGTTTCATATTCCAAACAGTTTGCTCTCCCTTCATCTTAGAGTGCAACAAAATATTTTGATTCTGTAGACCTGTTCCATAGCAAGTCTGTGTGTAGAAAATAGTTTTATAGGAGCCCATAGATTGAACTCTGGAAAAAATCACTCCAAGCAGAAAAGCCACCTGATGGCTGAAGGTAAGGTGGGTTTTCTAGAGGAGGGCTCCGTCTTGAACTTATTGTTTCCCTTATTCTCTCAGTAATTCTAGGGAATGCTTAGAGACTAATTTCTTCTACCACTGCATTTTATTATTTGTTGAATATGGTCAGGTGAGTTAATTACTAGTAAGAAGATAATGAAAAATTTGAAGCTCACAGTTAAATGGAGGGGAGCAGTTCAAGCATAATGGGGATTTTAAGGGTTTTCAATTTCCTTCCATTTTTGAAGACCGTGAAGAGCCATCGCCTTCCCCTCCACATAATGCCATTAAAATCAGGAATTAATGCAAAGAAAACTCATCAGGCTAAAGTCTGCTTTTTGCCAGCGTGCCAAAGGACACTTTTTTAATGGTTCAGGAATGAAGCTCAGCAAAGTTTTCTTTCTTTGATGTGTTTGCTTGATGCATTACTGAAGCTTATGATACTTGGCCTAAGGGGATTTAAGCAGAACATAACATATACAAATACCAATCTTTCTAGCCAGATAAATCCTAAAATCATAGAAAAATAAGTCTGCTGTACCCTGCATGACAATTGGATGACAGATGATTAGGAAAATGGGGGCTGACACTTCGTGGCATTAAAGTCTAGTTCAGGGAATGGCGTTCAGAGTCAAGTCTGTCTGCAGTGGGATCAGGAGAGGGGACAAGAGGATCTCGGATGTGTCCTGTGTTTCTGGAGCTTAAAAAGTAAAGGGAGTAGGTGACATGCACTGGGGAAAGAGAGTGGGGCTGGGACACAGCACCCTGTGGACCTCACTGCAGGGTGACATGGAGTTATGAGGGTATTTTAAGACATGGGGAGAGGGAGAGGAGGAAGTGATTATATTTATTACTTTAGAGATCACTTTGGCTCTTATAAAGATAAATGTTTGAAGAAAGAAGTGAGTCAATAAGGGGAAACCAGTTTAAAAGAGTAGTCTAGAAAGATAAACTTATAAAGTGTAAATTTCCTAGGGCTGCGGTAACAAAGTACCATAAGCTGCTTGGCTTAAACAACAGAAATTTATAGTCTCACAGTTACAGAGTCTAGAAGTCTCAATTCAAGATGTCAGCAGGGCCCTGCTCTCTGAAGGTGCTGGGGAAGGGTCTGTTCCAGGCCTCTTTCCTGGTTTCTGGTGGTTGTTGGCAATCTTTGACGTTCTTTAGCTTGTAGATGCATCACCCTGATCTCTGCCTTCATGCTGTCTCCTGTGTGTGTGTGTATGTGTGTCCATCCAAATTTCCCCGTTATATAAGGACACCAGTCATATTAGATAAAGGGTCCAACCTCCTCCAGTATAACCTCATCTTAACTAATTACATTTGCCACAGCCCTCTTTCCAAATAAGGCTGCATTCTAAGTCCTGGGGGTTGGAACTTCAACATACACATTTTTGTTCAGGTACACAATTCAGCCCATAACATAATGTGTTCCATAAACAAAACAACAAGACTATTAGCCAGTGAAAAAGGAAATTGCAGAGACAAATTGATCTTTTAGAGAAAGAAAAAGAAATGAAGGAGCAGAGGAAGAAAGGAAGTAAGGGAGGGAGGGAGGAAGGAAGAGAGGAAAGAAGGGAGAGAGAGAGGGAGGGAGGGAGGGAGAGAGGAAAAACGAGAGAGAGGAAATGAAGGATGTAAGATAGCTCTGTTTTTGTTGTTGTTGTTTTTGTTGTTTTACTTTGAACATTTTAGTAATTGAGAAACTCAGCATAAAGGTGTATATGATGGATCACAAACATTGTGTGATGAATCACAACCACCTGTGAGATATAAAGAGAGGAAGTAAAATAAAATGTTCAGTGTTGGTCCACATCACATATCCTTATTACATCAACACCATTGTTAGGCATCTAAGACCAAGGATGTGCAAAGCTAGAGTGATGTAAACATACAAAACAATGAAATATATACATTTAGGAGAGATTAGTTAGAAGAAAATTCTGGTCACGTCCTCACTAGGGTAGGAAGGGAAGAGAAAGTGACTAGGAAATGGCATTAATTAAAGGGTTTACTGAGACACAGCCACTTTACAAACACACTTCTCATACTTTTTTTTATTTCAACCCCCCAACTCCTACCCTCCCACTCCTACTTTTTTTCTTTTATTAAGTGGTTATCTTCCTTTGCCAGGCCCTATCCTGGAGGTAAACAGTACAAAGCCTTGTCCTCATGAACATGACAAGTGGAGTATTTACTTACCTCATTTCAGTGGAGAGAAACAAAGGGTCAGAAAGTGTAGACAATGCCTCCAAAGTCTTGGCTTTACAAGACACTGGTTGTGGAATTTCACTACATTGTTGTTCTCCTAAAGACTCTACTCATTTCCCTACAAATACATGGACAGATAATTCCTCAGTGCCTCTCCTGGGATAGAGAGCAGAGATTAAAGCCGGAAGTTTGGTAAAGAAAGGGAGTGGGGTATAGTTTTAGGTTGGCAGGCAAGAGACAAAGATCCCTTTAAATAGCTCTTTCTATTTTCTCTTTTCCTTTCAATTGCAGAAGAAAAATCTTTGATTCTAGGTATGTGTCAGGAGACCAGAGTGCTTTTCTGAGGGGAAGAATTTGAAGCTGGGTGTCTAGGGTTGGTTCCACCACGTGTAAGAAAGAATAAATTAGTTTTTTTTTCCCTTCCTGGTAATCAGTCCAACTTACCCTTGTATCAGTGAAGCAGGAATTCATAGATTTAATTTTCCAAAGGACTGGAAGGATATACTGCAAACTTTGGGGAGGTTAGGAATGGGAATGGGGGGTAATCTAGGGTAATTTGCAATTTTTAATCTATATGCATTTATAAAATTTTATAAAGAACATGGTAAGTGGATGTAAAATAATAAGGAATTCCTATAAATTTGCCACTATTTTTGTACAACAAAGACTGTCCTGTAAACTGAAATGGTGAATAAAGACGGAATCTAGAACTGAGGACTGTAACCACAGGAAATATTATATATAATATGTGTACATATATGTGTATATACTCATGTGTATATGTATGCATATGCATATATAGGTGTGTATGTTTGTGTTTATATAAAATTCTGTCACCGATGATCCTGAGGGAACCTGGTTTCATAGAAAATTTCTATTGGACAGTTCTGGATCTGTTTCTTCTTTTTTATCTCAGCTACCTATGTAATTATTCACTCTTTCTTAGAAAATAGGAAGTGGCAAATTCTAATGAGCACCTGTAGAAAGTGCACCTGCTATTGTCCACAAGGTCACGACACCTCTTATGAGTGTGAACATTGATATTGAGCCAAATATTAAGGGTATTGCTGTCTGTACCCAGGATATGTCCTCAACATGCTTCAGGCAGGACACAGGGTAAGTGCCCCTGTGGATCTGGAATGCTGACCACCTATGCTGTTACGTCTCCAAAGTCTTTGCTTCTTTAGAATTACTTTATCTTTTATTGCATTTCAGCTCCCACCACCTCCTGCCCCAACTCCCAAGGTGAGATGTAGGAACAGAGGATGGTAATTGGCCAGAGGACTATGTGAGTAGAATGTTCTCAAGGTCATCCCACCCCTCTGATTCTGCTTCATTGTATTTAACTCTATTCCAGCCTCTGGTCTCTCCCTTAAGATGAGTTCTTCCTGAGGAAGGTTTTTCGATTCTCATATGAATACAGCCCAAGTTATCTCAGTGGCTCTCCGGGATGGTTCTAGACTATTGGAAACTAAATTTAGATTCAAACTGAAGAAGAAAAGAGAGAAAGAAGGAACACTGTATAATTTGAGGAAAGAGCAGGTGTTTTAAAGTCAGACTAACATGGGATTGCATCCTGGTCCATCTGCTTTTTCACTGCGAGCCTGTTTTAAAATGGAGAAAATATCAAACAGGGCATTTTTGCAATAAAAAATGTAATAATCTATATTAGGTACCAGGAACATGGCTTGATCAATCAATAAATTTGAAGACAATGATTTTTTTTTTTTATTATTTAGCCAAATGAATTAGCTTAATGTTTTATTCTTATTTATTTATTTATTTGCGGTCCGCGGGCCTCTCACTGTTGTGGCCTCTCCCGTTGTGGAGCATAGGCTCCGGACGCGCAGGCTCAGCAGCCATGGCTCATGGGCTCAGCCGCTCTACGGCACGTGGGATCTTCCCTGACCGGGGCACGAACCCGTGTTCCCTGCAACGGCAGGCGGACTCGCAACCACTGCACCACCAAGGAAGCCCAGTTTATCCTTGAAGTTAACACATTTCAGCATTTGCTAGTGCTGGTTCATAATTTACCTCCATCTGGCAGAGAGAGGTCAAGGAGGAGTGAGTGTGATAGTAACTGCAGTACAAATGGTATCCTCAAGAAATCTATTTTCCTCTAATGCACACAGTGAGGTTGGTTCTCAATTAATAAGCCAATTTTAATATAAAAGGGCCCATGCCTATAAAGAAATTTAGTCCCACATTTTACTAAAATAAAGAAATAAATTTGCACTTAGTAAGTAAAGTAACATTATTCAGGTTAAAAAAATGCCTTCACTCAATAGCATGATACGTGTTCCAAACCTATAGTTTGTGGATAACATTTTACATGAATGAACACTTTTATGCTCTGTAAATGTCCTTTAAGGCAGGTACATCTATAATGTATATAGCTATACTGTATAGAAGACTGTAAAAGACGATTTAGAAAGGTAAAGCTCATAAAACTTAAAGAATTGGACCAAAATCATCCGGGGGTAAGTTAAGGAAAAAACATGTCTTTTTGGTTCATTCTCCTGTATTTTTAGAACTACATTAGTAAACTTTATTGGTGTGATATTGAAATGTTAAATCAATTACTCTGGACAATTTAACATTTCCAGAGTATGAAGGTATGGACTATACCTGGTTTGCCCACTATTTTATCCTCAGCTCTAAGCACAATACCAAGTATATAAGTGCTTAATAACTATTTCTTGAATTGATGAAATAATGAGGTTGTTAGTAGGTCAGCTTGTCAGGGACACAGCCTATATTTCAGGATTTATCAAAATTGCCTGTAAGTGATGAGCACATTTAGAAAACTGATTTTCAGGTGGCAACAGTTTGAGGGCAGGTCATTTTGAATTTGTGGGAGAAATGTGTATGTGCATGTGTGTGCACACATGTGTGGAGGCTGTGTGTGCACGCATGCTTGTGTGTGCCCATGCAAAATGAAGGGGTAGTAGTATTGAACTAGGATAAGGGTCTAGGGATCATAGAAAATGTCACAAAAGACAACTTTAATGTAAATAAAACACCATTACTGTAATCTCATTTTTAAATTATGTGGGGAATTGTGCTCCAACAGATATCTTATATGTGTTTGAGATCAGGTAAAATTAGAGCAGACATGCAGAACATTTAGAGATCATTTAGTCAAGGGCCCATGAATTAAACTGGCCTACCAGCTGTTTTGTACCTAAAGTTTTATTGGAACACAGCAGTGTTCATTAACTTAAATATTATCTATGACTGTTTTCACACTAAAATGCTGAACTGAGTAGTCGCAAAAGAGAATATATTGCCCATGAAACCTAAAATATTTATATTAAAATATGTTTGCTGACACCTGATTTAATCCACACCCCTCATTTAGCAGATCAAGAGCCTGAGCACCTGATGGACGGCAGGACCTGCTCAAGGTGACAGTCTTAGAGGCAGGTGGGAACTGGAATCTGAGTCTCTTCACTGCCATCCCTTAGCACCTTCCTTTGCCACAATGCATCCCATCATCCTAAAGAGTTAGACTGATTCACAAACAATTAATTTAACTTTGTTATAAAATACAATAAAATCCACTTATTTTATTTCATATATACATGGTTTTTATTGTCTATGCAAATCCCTACATCTTCCAGATGTTTTCTAACATCTGCCACACAGGAGCACCTGGGACAAGTGAACCCCCAGGGGATGTTGCAACGTCATTAACTGGGCTTATAAAAGCCGAGTTGAAAACTGTCACAAAACCATACAAAATTTGGTAGAAAATCGATCTAAAAAAGATGAGGTTTCAGCAGTAACTCAAAGGCCAATTGTATTAAGATGCCAACTGGAAAATTTCCTTTGGTGGATCTTCCATAAACATGAATAATAGATATATATTGCTCAATGGTATACTTTAGAGAATGGCAAGGGAATGGGTCTAGATCACCCACCATAATAGAAAATACAGTGGGGATTTCAGTAGTAATAAGGACACCAGTATTGTACAGGAGGCGTCTGAGTCATCTTCCCCTTATGGGGTGGAGAGTGTAAATCGCCAGAGACAATAAATTCAAATGAGGCCAAAATGACAGGACACTTACTTAACCTCTGTGCAAAATGCACAAATCACAGAAATATGCAGAATTGCAAACAAATTATGAAAGATCCCAAAAAGCCAAAGAAGGAAGTATGTCCCCAAAAAGTGGAAGAGAATCAAGCAAAGCAATTAAATATTGATAAAAGGAACTAGTATTCAAGAGCCAGGGTTGGGCGATGAAGGGGAGAGAGGAATTAAATGAGTGTGGTCCTGGTTATCGGGGCAGTTTCAGGCACCTGCCACAGCAGTATTTGCACTGGTTAGCTGCACCTAAAGGGCCAGAGGAGGGTCAGCGAAGAAGATGAAAGTACGGAAATGTTACTTTCACCAGAGGATTTCCAGAGAGTTTCTCATTATTTAACAAATCAATGAATCACTTCATAACTGAATACTTCTGGTATATTGTGTCAGATTTATGTGGGTATCTGAGACTTCTTGACAGTCCAGCATTGCTTTCATTGGAGAATTGACCATTTCCCAATCCATGTCGATGCACTATGGATATCAAACTGAACCTCCACTTCCGATCAGCAGGGTGACCACCAGTCCAGGTCAGCTATAACAGTCAGAGTAGTTAATTGCAAACATCTGAATCAACTCTTTCTAATGTAGCAAGAAAAATGAATTTCTTATTATTAGGTGGCACAAAGAATATCTGAAAGTGTCACAGGGTCATTCATTTTTAAGGATGAATGGCCAGAAATGAACCCTAAGACATTGGCTAAACAACTTTAAATCCTGTGATGGCAACAGCTATCCATGCTATGGATGCATTCCAAATGGCCTCTCCCTTTGTTCTATTCTGAATTAATTTCATGTGGATGAATCTGACAGGTTGAATGTAGTACTCGGCCTCATCCCTGGATGCAAAAGAGGCTAGAAAAAGGCATTCCAGGGTACTATCTTGGAAAGGCTGGATTCATTATATAGGGAACTCTCTAAACAAAGGAAGACTCCTCAAACAAATGGAATATCTGTAAGACATGGTAATCATTCACCACCGTGTCCAATGAGAGGGCCCTATCACTCCAGACCAAATATTAGATGAAGAAGCAAACATATGGGTTAGACAGGGTAAATGACACTTCAGTAAGTAGTACAGATGTTGAAAGATAATGGTTCACTTTTCTTACATAAGGAACTATAAGTTCTATATATGGTTGGACGTGCTGACTGCGTCACTTTGACACGTGGCAGGAATATCAAAGAATGGGGCTCATAGAGAGGAAAGTAGAGATAAAAGATACAGTAAAAGACAAGAATTAATTGTGTCACAAACACCTGGATCTACTTATTCCTGAAGCCACACAATCCCTGGATTTTACAATTTCCTGAGCTGGCCCCCTCATGTTCTTACTTGAACGAGTTGTTCGTAAAAAGCCTAATACAATATCCATTCTCTAAATTGGTGAGATTACAGATATGCTTACTGAGTAAAATCCTAGGATAAGTGGTACCTAGATAAGAAGTGTATATATTCTTTTCAGGAATTGAAAGCATAACGTTTCAAGGAGAAGATAATCAAGATACATAAGATTCTCACTTGTGCCCTTTCTAACAGGCATTACATCACCTTCTCCTTGCCAATAATTCAGGAGTTTTAAAGTAGATGGGTCAGCACCCTTTGATTGGGACATTTTCTAGTGAGTGTGGTTATTAAACCAACATACACCACCCCCCATATGATGGTTTTCTTCCTCTGTGTACTTAAGACACATTGGACCTAATAAGACAGGGTCTCATGTAGGCCAAAATTCAGTATATGTATGCCAGCTGTCTTGATCTCTCTCAACCTTTGATCTATTCTACACTCTGGTACTTTCATATCCTCCATTCCACTGCCTTATAACTAATTAAGCTAACGGTACTGTTTGTGCCTATGGAGGGAAGGAGGGAAAGAGAGAGAGACAAAGAGAGACAGAGAGAGAGAGAGAGAGAGAGAGAGAGAAAGCTGCAACTTAAGGCACGTCCTCCTGCTTAATTCATCAGAGAACTCTACTCTGGAATTTTAGGCAAAAGCTCTGCTAAATATAAAGTGCAATTTGCTTTGGTTTTCCTCTTCTCCCTTTGTGAATGTTGTCAAAGTAAACCAGATCCAGATGGCAGTTAAAGTGGTGAAGGAAAATTTTATTTAGGGCTGTTGCAAAGGGAAAAAGAACTGGGCTCCCTTTTGAACAGAACAGAGACAGTGGGAATTTACAGCAATGAATGGAAAATTACTGAGATTCTGGCTAACCTAACCTAACAGGAGTCCTGATTAAGATAGGCCAGGGTGAGCAGATACCAAGGGTAAGAAATTCTTGATAAACTGACTTAAGGTTCTTGCCAAAACTGGATTTTACAGGGAAGGGCAACGATAGGCCTAGGAGAAGATTCGGGAGCCTGACTAAAGTTTGATCAAGCAAAGAATCTTTGACAGTGTCTTTCTCAGAAACTAGCAGAATAGTAACGCCCATGTTGACTAAGCAGAGTTTGGGGAATCCTCAATCTTCTTTTTATAAGGGCATGTTCATAACCTCAAAAATTCAGTAATAACGCATAACCATGCTCTAGACACTGTAAGACACTATTACCTAATTTAATTCTCATGAAAACTCTGTTAGGTAGATTGCTACTATTTCAAATCTACAACAGAGGAAATAAGTAAATTAGAAAGATTCTAACTTACTTAGAGATTATATACGGAAAGTATGTAAGTCAGAGAGATTCTACACCTTAATGCCAAAGAATATACAAATGGGAGCATCTGTGTTTTGAAATCAGGTTTGTCCAAATCAAAGTCTGCATTTGGTGCCTTACACCTGGTGCCTGGGCTGTGACTCAGATGCAAAGTGAATCAATTTTAGCCAAAGAAGCAAAAGATTAAAAGTTCTCTGTTTAGTCTGGAAGAAGATAAATGTATATGAGGATTAAAACTGGCAAAAATAAATATATGTGAGTACATATATAAGTATAAATAAGTTGAGTGGAAGAAAGATTAAACTGGATCTGTGTCCCTCTAGGAGTTGGGAAGATGCTCATTCCCCTCTTCTCATGCTTCCATATTCCCCCTAATCTGGGAGAAAAACATGGGAAAACCACCACTGGCCTATTTCTCTGTCCCATTCCCTGATTGGTGAGGGAGGTAGAAAGATTCATCAAGCTGTGAGATGATGAGTTTGAAAAAAAAAAAAAAAAACAGAAAATGTACAGTAACATTCCCTTCTGGGGCTCCTGTAATATTCAGTGTTCTCCAGAGAAAGGGAACGAATGGGATGTGGTTATACAGAGAAGTTTTTTTTTTTTAAGGAATTGGCTCATGTGCTTGTGGAGGCTTGGTGAGTCCAAAATCTGATGGGGGAGGCTGACATGCTGGAGACTCATGGAAAAGTTGCAGTATTAGTTCAAAAGCAGTCTGCTGGCTAAATGGGAAGAGCCCATGTTGCAGATGAAGTCTGAAGGCAGTCTGATGGCAAAATAAGTTCTGTTTGCTTAGAGGAGGTGAACCTTTTTGTTCTATTAAAGTCTTCAACTGATTGGATGAGGTCCATTCACATTATGGAGAGTAATCTGTTTTACTCAAAACCCTTGATTTTGTTGGAAGTCTCATCTAAAAATACCCTCACAGAAACATCAGAATAGTGTTGGACCAAATATCTGGGCGCCGTGACCCAGCCAAGGACACACATAGAATTAGAGCCAAGAACACAGGCTCTTTTTTAAGGTAGTCTCTGAAGCATGTAAGGTTCTGAATTTTCCAGCACTCCCAGGGACTGGGTGGGTGAGTTTAAGTAACAGATAGAGGGAGAATTCAAAGTCTGTTGGCAGTAGATCTAAGACTGTGTTCCTGTCAGCTTATTAGCAATAAGGATAACACATTAGTTCTCTTTCTGATTCCTCACAAATGGGTCCTACTTTGAGTAGAAGAACATAGGATGCTATTATAAAAGGGTGCAAGGGCTCAGAATCTTAGAAATTAGGGACAGAATTATGTACATAAAATTCAGACAGACTGAGGTTTTTGGCTTAGCCAGGATGAGATGCTTTCAAATCTAAGCTTTAGTAAGTTCAGATCACTAAAGTCTTTTTGAATGTGGATCACAGCTCCCCTTAGCTTCTGTTAGTTACAGACATGAAGCTATGTTTTAAAAGATGAGGGCCTGATTGATGCCCCCTGGGCTCTTAATAAGCACATACAGGGGCCTTATCATATAGGCCATGGTAGTGAACATTGATCTGACTTACATAGTAGGGTTTGAGTCAGGGAGCAGGTAACAGGGGAAAGATTTGGGCCCAATTAAGTCTCCTCAATGAATGTTTTGGGCTTTAGTAGATGAGATGATTTTTGCTTCCAGCTTGAGTTTTTTTGTGAGAGCCTCAGGCAGTGACTTAACATTATCATTGCAGTTAAGTTCAACATAAGCTCAAGAGCCTTTGCTTTCATAGAAAGTCAGGACGCATACTTTGAATAATGGCTTTAGATAAAGACACAGCTGCATGAACAAAAGGGCAGTAGATTTTACTAATGAATACATAAAAAGGGATAGGTCTTTATAAGTAAAGGTAGAGAGGAACTCCATGAAACAAACAACTTCTCAAAAATTAAGAAAAAACAAAACAAAACAAAAAAAGCCTGTTTCTGTAACATTCACTCCATCTCTAGGAATTGAATTTTCTCAGAAATGAATTGTCTTAATCATTATGTTTCTGTCTTTCTATCACAATGGGAGCAGTGGAGAATAACAGATGCTTTAGAGAAAGCAACATGCTTGGGCAGGAAGAGGGGCAGTTTCGTGAGGTAAAATTTGGATCATAGAGTCCAGACTGGACAAATATGAATAGGGAAAGAGGATTCACTTGGGCTGAATGCCCTTGAAGGGAGTTGAGGAAAGAGACAGGCATCTTTGTAGCTACTAGATCAGAGAGGATGATGTTTCCGCCCACCACCCCCCCCCAATCATACATAACCAAAAGGTTTCATTCCAGAGAGCAGAGTGCAGAGACCCCCAGAGGGAAACCAGATATAGGACATATCTACGGCCTTTAAGAGCTGTGTCACAATAAAAGGGAAAACATCCATAATAGATCAGAACAGCTGTATGAAGTGATGACAGAAAATTTGTACTGATTTGAGAAGGAAAGATCAAGAAGGATACTGACTACACAAAGCCATTGAGAGCGTTTTATAAGCCGTTCAGCTGTTGTAGTTAGGTATACAGTTATCCCATTGCCTTGAGTGAGCAGGAAAGGATAAACACTATAAGGAAGGAACAGGGATCAAGTGCCACCCCAAGGGACTGGCACAGAACAATAGCAAATCAAGAACAGTCTTTTTTCAATGTTAATCTAAAAGGAGAATGCTGTCAGGGTGGGGTTATCCTACTTAGGAGGGTGAGAGAGGATTGGATTGTTTGGGATGATGTTTTTTGTCAGCCCCACAAATCATTTGCTTTGTACCCCTCATTACAACGACAACCTACAATGGATGATACAAAGATAACTCCCTGTGCCTCAAAAGAAAGGAAAAAAGGAAAGATGCTGCTGAGATCCAATAAAGGTGTGTTAGCATAATAGAGAAGAAAAGGAAGCAACAGAAAAAAAAAAAGAAAAATGGTTAAACTGGACTAAACTATCAAACCTTCCTTAAAAGAGCATGGGGAAAAAAGAAACCTAGATGTAAATAGGACATGAGGGTCCTACCCTATTCTGCTGCAAAAGATGTAGCAAAAATGTTACTTGAAGTTTGAAATGCTCAAAAACTGAAGGAAGACAGGGTCTTGAGAAGTTTACAACAAAGGTACTGATCCTCTCTGGGGTACGCTAAAAAATGACCGAAACTAATAGGCTCATTTAGGTGCCTAAAGACGCAGGCTTCATAACCATCCCCTGCAGCTTTTGTTTTGGATCCTGCAGGAATCCTGTAGGGAGAGATACCCCAACAGAAACAAATATGGTGACAAGAACAAAATTGTCCCTAACAGACAGTTTCTCATACTCCTGGGAGATTCCATGGCAAAGACCAGACCAGGAGGCACAGTGGGATGAGGCAAAAAGTGGCTGCTTATGAGAAGGAGCTTCAGCCTTAAGAAGCCCACACTCAGTGATGAGCCAAGACACCAGAAGTCCAGGACTCAGATGGGAAATAAACTTTGGAAGCTTGAAATGTGAAAGGAGAGTTAGACAATGTGGCGGTTGGAGCTGCCAACCACTTTTGCAAGAAAACAAGGAATATCCCTAGTGTCATTCTCTGAGAGTAGACATGGGTTGTAATTAACACTCCTCTCAATAGGAGATTTTCCTGAACAGCGTTTAAGTTCACAGGTTTTAGTTTCCGGATGCTTAGCACAGACTGACTAACTGGTATCGTGGTGAGACAGAAAGCAACACTTTTTCCATCTTTGCAGTCTCTCGAACATTGACAGTGGGCTTCATGATTGTTACCCTCATCATGGCTCTGCTTTGCACCAAGTACTGGCTTTTGAGACATAATTGTACTTGGAATAACTGTTCATAAAGTTTAAGAATCCTTTTTTAGAGTAGATACAGATAGTTTTCAGTTCGTGACATGCTTTTATTTTTATTTTTTGGGGGGTGAGGGGGTGGTACGTAGGCCTCTCACTGTTGTGGCCTCTCCCGTTGTGGAGCACTGGCTCCAGATGCGCAGGCTCAGCGGCCATGGCTCACAGGTCCAGCTGCTCCACGGCATGTGGGATCTTCCCGGACCGGGACACGAACCCGTGTCCCCTGCATCGGCAGGCGGAGTCTCAACCACTGCGCCACCAGGGAAGCCCACATGCTATCTTTATAGTCCAGGAAGGACTCTTGATTTTATTTCATTTCTATATCTTTCCTCTTTATCTCCATTGTCCACTGTTATTTCTCTCCTCTCCCAGCCATCCATGAAAATCCATTTGGTATCTATCTCCAATTACACATTGTCTTTCCTTTATATATGGAGGCATGAGGCATGCCCTGGCTAATTTATTTTAAATGTCACCCCACCTCCAATATATTTTCTGACTTTTCCCCAGTTTTGTACCTTTTGTCTTCTTGGCAAATCCACATATATGTTGCTTATATATCTTAAAGTTTTCTACCTTTCCCAATTAAATGTAAGTTCCATGAGTGAAGGAATTTCTGCCTGTTTTGTTCATTGCTGTGTCCCTAACTTCTGGCATAGTATCTGTCACAGAGTAGGCTATAAATAAATATTTGTGAAATAAGAAAATGAATGAATACACGAAACAGTGTTGGGAATGGATAGCATTCTGTCTTTGCTTGTAGAAAGTGTAGGACTGGCAATGAGGAGGTCTATATTGTCCTATTAACATCTGAACTGTTAAAAGTGAGTTACAAGAGAGAGCCGATGTGGAATTAATTCACCTTTGGACATTGAGAGGCAGCTACACCCATTCTGAGATTCTGAGTAAGACTGGACCAGAATGAAGAATGGATAAAGCATGGTATTGTTAATTTAACCTGAAAGAGAAACAACATGGAATATTCAAGCTTTATGTCTTCTGTGGGGATTTGATAGTGGGAAGGTGTTCACATGCAAATTGGGAGTATTTTGTGTTGAGAATATTGTACTTAATGAGTACTTTTAAGCTGCCATATGAAGTTACCATTTAACCACTGAAGCATTATATGTTGTACAGAGTAGCTGTGCATCAAAGAATGAGAGATTAATTTTGGGCCTTGGGTACAATAGAGTTTTAGGATTAATTCAAATTACTGTTCTGTCCTATCTAGCCTTGGTGAAGTGAGAAAGGATAAACTGTCCACCAGTTGTTCTCAAAAGAAAAAAAGGAACAATGCTTGGAAGTGAGAGAAAAGACTCATGAATGAACATGAAAGACTGCCCTAAAAAAACAGTTGTTCTAGTTTCCTTATGGGGACAGCCACATGTCTGGTCAGCCATAGAATCAATTGATAAGATTAACAGTCTAAGGAGCTAAACCTGGGAAATTAAGTTACAAAGAAGCTCTTACCTTTTCTTCCTCCTGTTTCCATATGGATGATTTCCATAAATCGTCCACTCTCTAGTAGGTGCAATAGGCTTTCTCTTCTTCTTTCAAAGGCTTCCCTTGTTACTTTTCCTGTAAGTGATTTATCTTGGTATGGATGGAGAGAGAGTATTTGTATCTCCATCCCTTCCTTGCTCTCTTTTTGAGTGGCTAATCTTCAAGTGACACATGTTTCTCTACTGATCCATGAGGTAAACACGCCTGAAAAACTGTAGCTTTTTGGGCAAGGTTCTATTTAGCAGAGGAGAACATATTAGATAATTTAGTTGTGGCAATGGGTCAAGCAGCATTTTCTAATTCTCCTTATCAATCACAAAGCTAGTAGCTTTATCACCATTTTTTTTTCTAGTGCTCAATATTTCCAAACTCCAGAAACAATGGGTAGTATTTATTAGTTTGCTAAAACCATAACATGTACCAAAATAGATTTGGACCTAATATGGGGAAGTACTTTCTCTCACTACTTGGAAGATGTTTGTAAAGGAGGGAGCTGCTTCAAAGGGCACTGAGATTCCATATCCCTAGAGGCTAAGCTGCCACCTATCCAGACATTGTTGAGTGAATCCTTTCCCTAAGAAAACATTTGACTTATTATAAGATTAATAATTGTTCCTACACTGGTGTAGAACTTTAGAGTTTACAAACCCTTTACAAAGGGTTTTAAGATGCGTTTCCCTTAATATGAAATCATTATGTACTTATTTTTATATTTATGTATTTGATTCATTTGAGATGATGTATTATTCTAATTTAGATATTCGAATGACTCATCTTCAAAGTAGACCCTTGAGAGTTTACTTGATTTTGTGAAGCAAAAAAATAAAAACATTTTAAACACTGTAAATTAATAATAGACATTAGTTATTATTATCAACAGCAGTAACAGTACAAGGTTAAATAGGCTATCATTACTCAAAACTTTTTAGTATCCTCATAGGGTGTACAGCATGCTTTAAAATATTTCTTACAATGAGAAATTGTTAACTTTGGGGGACTGATTCTATTTTAATTTTAATTTTAATTTCAGAACTTCACCAAAAGTAATCTCTAGCCAAATGTTATAAATCAGGTGAGGGATCAAAGAAGGGTAATATGATTTCTAGTACACCAAGAAGTGTAATGTTTTTATTTGCCTGATTTTGTTATTTTTGGGGACCAGTACTCTTGTCTCACCTGGCTTTGTGAGAGGTATTGTAAAATAAATTTGAACCATGAAAACAGTTTTGTAATGCATAATAGTGATAAACAGCAAGACTACTTTGAATATTGGTTTCACCATTTATTATTTCTGGACCATTGCAAGTGGTTTAAGCTGCCTCTAGGCCTTGGATTCCGTATCGGTAAAAATGAGTCTAATAATATCTAGTATCTAGATTCTGCAGTAAGAATTGCATGAAATCAATTATAGAAAGTACTTGGAACAGAGTAGGTGCTCAATAAATGCTACAAATTGTACAGCATAACCAAGCACTCTGTTTGCCTCCTAGGGGATCTCATAACAGAGCACATCTTATTTTGATGAATATATTGTAGTCTCTTGATTACAGCATGAAAATCATTAAAATAGTATCACACCGTAGATATAGAAACAAATAACTTACAGTCAGGTAGCTGACTTAGAGTACTATGTCCTTAAAACTAAGTGGAGAACTCCCTTGGGGATAAGTATCTAAATTTTCAAAAAAGTCTGAGCTCTAGCATGGTAATGTAGATCAAATTTCCCCGAAGCTATACTTTGTGCTTACTGGTTCTCTCTTGCAGACCTTTCCTTTTGGATTCTGATCCTAGTTTGCCTCCCAGCTTGAATTTAATACTGGCCAGACTCCAGACGTGAAGCTAATAGCCCCTGGCACTTTGCCAAGGCCCTTCTCACAGGAGGATGCTGGTTATCGCTTACCTTGAGCTTCACTGCTATTCCTTCAGGAGTGACAGCTCAGAGATGGGGTTTCCTTTGTAGTACAAGTTTCTACATATGGTACTAGGAGATATCAAGAGGAATATAGTACTTTGGTCCTTGACCTTACTGTCCTAGAGTCTTTAGCAGCACTAAATGTCTAATTGTGCCTCACCATTTAGAACTGATGTCAATATTTGAAAATGCTTCTAAGAAGAAAATATCAAAAAAATAAGGGGGGATAGAACAAATGAATGCTTAGCGAAATATTGACTATCATAGCCCTGAAGTAGAAGGCCCCCAGTGAAACAGAGAATTTCTGCATCCAAGAACCCAGGGCTAAAATGGACTATTCCAATGAGTAGGATAGTCACAGTAATCATCACAAGAGGGAGCAAGTCTATTACATTTTTACATAATAATAAATCAAAAACCAATCACCTAAATATTACATCTTTCTTTAAAACTTCCTTCCAAGAGGACATGCATGTTTTATCATGTCCTGGTACAAATTTGTTAATTGAAGAGAATCATTGATAATGTAAGTGATAAGTTCCTTATTGACTTTTTGTTGAACTGAAATATTTATGTGATTATTATGTTTTTTCTTTTTTTTATGTGATTATTAATTACAAAAGAAACATTTCATTGCTAATAACAGTAGTAGTAATACTGGTCTGCATTCCATCCTGAATATTCTAATAATTTCCTGGAAACAGCTTAATAGCAAACTATAAAATAATTTCTAATTTTTCAGTTTTCTATGTTATGCCATGGGTTATTTAAGGACAATAACCCATAGAGAAAATGCATTTAACAATATTGTTTGGTTGGTTAGTCTATATGTTGTGTAGATGAATGGATGAGTAGATGGACAGATGAAAGGCAGAAGAATATGGTGTAGGTGTCAGAGGAAGAATGCCTTTATTGTTAGATAAGTCAGGGTTAGCATTCTGACTGATCCATTTCTTAGCTTCTCTGGATTTCAGTGTTCTCTTCTGTAAAATGTATATAAAAAAATGACTTACTTCTAGCAGTGTTGTGAATATAAGATAATACATATAAAAATTTATTATAGTCTGTCACATAGTAATTTTTCAAGGAATATGATGGAGCTATCTATCTATCTATCTGTCCATCATCATCATCATCATCCTCTTTCAGGTGCTCTTTCAAAATTAGCAATAATATAGTAAAAAAAAATAATAACGGATCTGAGCTGTAGTGCTAATTTGCTACATGACTGCAGTCAAGTCAATTATTTTGGACATTAGTGTTTTTGTCTTTGTCCATTCAGGATGCTCTAATAAAAATATCATAAACTAAGTGGCTTAGGCAATAAAGATGTATTTCTCACAGTTCTAGATTCTAGGAAGTCCAAGATTGAGACATTGGCAAATTTGGTGTCTGGTGAGGACTTACTTCATGGTTCTTTGATGGCTATTTCCTTGCTGTAGTCTCACATGGCAGAAAAGGCTGAGGAAGCTCTCTGGGTCTCTTTTTTTTTTTTTTTTTTGAATTTTATTTTATTTATTTTTTATACAGCAGGTTCTTATTAGTTATCTATTTTATACATATTAGTGTATATATGTCAATCTCAATCTCCCAATTCATCCCACCCCACCAACACCCCCCACCATTTTCCCCCCTTGATGTCCATACGTTTGTTCTCTACATCTGTGTCTCTATTTCTGCACTGCAAAGCGGTTCATCTGTACCATTTTTCTAGGTTCCACATTTTTGTGTTAACATACGATATTTGTTTTTCTCTTTCTGACTTACTTCACTCTGTATGACAGTCTCTAGATCCATCCACATCTCTACAAATGACTCAATTTTGTTCCTTGTTAAGGCTGAGTAATATTCCATTGTACAACATCTTCTTTATCCGTTCATCTGTCGATGGGCATTTAGGTAGCTTCCATGACCTAGCTATTGTAAATAGTGCTGAATGAACATTAGGGTGCATGTGTCTTTTTGAATTATGGTTTTCTCTGGGTATATACCCATAAGTGGGATTGCTGGGTCATATGGTAATTCTATTTTAGTTGTTTAAGGAACATCCATACTGTTCTCCATAGTGGCTGTATCAATTTACATTCCCACCAACAGTGCAAGAGTGTTCCCTTTTCTCCACATCCTCTCCAGCATTTGTTGTTTGTAGATTTTCTGATGATGCCCATTCTAACTGGTGTGAGGTGATACCTCGTTGTAGTTTTGAATTGCATTTCTCTAATAATTAGTGATGTTGAGCAGCTTTTCATGTGCTTATTGGCCATCTGTATGTCTTCTTTGGAGAAATGTCTATTTAGGTCTTCTGCCCATTTTTGGATTGGGTTGTTTGTTCTTTTAATATTGAACTGCATGAGCTGTCTATATATTTTGGAGATTAATCCTTTGTCTGTTGATTCATTTGTAAATATTGGGATCTCTTTTATAAGGACACTAATCCCATTCATGAGGATCTATCTTCATGAGCTAATCACCTCCTGAAGGCACATCGTCAAAAGCCATCACGTAGATTAGGTTTCAACTCACAAATTTTGTAAGCAACACAAACTTCATTCCATTTTAGTCCTCATCTGAAATAACAGGACTAATGATAATGGTTTACACTTCACATACTTTTCTTAAACCACTGTTTGGCAGAATTGGTAGCTAAATGCAGATGAAATCTACTAATTCATCTATGACTTTGATTTTCTCTTTGAGATTTAAACTTTTCTAAATATAACTCTCTCTTTAATAGAACTATTTAAATGACCATCTAATAACTCAAATTTAACATAATTAAAATGGCTTATACTCTCCCTAAATCATGCCCCATCCCCACTTTGTTTCCTTTATTCCCTAGTTTAGGTAATAGGATCCACATTTACCAAGGAAATTAAGACAAAACTCCTCCAGATAGTGTATATCTCTCCATCTCCTTCATACTCCACACCTTATCAGTCATGAAATTATGCTGTAAAAAGACTAAGATGAACAGAAATCCACAAGTAGACTCATGACCTCATTTGTTGACATTGTCTTGACAGCAACAATAATGATAAATTGAAATAGAATTTACTGAGAGAAGTCTAATTCCCTGCTGAACCTGACCATTGTGTGGTCTCCCTCTCATGTCCTGCCAGATCATGGAAGGTCTAAGTTAAGAAAAGATTCACCCTGCAAATTCCCTTAGATCTAAAACAAGATTCATAGGCCATCCAGATAAACATGAAGGGAACCCAAAGAAAAATACTCACAGTATATTTTCATAATTGTTCAAAATAAACATGACTTCATTAAAGTGTAAATGGAAAATAAGGTACAAACTACACCACACTAAAAACAATATGAAAAGTTAAAGGAGAGAATGAGAGATGGATTCATTAATTGATTTATTCAACAACTGGCAAATATTTATTACATTTCTACTATGCAGCTGGTACTTTTCTAGATCATGAGGATACAGTGATGACCCAAATAGACAAATATCTCTCTCCTGGTGGGGCGCCTGGTCTACTGGAGAGAGACCAACAACATAAATCATATATATGACTTGCCAGTAGGTGATGAGTGATGGGAATGGAAATAAATCAGAGGAGAGGAAAGTGAAGTGTTGGCAAAGTTATTTGCTCCACTCACCAATAAGCCATCTGACTCTTGGGTTAAGGGAATATCAGGGCATCTTGGGCTGTTTTTGGAGACTGACTTGATCTGGAAAAGAGGAACAGGAGATAAGCCAAGGTGACTCCAAGTTAGAAAGTGGAGGTGAGGCTTCAATGTGTGGTAGTCTTGTCAGGAGGATGTAGACTTCAAGGACCACATCTTTCCTCATAGTTATGATGTGGAAGTGAGAAAAAGAATGCTTTTTTGTTTTGTTTTGTTTTCCCTATAACATGTGGAGGGCTGAACTACTCTCTTGATCTCTGGGCAAACCAAACTCTGATATTATTCCTGACTCTTTTAACGGAGACCTGGAAAGTGGGGGAAGGGTGGTCAGAACAGAAGAACCAGAAATACCTGTTCTGCCTTTTGTCTGCAGGAGGTAAAGGCAGAGAGACCAGTAGAGGGAGAGGTTCTTCCTCCTGCAACTATCTTCAAATAGATTCGAATAAATTTATTTCAATCTTAGTATAGAAAACAGATATAACATTGGAAAAAATAAACTTTGTGCTTTTAAGGAAATCAAAGAGTGCATTTATTTATAAGTTAAAACAATGACTATTTAAGATGGACACAGACATAAAGGACAGGTGTCAGAGAAAAGATTTCAAAATGCAAGGATTTGGTGAAACAAAGCTATAGAAGATTTAAAATGACATTGCAAGTAGTTATATTATCCTGGAAATTATTTTAGGAAAAAGAAAAGTAGAGTAAAGTAGTACAAATGTAGAGGCAAAATTATAATTTACTATCTTATAGATGCTATGATGCTTGCCTAGGAAAACAAAGATAATTAACTTTCAAAAAATTAAGAATAACAATTGTTCACTCAGATGTTTAGATGATGGCATATAAATATTTGCTTTCTTATATGCTGACAATAAAAATAGAAAACAAAATAGAAAAATACCTTATCAAAACATCATAAACATATTAATATACTTAGAATCAAACTTTAGAAAGGCTGTACAGTACTTATGTGAATAAAATGACAAAAAATTACCATTATGTGAGAGCAGTTGAATACATAGACATAGGATACATAGGATACATAGGATGTGATATCTCAATTTTATATACATATAAAATTGAATTAAGGAGAAAAAATTTATATATATAAATATAAAATATAAACATAAGTAATTAAATATTATGTATAATATAAACAGATTAGGTATATGTAATACTGTATGATATATTACATATTTATATATCATATACAATATAATACTATATATAATACATAAAATAAATACTACAATATGTTTATGTATAATATATTCATATTACATATTTATATAGGAGGTTTAGTGTATTTAAGAAACTTACCTAATATTGTACAGTGTCCACGTAAGGATTCAAACTTAGGTGGTCTGACTTCTCAACAGGGTCTGCATTCTCAACAGCCATGTTATAGAAAGAAGAAGGTAAAAAAATACCTAAAGAACATGAAAAATTACACTTCTGAAAGCAAAACACAAATGCCTTTCAAAGATAATATTCCAACTTAATAATCATCAAAGACATGAAAATTAATCAAAATTAACAGTGAAACATCATGATTTGCCTATTGAGTTGGAAATCACAGAATTACTGGACAAGAGTAAAGAAGAGGCATTCACTAAAATTGTTTTTTGGAGCATAAATTGGTACAACTGTTTATGAAACTGATTTGCTAGTATATCAAAAGTCTTGATTAGTCCTCAGGACTGTATGTAAATTCTTCAGTCTTTCCTCTCTTCCCAGACACCTGAAAGACTTGTTCTTTCCTGCCCCTTTTGAAATTAGAAGTAGCCATATGACCTGTTTCTGCCAAACTTGAGTAAAAATGCATCATTAGAAGGTGACATTGCTTATGCTTTTATTATTATGAATATGATCATGATTATTATTTACTTAAAATAAACTAAAAAGCCAATTACAAAGGAAAAAGACAGTTGGCTTGAATCTTACCAATAATCATCAAAAAGATCTGAAATAGAAAATACAGAATGCATAGCATGTGTGCAAATTAGAAATCACACATATGTTGTGTAAAGACCATAGCTTTGTTAACACTGAGACAGAGACTTGCTTTTTATTCATACTACTCATATACAATTTGATCTTGAGCACATTGTTCAGCCTTTCTTTTTCTCTATAGTTTTACTCTATATAACGGCAGAATTCATATATACATCACTGTGTTATTGTAAGGATTAATATTATGAAGATTAAAGTAAAAAATATAAAAATATATAATATATAGTTATACACTCTATAACTATGTATTTTATATAAGTATGTATATCTTATTGCTCTGCCTAAAACAAACTTTAACTCAGTAAATACATATTAGCTTTTGTTACTTAGGATTTACTTTATCTCCATATAACAGAATGGGACACTGAAATAGCAGTAGCTTCTGGAAGCCACCCTTTCTCTTCCATAAAAGAAATCTGAGAGATGAGAAGCTTAAGGCTGGTATGGTAGCTTTCATCCTTTTCTTTACTTTTTTTTTTTTTTTTTTTTTTTGTGGTACGTGGGCCTTTCACTGCTGTGGCCTCTTCCGTTGCGGAGCACAGGCTCCAGATGTGCAGGCACAGCGGCCATGGCCCACGGGCCCAGTCGCTCCGTGGCATGTGGGATCTTCCCGGACCGAGGCACAAACCCGTGTCCCCTGCATTGGCAGGCGGACTCCCAACCACTGCACCACCAGGGAAGCCCATCCTTTTCTTTTCTTTATTCTCTGGTTTCCACACTCAAAGTTGCTTCACAAAATTCATGTTAGAACACCTGCTACCATGTTTCCATTCCATGTAGCAAGAGGTAGGGGGAAAGAAAAATGGAACCTCTTCTCAGGTAAATCATCTTCCTGTTAACACAGCTTTAATGTAAATTCCACACAATATATTTGCATACATCTGATTGACCAGAAATGAGTCCCATCTATAATAACTCTTTTCTCTCCATCCACATGCCTTTCTTCTCAGCCTTTCCCAGTGGGAGAAGACTCTAAGTAGCCAAAGTATGCAGGTACCTTAGAGAAAAGCACCCATAATGTGTATTACAAAGGAAGCTATCTCTCATCCCCTTTCCTCCTCCAGTTAAACGTTCTACTTCCCTTTAAGGTAGCCTATTTGTGTTCTTAACCCATACCCAAACTTTTCCTACTGTGGCACACCTTCTCCAACTGTCATCGAGACTAGTACTTCCTGAGAATGCTTCCCATAAATGAATCCATCCTGTTTTCCCTGAATGTAGCCCCAACATCTTCCCTGGGACTTCACCTGTGAAATACTTCCCTCCAGAACTGACTTTCCCAGGTCACACAGTGGAACCGGTACCCCTCATACAAATGCTATCTCAAATTTCACAACTATCTCCATTCCTCAGTCAGCTTCTTAGAACTACCATTTTCTTTCCTTGTGACCTCAAAGAACTTAGTTTACATTTATCTTGTGGACCCCTTCAGAAATGAAATCACTTTATATTTAATCAGGTCCACACGTGAGTCCCACTCTTGACATTGAGTCGTTGAGGACAGGGAGGCTGTTTCCAACATTTCTGCTTTCCCTACATATTTAGCAGAGTGCCTGGCACATTCGTTGTTTGTTCATAGCATGATATATAAATGTGGGTTAACTAAAAGTCATTGGCTTCCAAAATTTCCAAAATGACTTCCTCCAAAACTATGCTTATTTTTATTTCATTATAAAAATCAATTCAGAGTCATGAAATATAATTTGTAAAACAGAAATATATGGGAAGGGGAAGAACTCTCCCAGATCTAAATTCTGCAATGGAAATATATTTATTTAGAGTCATTTTTATGAACAATTTAAACATGATTATAATTAAACTTTATATACAGTTGTTATCCGGCTGTTTCCCTTAATAAGGGAAATGCTTATAATTTATGACATCCTCTTCATGGGCATTCAGTTTAAATCTTGTATAAAATTCCATTGAGTATATATACTATAATTTGTTTAAGCATTCCAATTTTGTTGGTCATTTAATTGTTTCAAGTTGATTGGTATTATAAATAACTATGTTAATTTTTTTAACGTAATGATATTTTTATATTTAGGATTATTTCTTTCAGATAGAGGTTCAGAAATATAGTTGCTGGGTCTAAATGGACTAAGTTTCTATTATTCTATTAACATATATCATAAAAAAGCTTTTCATAAAAGTTGTACCAATTTTCTTACTCCGTTTATTTTACATCACCCTTGTCAGCATCAGGGATAATGATGATAAAGACGATGATGATGATAATGCATTTTGTTTTACTAATCTTTTACTGATTTCGCACCAAATGTAAGATTGTTAGCACCAAAATATGAGACAGAATTAACACAGAAAATTTCTTTCATTTTCCAATGTTTGGTCTATTTTAGCACTAGTAAGATAAAGTTGATTTATGAGAGAAAAGAAGTAGGAGGAAGAGGAGAAATAAAAGTAAGAGATGAATGGGAAGAGTAAATAAAAATAAGGAGCATGTCTTTCCTTCTTTCATCTTTTAGAATTTTGATTATTTGTAAGCATCATTATAAGTTTACCTTTTATCCATTATTTTTATTGAGAAATAATTTTTACTAAACAATCTCTTTAATACATTTTATTATGACCATGACATTCAGAAAGTTAGTATAATATAATCCATTACCTTTCCAGAGAATAAAAAGAATTATTTAATGATAACTTTTGTCTTTAAGATGCCATTAAATAGAACTTAAGAAAGCAATTTCATTGTTAAATAACACCTTTCATTCTCAAAGTATCTAAATTATTTGCTTAACAATTAGTTTGATAATAGCAGTTTGATTAATCTGAAGATAAATGAAATAAATGTTACAGCCTCTACTTCCTTTCACATCCAAGTCTGGCTACTAAAACTCTTCTAATCTGGGGACATACAAGATCTTGCACCCATACTCCTTTACATCTCAGCTCAGAGACTCAGTGAATATTACACGTCAGAGGAGTTCTGTAAATCATCTGGTTATGCCTTTCACCATTTCCAGCCCTGGCCCTGGGCAGTAAAATAACTTGTCCAAATTTGAGTATTCTTGCTTTCCACCCTTGTACTTCTTCCATTTATACTCTATTCTCTTTTAAAATTAGTATTTTCTTATCTTTGTTTTGATCTTACTAATCTCCCTTTCTCCTCTTTAATTTAAATGATAAATATCCTAAGGAGGTTCTAACTATCCTTTGAAAAGTTCCAAGAAATGCACAGCAAAAGAGTTGAGAAGTGCAGAAAAAGGAGAAATTGAGTGGGAAATATTAAAAATGAATCATAATGTATATGACCTTGAATGCCTGGCAAGTTTGGCCCTGAATAACACTGGCCAAAAGGGAACTGGAAAAATAAATACCAGGCCTAGGGAAACAGACATGAATGGAGGCTGAAATTTGGAGGAGATTATCCAAAAGGTGGATTGTGGGGACTGGGAGGTGGAAGGCAAGCTGTTTTGCTTTGGCTGGTTACTGATTTGATTGTACAGTAGTGACCAAGCTTTCGTTTGTAACAGGGCTCCAGTCTGTGGCTGGAGGATATAAAAGCATGGTCTTAGGTGAGAGAATTGGCAAGACTTATGCAGAATTAAGTCATCTCCTCCAGTTGTCAGAAACTCAGGGTAGAATTATAGTTCCAGAAGGCAGCTTGTTTACTAACAAAACTGTGAGATAGGGTTGGTTAGGAAGTGGGCGACATTGATTGATTTGTGTATATTGAAGAATCCTTGCATTCCTGGGATAAAGCTCACTTGTTCATGGTGTATGATAATTTTAATGTGCTGCTGGATTCTGTTTGCTAGTATTTTGTTGAGGAATTTTTCATCTATGTTTATCAGTGATATTGGCCTTGTAGTTTTCTTTTTTTGTGACATCTTTGTTTGATTTAGGTATCAGGGTGATACCTAATCCCTCCCTCTGCTATATTTTGGAAGAGTTTGAGAAGGATAGGTGTTAGCTCTTCTCTAAGTGTTTGATAGAATTCACCTGTGAAGCCATCTGGTCCTGAGCTTTTGTTTGTTGGACGATTTTTAATCACAGTTTCAATTTCATTACTTGTGATTGGTCTGTTCATATTTTCTATTTCTTCCTAGTTCAGTCTTGGAAGGTTATACCTTTCTAAGAATTTGTCCATTTCTTCCAGGTTGTCTATTTTATTGGCATATCATTGCTTGTAGTAATCTCTCATGATCCTTTATATTTCGGCAGTGTCAGTTGTTACTTCTCCATTTTCATTTCTAATTCTGTTGAGCTGTGTCTTCTCCCGTTTTTTCTTGATGAGTCTGGCTAATGATTTATCAATTTTGTTTATCTGTTCAAAGAAACAGCATTTAGTCTTATTGATCTTTGCTATCATTTCCTTCATTACTTTTTCATTTATTTCTGATATGATCTTTATGATTTCTTTCCTTCTGCTAATTTTTTTTTTGTTGTTGTTGTTGTTATTCTTCTTCTTCTTTCTCTAATTGCTTTAGTTTTAAGGTTAGGTTATTTATTTGAGATTTTTCTTGTTTCTTGAGGTAGGATTTTATTACTATAAACTTCCCTCTGAGAACTGCTTTTGCTGCATCCCATAGGTTTTGGGTCATCGTGTTTTCATTGGCATTTATTTCTAGGTATTTTTTGATTTCCTCTTTATTTCTTCTATGATCTCTTGGTTATTTAGTAGCATATTGTTTATCCTCCATGTGTTTGTATCTTTTACATTTTTTTTTCCTGTAATTGATATCTAGTCTCATAGTACTGTGGTCCAAAAAGATATTTGATATGATTCCAATTTTCTTAAATTTACCAAAACTTCATTTGTGACCCAAGATATGATCTCTCCTGGAGAATGCTTCATGAACACTTGAGAAGAAAGCATATTCTGTTGTTTTTGAATGGAATGTCCTATAAATATCAATTAAGTCCATCTGCCCTAAAATGTCATTTAAAGCTGTGTTTCCTTATTTATTTTCATTTTGGATGATCTGTCCGTTGGTGAAAGTGGGGTGTTGAAGTCCCCTACTATTATTGTGTTACTGTCAATTTCCTCTTTTATGGCTGTTAACACTTGCCTTCTGTATTGTGGTGCTCCCATGTTGGATGCATAAATATTTACAATTGTTATATCTTTTTCTTGGATTGATCCCTTGATCATTATGTAGTGTCCTTTTTGTCTCTTGTAATATTCTTTATTTTAAAGTCTATTTTGTCTGATATGAGAACTGCTTCTCCAGCTTTCTTTTGATTTCCATTTGCATGGAATATTTTTTCCATCCCCTCACTTTCTGTCTGTCTGTGTCCCTAGGTCTGAAGTGGGTCTCTTGTAGACAGCATATATATGGGTCTTGTTTTTGTATTCATTCAGTCAGTCTATGTCTTTTGGTTGGAGCATTCAGTCCATTTACATTTAAGGTAATTATCTATATGTATGTCCCTATTACCATTTTCTTAATTGTTTTGGGTTTGTTATTATAGGTCTTTTCTTTCTCTTGTGTTTCCTCCCTAGAGAAGTTCCTTTAGTATTCGTTGTAAAACTGGTTTTGTGGTGTGCAATTCTCTAAACTTTTGTTTTTCTGTAAAGCTTTTAATTCCTTCGTTGAATCTAAACAAGATCCTTGCTGGGTAGAGTAATCTTGGTTGTAGGCTTTTCCCTTTCATCACTTTAAATAGTCCTCACACTCTTTTCTGGCTTGAAGAGTTTCTGCTGAAATATCAGCTGTTAACCTTATGGGGATTCCCTTGTATATTATTTGTTGCTTTTCTGTTGCTGCTTTTAATATTTTATCTCTGTATTTAATTTTTGATAGTTTGATTATTATGCATCTTGGCATGTTTCTCTTTGGATTTATCCTGTACAGGACTCTCTGTACTTCCTGGACTTGACTGATTCTTTCCTTTCCTATGTTAGTGAAGTTTTTGAGTATAATCTCTTCAAATATTTTCTCAGACTCTTTCTTTTTCTCTTCTCCTTCTGGGGCCCTTATAATGTGAATGTTGTTGCATTTAATGTTGTCCCAGAGGTCTCTGAGACTATCCTTTTCATTCTTTTCTGTTTATTCTGCTCTGTGGCATTTATTTCCACTATTTTATCTTCCAGGTCACTTATCCATTATTCTGCCTCAATTATTCTGCTATTGATTCCTTCTAGATAATTTTTAATTTCATTTATTGTGTTGTTCATCATTGTTTGTTTCCTCTTTAGTTCTTCTAAGTCCTTGTGAAACATTTCTTGTATTTTCTCCATTCATTTTCTGAGATTTTGGATTATCTTTAGTGTCATTACTCTGAATTCTTTTTCAGGTAGACTGTGTATTTCCTATTCATTTGTTTGGTCTCATTGGTTTTTACCTTGCTCCTTCATCTGCTGCATATTTCTCTGTCTTCTCATTTTGTTTAACTTACTGTATTTGGGGTCCTTTGCACAGGCTGCAGGTTCATAGTTCCCTTTTTTTTTTTTTTTTTTTTTGGTGTCTGCCCCCAGTGGGTGATGTTGGTTCAGTTACTTGTGTGGGCTTCCTGGTGGAGGGAATTGGTGCATGTGTTCTTGTGGTCAGGGCTGCATCCGGTGGTGTGTTTTGTGGTGTCTCTGAACTTAGTATGACTTTAGGCAGCCTTCTGCTAATTGGTGGGGTTTTGTTCCTGTTTTGTTTTTTGTTTGGCATGGGACATCGAGCACTGGATCTTGCTGGCTGTTGGATGGAGTTGGGTCTTCGTGTTGAGATGGAGATCTCTCAGAGAGTTCTTGCCGATTGATATTACATGGGACCAGGAAGTATCTGGTGGTTCAATGTCCTGGACTCGGCTCTCCCACCTCAGAGGCTCATGCCCGACACCCAGCTGGAGCACCAAGACCCTGCTATGCCACCTGGCTCAGAAAAAATGGAAGAAAAAAAAATACGAACAGAGAGAACCTCAAACCAAATGGTGAAAGAAAAGCTAAACAGACTACATCATACAAAGAAACAAACACATACACTCCTAAAGAGAAAACAAAAAAACAAACAAAACAACCAAAAAAAAGGAATAGACAGTACCCTAGGAGAAGTTGTAAAAGCAAACCTAAACAGACACAATCACACAAAGAAACATACACATACACACTCATAGAAACAGAAAAAGGAAAAATTGTAATAAAAAAATAAAAAATTAAAATAAATGAAGAGAGCAACCAAACGAATATACAAATCCACCAATGATAACAAGCACTAAAAACTAAACTAAGATAAACATAAAAGCTAAAACAAATCATATGCAGAAAGCAAACTCCAAGTCTACAGTTGCTCCCAAAGTCCACTGCCTCAATTTTGGGAACATTCATTGTTTTATTAGGTATTCCGCAGATGCAGCATTTATCAAGTTGTTTGTGCAGCTTCTGAGGCTGCCCAGAGCAATTTCCCTTTCTCTTGTTTGTTCACGCAGCTCCTGGGGTTCAGTTTTGATTTTGACCCTACCTCTGTGTGTAGGCTACCCTCAGGAGTCTGTTCTCCTCCCAGACAGAGGGGGTTAAAAAGCAAGTGATTAGGGCTATCTTGTTCTTTCAGGCTGGGGAGAGGGAGGGGTGTGGTAGTCATAACTAGAATGCAGGGAGAGTCTGCTGAGGCAGAGGCCAGTGTAGCATTGCAACAGCCTGAGGCATGCTGTGTGTTCTCCCGGGGAAGTTGTCCCTGTATCATGGGACCCTGGCAGTGGCATGCTGTTCTGGCTCCCCAGGGGGTGTGGGTAGTAACCTGCACTTGCACACAGGATTCTTGGTGGCAGCAGTGGCAGTGCTAACGTTTTATGCCCATCTCTGAGGTCTGAGCTGATAGCTGTGGCTCACACCCATCTCTGGAGCTTGCTTAGGCAGTGCTCTGCCTTCTGTGGGCACACAGAGCAGGAATCCCCTCTCCTCACACACCCCAAAATGATGGTCTCTTGCCTCTCTGGGCAGGTTCAGACTTTTTGGGGGCTCCCTCCTGGCTAGCTGTGATTCACTAGCCCCCTTCAGGCTGTCTTCATGCAGCCAACCCCAGTCCTCTCCCTGGGATCTTATCCCCAAATCCTGAGCCTCAGGTCTCAGCCCCTGCCCACCCTGGCAGATGATCAGACAAGAGTCTCAGGCTGGTGAGTGCTGGTTGGCACCAATCCTCTGCAGGAATCTCTCCCCTTTGCCCTCTGCACCCCTGTTATTACACTATTTTCCATGGCTGCATAGCTCCCCCTCTCCCACCCCCATCCCCACCAGTGAAGGGGCTCCCTAGTGTGTGGAAATTTTTCCTCCTTCACAGCTCCATCCTAGACATGCAGGTCCCATCCCTATTCTTTTGTCTATGTTTTTTCATTTATTTTTCTTTTGCCTTACCCAAGAAGGTGGGGATTTTCTTGCCTTTTGAGAAGTCTGAGGTCTTCTGTCAGCTTTCAGTAGGTGTTCTGTAGGAGTTGTTCCACATGTAGATGTATTTTTGATGTATTGGTGCGGAGGAAGGTGCTCTCCACGTCTTACTCCTCCACCATCTTGAAGGTCTCTCCTGTTTTGTTTTTATTTTGTGTTTGTTTTTATATAACATGGTATCTTCTATGGACTGAAATATCTTTTATGTCCCTTCAAAATTCATCTGTTGAAGCCCTAATGCCTAATGTTATTGTATTAGATATGGGTCATTTGCAGGATAAGTAGGCTTATATGCAGTCATGATAGTGAAGCTTCTATGAAGTTGTGGCTGCCATTATAAGATAGCATCCTTATATGAAAAACACCAGAAAGATGGCTTCCTCTCTCTCTACTCCCCTTCCACCCCAAACACAAAAAGAGGTCATGTGGGCACACAGCAAGTTGGCAGCTGCTACAAGACATAACAAGAGAAGAAGCCTCAATGAAACTTGCCTTGCTGACACCTTGATCTTGGACTTCCCAATCTCTAGAACTCTGAGAAATTTATTTCTGTTGGTTAAACCATTTAGTCTATGGTATTTTGTTATGGCAGCCCAAGCTAATATAGTACTGAATTATAATATACATTTGAAAAAAATATGCAACTTATAAATTTGAGGTTAATAATTTTTCATTAGATAAACATAATCATATAACCAACTTTAAAAATGGTTGTTACCAGTAAAACAGAAGCCCCTTTCATGTTATCTTTCAGTCACTTCAGTACTTAATATCCTGACTCCTACTTCCATTGATCCCCTTTCACTGTTTTAAAAGTTTATTTAAATCTCATACACATTTCTGGTTGGTTTTGTTCAAGATTACGTATGTTAGATTCATCTAAGTCATTTTGTTTACTTGTAGTTTTTTTTGTTGTTGTTCATTTGTTTCATTTTTGTGGTTGGGTAATGCTCCAATACATGACTATGTCACTATTATTTAAGCATTCTACTGTTGATGTATATTTAAGTTGTTTCCAGAGTTGTTATTATTAATAACACTAAACTGTTTCTAATAGTGGCAAACATAAGTGGAATTGATGAGTAAAAGAGCATGAGTTTTTACAACTTTAGTAGAAACTGCCATATATTTTCTCTCAAAGTAATTTCATCAATAAGTGTAAATTGGTTGTAGAATTTTGTTTATTGTTTTTTAGAGTTTTTTATTTTATTTTATTTTTTCATGGTACGTGGGCCTCTCACTGTTGTGGCCTCTCCCATTGCGGAGCACAGGCTCTGGATGTGCAGGCTCAGCAGCCATGGCTCACGGGACCAGCCGCTCCACGGCATGTGGGATCTTCCCAGACCGGGGCACGAACCCATGTCCCCTGCATCGGCAGGTGGACTCTCAACCACTGCGCCACCAGGGAAGCCCCAGAGATTTTTTTATTAGACTAAATAATGTCTGTGTTTCAAGGAAGCTGAAGAGAAAAAGAGAATAAAAGTATATACACTTATTAATTTTCTTGACCCAGAAATAGCATATCACTTTTACTCTATATTCCTTTGGCTGGTAGGATTTGGACAGGCATAGTGCAGAAAAAAAAAAAAATCAAATAAAAGAAGAAAGTCAACAAATTTAGTGTCAGAGACTTATAAGGATTATAGGATGGATAAAACTGAAGGTTGTTGAGGTGAGTGGATGGGGAAGATAGATAAGACATAAGAAATGGGTTGAGTCAAATGATAGGTAATGTGGAACCCATGAAGATTTTTAAATAAGGGAATAACATGTTTTTTTGGGTTTTTTTGTTTGTTTGTTTAGTAATCAGAATCTTAACAAAGTAAACTGTCCAGAAGCACATAGAACACACTGCTGACAGAGAGTTTTCTAGTTAAGATCTGATGACCAATGTCAAAGGAGAGATAATTAAGCATCTAATTGCAGTGATCATATTGGAAATAAAAATCTGTGAAATATATGACAGACACAAAGCATAAATGGAAGAGAACAGGATTTTCAGAATGGATTAGAAAATGTTCCTCTGGGCTCTCAGACCAGTAATCCTTCCATTTTACCACACACTCCTCAGCAATTCCTGGGGTCAATTCCAACATTATTGCTTTATGATCCTGGAGTTGCAAACAGATTTATGTCAGTTGAGTAGCAATTATTCACAATGCATTTGACCGCTGAAATTTTCCTCTGGCTTGCAGGATTACATTATGCTCATATAAGGAGCAATATATCAATATGGATGAATCAAAAAAACAGGAAGATAAAATCAGATTGGAAAGTGGTCAGTGTAATAGTCCATCTGTTCCATTAAAAATCAGTTTTCTTTCTAAGGGACATTTTAATTCAGTTTTTTTTTTCCCAATAGTTAAAAGTCCCTGTTATTTTTGCCAAAATCTTCAGAAGGTGAAATTTATTTCTTGCTGCCTACTAGTAAGGTCTGTCAGTTATACCTGCAGCTTCAGATAAAAGTTAAAATGTAAATCAAGTATTTCATACAATCCCCAAAAGATGAAGAATCAAGGTCTAATGTAGTCTATATCAGAAAAATGAAGCTTCCACATCCTTCAGTACTGTTTGGATAGAAATTCATAAACCCCAAAGATTGAACCTGATCATAGTGCTTCACTTATTCAAATAGCTTTCCTTCTTATATTTCCAATAACCTAATGAGGTTATTGGGCATATATAATTTTCCCATTTTATAAATGAGAAAATTGAATCTCAGAGAATTTAAAATACTTGTCTTTCACTATAGTATAATTGATGATGGAAGACGTATATCCAACCTTGCTTTATTCTTTGTCATTAAATTTGATTTCATTCATCATTGGTATCTTGTGTTCTTGGAGAGATCTGTGCACTCTAGAATCCTGAAGGTAGCAGGGTTTCCTATGTCTAGGAATAGTGGTACATTTCCTAGAACTAAGGCAATAGAGTAGATGTGGGTGAGGGAAAAAAAATTGTAAGCTATGGGAAGACTGAATTTTAATCCAGGCTTCACTTCCATGTGACTTTATCTAAAATGCAGGAAACTATGGCTTTGGTAACCTGAATAATGGCCTCCAAAATGTCTGAGTCCTAATCTTGGGAACCTGTGAATATTATATGGCAAAAGAAAATTTGCAGATGTGATTAAGTGAAGAATCTTGAGAAGGGGAAGTTATGATGGATCATCCAGAGGCTTTGATTCTAATTGCAATTTTCTTTACAAGAAGGAAATAGAAGATTTTGTTATGGAATTGGCCTACTAGACCTGTGCTGGGGTCCTAGTCCAGTCTGAGACCCCTTGTCTCTGCCAGGGAGGTTCCTTTTCCAATTGGATTTGCACATCCAATAAAGAAACAAATGCTGAGACTGGAACAGCACAAGCTTAATTCAGTGGCCAAAGAATGGAGGAGCAGTAAACTAGGTTGCAAATATACTTCTCAAACCAATTTGGGTAGAGACACCAAATGTACATGTGGGTCAAAGTAAAAGGGAGGGATTTGGAAAGTGTGGGAGGAATATTCATGAGTTTTCCGTGAACAGGTGTGGTTTGGACTCGGAACTGATGCAACTTTCTTTTTTAGTTCTTGCACTAGCTTTTCCTATTGTCTTGGCAATCGTCAACTGTCATGACATAGGTGGGTTTGTCATTTAGCATGTTAATGCATTACAGTGAGTATACACTGAGGTTCAAGGTCTACTGGAAGTCAAATCATCCCCATCTTGGGCCTAGTTGTTTCTAAACAGTTCTTGTTATTTTTCTTTCTCTTTACCACATCCTCCTAAAATTTAGATAAGAGTAATTGATTTCTATTTGAGGGAGGGAGAGGGGTATGATTATGGGGCAACAGCCTTGGCTACAATTCTAATACAAGAGAAGAAAAAGGCATTGTGATCATTGAAGCAACATGGAGGAAGGGCCCAAGAACCAAGGAGTACAAAACATGCAGTTCTAGAATCAGGAAAAGACAAAGAAACAGATTACCTCTTAAAGACTTGGGAGGGAGAATGGCCCTACTAATATCTTCATTTCAACCAGAGAAACTGATTTGGGACTTCTAATCTCTGTTAGGGAATGATTAACCAAAACTGCTTGCTTTAGCCAGGCATGCTGATAGCCACTTGCATGAGTTGTCTCCCAACAAGAAGTCCCAATAAGGAGCATGGTGCTGCCACTGAACCAGGAGAATTTGGGAGGGGCCAAAAGGAGGGAGGAAACCCACCACCCCATAAAATGTCCTGCCAACCTCCCAGGATCCTTCACACTGGAATCCATCTTGGCTGAGAGATGCATGTGTCACTAGAAAGGACCTTGAGTCAGACCAAATATGGGCACAAGCAAGATGATTGGCCAGAGACAACCCGGAAACTAACCCCATTATCATAAAACCTGTGAGACACATGTCAGAGCAAGTTCTCCTGGGTCCCCTTACCCTGCTGCTTTCTTCCTGGGGATCCCTTCCCAATAAAGTCTTTTGGTTTGTCAGTACATGTGTTGTACAATATATCCTATAGCTTATACATAATAGTTTTTCCCTCTTAATCCCTTACTCCCATATTAGGGGGAGGGACAAGAAACACCCTTTGAGACTCAGAAAAATACTGTGAAGTTCAATTAACCTGAATTGGACATTTTATCTTCCTAAATTATGTCCTTCTCACACTTATGAAACTGAATCTTAATCCCATATCCTCAAAGATGTCCTTTGGTGAATGGACACATTTCTTGGCATTCCCATCCTAATGCATGCCAATCTTGGAACATAACTTGTCAACCACATTAACCCTGCTACTGGAACTCACCAAATAGAATGAGCCATGCTATTAAGAGTCTTTGCCAACCAAATTACGTGTGATCTTGACAAGCTCTTTGGATACTGTACATTGAATAACTGCCTTCCCTTATCAGAATTAACCTCCCCAGTGAGACCAAGTTTCTTAGCTCCTTTCTTCTTGCCATAAGCTTTCTATACTTTCTATTTAACTGGAATGACCTCATAATATACCTGCTCCAATTTACCAATTCAAGTTCAGATCTTCTGTCCTAATTTGAAATTCAAAATTTCTTTATTAACAAAACTTGCCTTGTCATGAGATTTGAGGGAAAATTGATTTAAAGTTCAGTCTCTCTACTTTCTAGCTGTAAAATACTGAGCATATCCTCTAATATCACAAAATCAAAATTTACCCTTAGTATAATATAAATAATAATGGCAGTACCAATTTCTTTGGTGGATATTGTTAGAAACTTATAGGCCATTGTTCATGCTAGTGCTTTGAAAAGTCTTACAAACTTTAATGAGTAAGAACTTTTTTTCCCTCTATTGCCAGAGAAATCTTAATAAGAAGTTCTTCCCCTGCTGGATATTATTTCTAGAATAACAGGATTGTAGGACACAGTCAAGTACACCTCCTCTGTATTTTCCTTTGCTTTATGAAGTCTCCTATTTCTCAAGTGTTACCTATTATTACTCATCACTACAACTTGAAGATGATTCATCTTCTGAGCAGGGAGATGCCGTTGGGAATCTCACAACGGCAAGTCTTAATGATGATGAGTTTCATATGATAGTATTAAAAAAATGACCCCAAAACTCTTTGACATTTTTCTCATTGAGATGTATGTTTTATGTCCCCTTCCTTTGAGTCTGGTCTCTCTGACTGGATCAATAGATAATTGACAATGGAAATGGCTGGTTTCCGGGCCCAGGCCTTAAGAAATGGCTAGCTACCATATCCTGTCTTTTGGGAAAACGACTCATAGAACACAGCTGCCATGCTGTGAGGAAACCACATGCAGAGATGTTCTGGCCAACAGTTCCATTTTAACTGCTGCATCAACCACTAGACATGGGGGTGAGTGGGTCTTTATATGATTGCAGCCTCCAGCCTTGTGAGTAGTCCTTAGCCTTGAACTGTCCAAGCTGATGGTGCAAGGAACAGAGGTGAACTGTTGTTTCCAAGCCCTTCCTAAATTGCAAATACATGAGAAAAATGAGCAATTGTAATTACTATGTCATTGCATTTGGGATATTTATTTACATAGCAATACAAATTTGGGGTAAACCATCTTATGAGAGAAGACCTCTGTTAACATACCTAAGGAAAGAAAAGTTTTCTGTTATCATAATGCCTTCTGGGGCTCTGGGAGACAGTGTAGTCACTATATAACAATTTTGTGTATAGACAGGGGAGGTAGCCACCTAATGTTAAAAAATATAGTCTTGAGGTCAAAGATTAGGAAGGAAAACTTAAGAAGAGATACAGAGTCAAGATTCAGAGACAAGGGGTTAGCAAGTCAAAGAAAACCAGAAGACAAAAAGAAGGCTAAAATAGGCTGGTTGAAGTGTCACTTGAGCAAATAATCGGAAATTTTTTTTTTTTTTACCCATAGTTTCTCTTTTACATATTCCTAATGCCTAATACTTCATGTTGGCAAGGCAGGTCAGATTCATAAAAATATCTTACTGAGATAATTTTATCGTTCAATGTATGCTATAGCACACATAACCTGAGAATATCCATCATGCTGGGCCCAAATTTGTGACTTTGCAGGAAACAATTGTTCTTTACAATCCAACCTACATTTCTCAATAACACAGCAAGGATCTTGACCTATAAAAGCTTGCCCCTGAGCAAAATAGATTTACAGCAAAAGGACAAGATGTTTCCCTCAGCAAAACAATAGTTACAGTTTCCATAGTTATGGGCTGGACTGAAGTGTCAGATCAGTCAACAGACTATGGTGATAAAAATGAACTTACAAAAAAAATTCATTGAGTGCATGAGGGATCTGCAGGCAGAGTTTAAAATGTTTTCAATGACTTGATTTACATGTTAAAAATGCAGGTTCCTGGGACCCATTCTGAGGGGTTCCAGTTCTAGATTTATGGTGTGCACATATATTTTCGCCAAACACCCAGGGTGATGTTGACAGATAATGATATATGAGAATCAATAATCTCAATTCTGAATTTTTATGGGCTTCAGGATTGAGTTATATGTATTAATATTGATATTTAACACACATCTAAAGTTAATAGAAATCCCTTCCCTTTCTCTCCCCATATCTTGTCTGTGGAAGATGCAGAAATGTACTTCTCACACTCTTCAAGACAGAACTTGTTGATAGGCTATGTTGATTATGGTTTTCTGGAACTTGCCAGTTATAACTCCTTAAGTTGTGCTATAAAGTTTGAGTTTAGGCCACACTTTTCATGATGGAGCAAGCTCGTCATAGATGGGTCAAGACCAATGAGTATTCATTTGAAGGGCAATCTTTGCTCCAGAGCTCTCCACTGGTCTGGCAGAGGCTTTTATATATATACCTCACAATTTCACAGTTGGCCCCATCTGACTTTCCCTGCCAGATGGTCTGGGAACAAGTCTGCTTCTGTCCGATTTAGGTGCCACTCAGGTGCTTCTCCACAATAAATCCTTTACACTCCTAACTTAATTTCAGCATCTGCTTTCCAAAGGACTCAACTGATAGACCTTTCCCTTCAACTTCCTAAACAATTTAGTCCTAAAACCATTAGGTAAGGTCAAGCATGGTAGTCATCCACCTGGAAGAACCGCTTTATATGGGGTGTCCAAACTCAAGCTGAAGATGGTATCTATATGAGATGGGCTGCCATGGGGAATCAAGCCAATTGAGTGAGGAAGGCAGACATATCTGTGTGTGGCTCAGTTTAGGGTTTCAGAACCCAAGCAGGGTAATGTGAGTGTCTATGTGGAGAAGTGCCATTGTTGGACATTGGAGTATAAGTAGGATAAGGAGTGTCCATGTTGGGTGAGAAGATGGGGAGTTAAAAGCTTGGTATGGACGGTCAGAGCCCAACAGAGTGAGAAGGGCATCTACCTGTACGGACACTCCAACTGAGGAGTAAGAGCCCAAGTAGAGAGAACAAAACTGTAGCCAAGGAAGGTGGTATGGGAATTCAGAGCTTGAGGGTGCCAACGGCATGCAGATTAATGAGGTAAGGAGTCTATCTGCAAACGGGAAGCCTTGAGGGAGGGGAAGAAGCTAGCAGGTTAAATCAAGAGTCCATGCAGGCAAGTCAGTAGCAATGGCAATAAGAGATTAGTTGCCTAGAGGAAAATTGATTAAATAAATTAGTATATTAAGGAAAGGGAGAGCTTTACTGTAAGAGAATGGAGTTACAAATATGGAAAGAAAAATTAGAATGAACCCTGTGATGCTGAATAGGAAACATCAGATTGGAAAGATTAGTGTCAACTCATGAATTTAAGGATTTCAATAATAGAGATAATAGATATCAGTGTATTTGTAAATCTCTCCCTCTTCACACATCTATGTGTTTGTGTCTATGTGTATGTGTGAATGTGCAGGCATCTCAAAGATCTATACAGGCATCTATTATACAGGTATATCTCATAAATATATATATATATATATATATATACACACACACACTCATATATAAATCTCATTTATGTCATGTCCACACAAACATTTATCTATGTGTATGTATATATATATATATATATATATATATATATATATATATATATATATAGGGAAATAGTGATAGGGATAGATACATTGACACATAACTTCATAACTTAGGTCTGTCCACTGAAAGGGTCATGGTGATACTTCTAGTTCTACATGTTCTTCTAGAATGATAGCATTCTCTCCCTTCAAAAACTGAAGTCTGTTTTTCCTTCCTTTGAAATTATGCATGGATTTATGTTTGTCTCAGCAGATAGAATATCTGAGTTTAAAGGCTAGAACATGAATGGGAGTATAGCTTGTCCTTAGTACTCTTTTTCTTGAGACATTCACCCTTAGAACCCAGCTACCATGTTGTGAGGAAGCTCAGTCCTCATGGAGAAGTCACTTATAGGTGTTTTGCCTGACAGCTAAAGCTAATGTTTCAGTTTACATCCATCAACCACTCCACATGTGAGTGAGTAAACGTCAGATGACTTTGTGCCCACTCAGCTGATACCCAGTGGAGCAGAGAAAAGCTGAACCTGGCAATCCCTGTCCAAGTGCATATTTGTGAGCAAAATGAATGTTGTGATTGTTTTAAGCCATTGACTTTTGATATGGTTTATTATTGAGCATTAAATGATTGGAACATTTGTTAAGAGTCCTGTTTTGGACATCTTTATCTTTGAGATGCCAATGAAAGGGAACAGGAGAATGGCTTCTGGTAAGGTTAGAAAGTTAAGAAAGGATTTGGGGGGAGGGCATATTAAATATTCATTGATTCGTTCATTGATTCATTTGACAATGAAATGATTGGAATGCCATTTTCAGATGAGAAAGTGAATTGGAGTAGTCAGAAAAGCAGAAATGGGAAGCCTCATTAGAAAGCTAGTGAAGTAGGCTCAACAAGGGATAGCTGTGGCTTGAACCAAAGTGCTGAAAATACATAAAAAGAGTTATGAAAGAATCTGAGGGCTATTTATGAGATATGATAACCAGGATCATAATTAATCTCCTTATTCTTACTTCTCTTTCACATACAGATATATGCTGCTCATCTATTGACCCATGGACAAAAATTCATCTTTGATATATGATTATAATAGACTTTAAAACGGCATGATTATCAGTACAGAGATCATAGCTATTAACTGGTACTAATCACCTTTGGCTTAATAGAAAGACCAATAGAATAAATGTCCTGAAAACTGAATTATACTGTTTTGCCACTTAATTCTCTGAATCCAACTTCTGCATCTGTAAATTAGAAACAATAGTATTTGTGTTTCAGGTAAAGATTAAATAAACTATCTGGACAGCCAAAAATGGTGCTTGAAATAGAGTTGATACTTAATATATGTTAACTGGATCTGAATTTTAGGAGCTATGAGTATACTTCAGAATATATGATTGATAGGTACAGACCTTGGCTTCATATGCTTATCTAATATAATTACCACTCCTCTCTGCTAACCTTCCATTCCATAACCTATTAGGAACTCAGTAGGACTGCAGTAAGCTAATTGACCAGATGTCACTGGGAAGCTGGAGGCCATCCAGGGATAACAATGGAACTAGAACTCTTGTTAACAGAAGAAACAAAGACCCTGTTTTCTTAATCCTTTGCCCAGGCACAAAATGATTTTATTTCAACACAGAGACTGGAACTGCTTATTTAGTGTGTCTCTCTCACACATTCTGGCCCATCAGACAATCAGTTAAAGGCTAATCCACCACCATATTGGCTGCCTTCAGCAAAGATCCTCCTGAAAACCCTTGCCTGGTTGCTTGGCTGATATGTGGACACACACAGAGATAAACTGCAGTATCTCCAAAATAAATAAACAAATATAGAGACTAGCGCATTGGAGGACAAACAAGACTGTATACAATGCATCTATCCTTTTCAACCCTATAATACACTATTTTGAAACTCTGGGAAAGAGGCGGTTACTTCTCTACATTACTATGCTGAAAATTTTACCATATATCACAGCACCCGAAATATACTTCAGAACTTACCCGGAAGATGAATGATGCTAAATTGGCCTTTTCATCTGGGGCAAGTGAAAGGTTGAATAATTTTATCTCAAGAAATTGAAACAAGTGTCCAAGCTGTAACTCTATTGCAAAGGTTGCCAAAAGCATCTGAAGTATTGTTTGCTGGACTACTTCCAGCTTGAGTTACTAATTTATTTACTCATTCACTTATTTACTACTTTTCAGGCTTTTTACTAGAGATGGAAGATGTAAAATAGAATTCACTGCATTTCCTGAGGTAGTATTCTAGTTGGAGATGAGGTATGCAGATAAATATGTCTACTAATAATTTTTGTACCATGGAATAAATGTCAAAATATTTCAAAGCACTCTGAGTAGAAGAGGATAGATAGATAGGTAGTTAGATAGATAGATGACATATAACATATAGAGATGTTCACAATTATGCTTTAGGGTCTTGGGAAGACATTTGATTGTGCAGTCAATCTGACCAATTAGTATGACTAAGATAATCTCCCCCCCTGCCCAACACCTGAAGAGATATATATGGTTTCTTTCTCACATGGATAATATTTCTGCCCGTTTGAGGGGCAGGCTTCCTAGGTTAAAATCCTGGTTCTGCTGCTATCTAGCAATTATGCCTTGGGCAAATTCCCTGCTACTTAGCCTCAGTTTCCCAGCAAAAATTAGCAGGGCTCAAGCTTTATGTGAAGACAGGAAAAATAAGTATTTCTCTTATTCTCACACCTTCACAACCACTCTCAGATGGGACATGTTTTTGTGAAGGGGTAGAATCTTCTTTCACATCATCTCTGCAGCTTTTTCTCACCACTCTGACCCATATGTGAACCTCTTAAAAACAGCCACAGAAAAGGAATCATTTGTCTTTCTTAAAATTCTCCCAGAGGCAAGAACACAAAAAACATTTCACTTGTCAATACTGTTTAATACTTGGTAGAGTAAATGTAAATCTGATGTTTTCTTAGTCAGTTGCTGATGGCTTTTCTTGGACAATGACGTATCCCCGTACTCTTTGACATTTCATTTTATACTCATGAGGCTGCCAGCTCTTTTCTGTAACTGCAAGTCAGAATAACAAGATCTTGCCTGCTTATTTAGAACAACCTGCTTAATAACTGACAGCCTAAACCTGACACAGCCTATGAGTCACGCAAGTTGGTTTTTGCAGTGAGATTGGAATATTTTGTCCTTAAAACATAAGGTACACACTGAAAATATCCTCAAAGGTGGCGACCCAGAATGATAACTCTAAAGGTGAGGATTCCTTGTGAAATCATGACACTGGGATTCTTGGAGTCCCAGAGATATAAATAATGAACTTTATACCTTTAAGAATCATAACCATCCACAGTGAGAGTAGAACACACGGAAGAAACATTTGGTGGGCAAAATAAACTTCTGTCTAATTCATTCAACTAAAAAACATTGCTGAATAATAAAGGTACATAGTGTTCTGCCACAGAATTTTCTCTTGGAAAGCAGCTGGGGCTAGCAATTGTGGTAAAGGAATCACAGATTGAACCCTTTCTCTAGCATTCATTTAGCTGTGTTTTCTTGGGACAGTTAGCTAACATTTCTGAGCCTTGGTTTCTCTTGTGTAAAATGGAGATGACTTTCATTTCACCATTTTTTTTAAGAATGATAAGTGAGAACAATGTATATCAAATATTAGCAAAATGCTGGCACACATCAGGTGTATACATTGATCTTGTTTCTTTTTGGTAGAGTTATCATCATCATCAACATCATCAAGATCACTGTCATCAATATCATCATGACTGTCATTTCTTTCCTCTCCCAAACCATTATTCAGGTCTACAAAGCCTTCTATAATTTGGTCCCTGCCTGGCTCTCAGGCTTTAAATCCTGCCATTCCACCTGTATCATTATATTCTAGGAATATTTTCTTTCTTCCTGTCCAAGCACATTCTTGCCTAAAATCTTCTGTAGTAGCTGTTCTCAATGCGTGAGATTCTCTTCCTCTATGCTTTTGTAGAGCTGGTTTATTTCATTATTCAGGTCTTAGCATACAGATCACTTTATCCTCTGACTACTCAATCTCTCTTTATCATGTTCCCTTTATCTATCTATCTATCTATCTATCTATCTATCTATCAACTATCTATAATTTTTCTATCTATCTATATATTTATTTTCTCAGAGTTTTCGCCATAATTAATTTGCTTCCTGGTTGTTTACCAGTCCCCACATAAATGCTATCTCCATGAAAGCATTGATTTTTTCCTGGTATTTTACTGTTGTTAAAATTAACCCATGGTTGATTGGGATTGACATATATACACTAATATGTATAAAATGGATAACTAATAAGAACCTGCTGTATAAAAAAAAATAATAAAATTCATGTCAGCCTCAACAGAGAAAAAATAATTAACCCATGGTAGAAACTAAGAAAAATACTTATTGAGTAGATGATATAATTTATCAATCAATTAATTGATCTATTAATTAATAAAAGGTTATACTTCAGTGGAATACTATCGACTTTGGAGTCAGACATATCTCAATCCAAATCTGGCTACACGTTAATAGGTTTGGACCAATGTTTTAATCACTAAAGCTTTGGTTTGTCCATTTATAACATCATAGTTTTCATAAACCCTCACAGAATTTTATGAGGATTTAGATGAAAACGTGCTGATAATACTACTGAAGAATCATCCTGGAACACAGATAGCAAAAAATATTCATTACTGTGAAGACCAAATGCCAGCTAACACCACATTTAGCTCAATATCAGCATTTTACCCATGATGCAAGGTATCTGCATATTTTGTGTACATGCTTTCAGAAAACTTAGATTTTGGAGATGAGTTATTCAGCATTGTAAGCTCCAAGCATTTTTAAAATTCAAATATATTTTACTTTTTTAAAGCTGTAATATTCATCCTTTTAGATGTACAATTCACTGGTTTTTATTATATTCACAAAGTTTTTCAACCATTACCACTATATGGTTACAGAACATTTTTATAACCTCAAAAGACACTCCACATCATCAGCAGTCAGGCTCAAATCCTCTCTCCCTACACCTTGTGTTGACCACTAATGTACAATCTGTATCTATAGATTTTTCTATTCTGGACACTTCATGTGAATGGAATCACAATATGTGGCTTTATGTCTTTGGTTTCTCTAATTTAATGTTTTCAAGGTTCATCCATGCTGTACCATGAATCAGCATTTCATTCCTTTCTATGGCCAAATAATGTTCAATTGTGTAGATATGCTATGTGTTGCTTATCTGTTAAAAAGTTGATATGCATTTGGAGCTCATCAAATAACTGGAGTTTCCACATTTTATCTATCATGATTAATGCTGCTATGAACATTAATGTGTGTTTGTGTGTAGATATACATTTTCATTCCTCTTGGGTACATACCTAGGAGTGGAAATGGCAAGTCATGTTGCAATTTTATATTTAACATTTTGAAGAACTGTGAAACTGTTTTCCAAGTTACTGCACGATTTCATATTCTAATCCACAGCGTACAAGCGTTCCAATTTATCCACATCTCCACCAAGACTTGTTATTGTCTGACTTTTTGATTATAGCCATCCTAGTGGGTATGAAATGATATCTCTTTGTGGTTTTGATTTGCATTTTTTAGTGACTAGTGGTGACTAGCATATCTTCATGTACTTCTTGGCCTTTTGCATATCTTCTTTGAGAAATGTCTACCCAAATCCATCATTTAATTGAATAGTTTATTCATTATTGAACTGTAAGAATATTTAAAAAAATATGTTCTGGATATAAATTCCTTTTCAGTTGTATGATTTCCAAATGTTTTCTCCCATTCTGTGGGTTTCAGTTTTCAAACAAAAGTTTTCTTGCTTTGGTGAAGTTCAATTTATACTAATTTATCTTTTGTCACTTTGTTTTAGGTTTTATATATTTAGAAATTTCCTAATCCAAGATCACAAGATTTACCCCTATATTTTCATGCAAATATATATATATATATATTAATTTGAGCTCTTACATTCTTACATTTAGATCTTTGATTCATTTGAGATTTTTTTTATATATGATGTGTTGTAGAGGTAGAATTATATTATTTTGCATATGAATATTTGCTGAAAATACTATTCTTTCCACATTGCATTTTCTTGGCACCCTGAAAAAGAATCACTTGACCATAGATATTTGGGTTTATTTACAGACACTTAATTCAAGTCCATTGATCTCTATCTTTATCCTTATGCCAGTACCACATGGTCTTAATTACTGTACCTTAGCAGTAAGTTTTGAAATCAAGAAGTGTGAGTTCTCCAACTTTGTTCTTCTTTAAGCATGTTTTGAGCATTCTGGTCCCTTGCATTTCACATCAGTTTTATGATCAGCTTGTTAACTTCTGCAAATAAAATGCATATGGGATTTTAATAGGGATTTTGTTGAATTTCTAGATCTATTTGGTGAATATTACTATCTTAGCAATACTGAGTCTTCCAATCCAAGAGTATGGAATGTCTCTCCATTTATTTAGGTTTTTAATTTCTCTCAAAATTTTTTTGTGATTTTCAGTGTCCAAATCTGATTAAATTTCTTTCTAAATATTTTATTATTATTTTAACATCTTTATTGGAGTATAATTGTTTTATAATGGTGTGTTAGTTTCTGCTTTATAACAAAGTGAATCAGTTATACATATACATATGTTCCCATATCTCTTCCCTCTTGTGTCTCCCTCCCTCCCACACTCCCTATCCCACCCCTCTAGGTGGTCACAAAGCACTGAGCTGATCTCCCTGTGCTATGCGGCTGCTTCTCATTAGCTATCTATTTTACATTTGGTAGTGTATATATGTCCTTGCCACTCTCACTTTGTCACAGCTTACCCTTCCCCCTCCCCATAACCTCCAGTCCATTCTCTAGCAGGTCTGTGTCTTTATTCCTGTCTTGTCCCTAGGTTCTTCATGACTTTTTTTTTTCTTAGATTCCATATATATGTGTTAGCATACAGTATTTGTCTTTCTCTTTCTGATTTACTTCACTCTGTATGACAGACTCTAGGTCAATCCACCTCACTACAAATAACTCAATTTCGTTTCTTTTTATGGCTGAGTAATATTCCATTGTATATATGTGCTACATCTTCTTTATCCATTCATCTGTTGCTGGACACTTAGGTGGCTTCCATATCCTGGCTATTAAATATTTTATTATTTTTGATGTTATTTTAAATAGCATCTGAATTCATTCCCATGCTGCTCATTGTTAGTGTAGAGAAATACAATTGATTTTTATGTATTGGCCTTGAATTCTGCAAACTTGCTGGACTTGTGGACTTGAGCACTAGTGGACTTTTTGGTGTATTCTTCAGTAGTTTCTATTTATAAGCTAATGACATCTTCAAATAGAGATAGTTTTGCTTCTTCTCTTGCAATCTGGATGTTTTTAATTTATTTTTCTTGCATATGAACTAAAGCTAGATTGTCCAATACAGTGCTGAATAAAAATGCTGAGTCTAGCCAACTTTGTCTTGTTCATGATCATACAGTATTACAGTCATGTTCATAAGACAGTATTGGAAACATTGTTACATTAAAAAAAATTACCTGTAATGTAGGCTGATAGGCTGATATGCAGTTTCTCCAATTATGAGAGAGAGCAAAATACTGTTCAATAATGTAATTCTTTGAAAGTAAAGTTATAAGTAAGACAGTAAGAAAACTAACATACTAATTTTATATTAAATATCATTCACCTTATGCCAATGAAAGGATAGACTATCCACTTCAGTACAATTCTTCATACGATGTCCTACACAATGAATACTTAGGCAATGATAATTTATGGTAACAAAAAATGACTCATACAGTTTTGTTGTACAGTTATTAGATTTTCACATGAAGAAACACACATACACAACAGATAAGTTTATTTACGGTACATCATAATGATTACTTACTATTCATTAAGTGGAAGTTGATCACCATCATTCATCCTTGTCTTCATGTTGAGTAGACTAAAGAGAGGAGGAAGATGAGTGGTTAGACTTGTTCCCTCAGGAGTGGCAGAGGCAGAAGAAATGGAGGAGGTGGAAGGGGATGCAGGAGAGGCAGGCACACTTGGTGAAATTTTATGGATATGCAGTGTAATTTCTGTCTGACTATTTTTGTTTTTTGCATTTTCATTTATCTGAAAATGTTTCTATATGGTACCAATTATTCTTCCACCATTTGATTTAGTTTCAGTGCCTGTATCATAGAAGGGTTCAGGTCGTAAAAGAAGTCAAATACTATCTTGAATAATCAGAACCCATCTGCCAGATTGTCTAATGTTAATTTGTTTTCTAGCACTGCTTCTTCTACATCTTCTTCGTCATCTGGCACTGGTCCAGAAGCACTCATCTCCCTCAAGTCATTTTCTGTTAATTCCTCTGGTGTGGTGTCTATTAGCTCTTGAATTTCTTCAAAATCTATATCTTGAAATCTCTTACCCACAACTTTCTTTACCATATTTACAATCTCTTTCATGTTTTCCTTGATTGGCTTGGTCACAAATCCTGTGAAGTCATGCACAACATCTGGACATAGTTTTCTCTAGCAGGGATTTGTTTCCATCCTAATAGTTTTCATGGCTTTTTCTATAACAACAATGGTATCTTCAATGATGTAATCCTTCTAGATTTTCATGATGTTCTCTCTATCAGGGTTCTCTTCCATAGCATTGACAATTCTTTCCATAGAGTACTGTGTATAATAAAACTTAAATGTTCTTATGATCTCCTGATCTGGAGGCTGAATTAGAGATGTTGTTTTGGGGCAAGAAGACCACTTTGACAGCTTCACTGTTGAACTCGTGAGGCTGTGGGTAGCCAGGGACATTGCCCAATATTAAAAGAACTTTAAAGGTAGTCCCTTATTGGCAAGGTACTTCCTGACTTCAGGGACAAAATAATAATGGAACTAATCCAGAGAACAAGTTTTCCTTGTGTAGTTCTTCCTGTTGTACAAACAAAAGACTGGCAGCTGGTGTTTATTTCTTCCTTCAAGGCTGGGGGTTATCAGCTTTATGGATAAGGGAAGTACTGATCATAAACCCAAATTCATCTGCACAAAACAGTAGAGTTAGCCTATCCCTGCCTGCCTTAAATCCTGGTGCTCACCTCTCTTCCTTACTAATAAATTTCCTTGGTGGCATTTTTTTTCCCCAAAATAATGCACTTTCATCTGCATTAAAAAGCTGTTTGGGCAGATATCTTTTCTCCTCAATAATTCCTTAATGGCATCTGGGAATTTGCTGCCTCTTGGTAGGCAGAATCTGCTTCTCCTGTTATTGTGACATTTTTAAAGCCAAACCTCTTTCTAAAATTATCAAACCATCCTTTTCTGGCATTCAATTCTCCAACTTTACATCCTACATCTTCCTTTTGCTTTAGGTTGTTATATAATGACTTTGGTTTTTTTCAAACCATATTAGAGTCTATAGATTTGTCTTCTTATAGCAATACTGCACCCACATAAAAGTTGTATTTCCAATAAGAGACAAAAAGGTATTTCACAAAAAGTGCAAGGTTATCATGCCTGCTGGTGTAGCTGCAATGACAACTTCACAAATTTTCCTTTTCTTTTTTCCAATGGTCTCTATGTTGGATTCATTTAACTTTAAATGGCGGGCAACAGCAGCTGTAGACCTCAATTTACTGTACATATCAAGCAATTCAATTGTTTTCTTGTAATGTTATGACTTTTCTCTGCTTCTAGGGAAAAATTCCCTAGAATAGCAGCACTTCATATGGGCCCCATGAGGTTATTCAAAGTTTACCGTATATTGCACGAAACACGAAATATATGTGAGAACAACGAGAGATCACTTTTTACTGTGATACACAATTTACTGGAGAGACAAACTGCTCATACAGAGATGATTAGCATCACACAGCATTTTAAGTGGATACTTGCAGCTCTTCAGCTCACTGCAATAGCAACAGAAATTGGCTATATAATTATTATAGTAGTACAGTATGTACTACGGTTAATTTTATGCAGTTATAATTTACTACAGCATCTTTACATTTGTTTACATTTCTCTCAACTGCAAATGGTGCCAAGTAGGGTCTATAGTGTTTGAGTGTGTAAAGTTTTACAAAATTTAACTTTTTATAATAGATTTGTGTATATTTGATAGTAGTAAATTATAAAGTAGACTAGTATCTAAATATATTTTATGTGCTTATGACCTACTTAACTTTATCTTATTTTTAAAATATTTCTAGGCTGCATGGTTCATCTGTGAGGTTTTTTTTTTTCAAATTGTAACAAATCTTCAAAAATGTTTCCAATACATTTATTGAAAAAAAATTTTGTGTATAAGTGGACTCTCACTCTTCAAACTCGTGTTGTTCAAGGGTCAACTGTATCATTCTCTGTCTTTAATAATAATTTTTGGCTTAAAGTATATTTTATCTGATATTAGTACAGCCACCTAAGTTCTCTTTATTGTTCAGTTGATTTATCTTTTTTCACATTTTTATTTCAATCTATTTGTATCATTGAATGTAAAGTATAGCTTTTGTAGATAGAATATAGTTTTATATATTTTTTTCTATTCTTGCAATTTCTAAATTTTAACTAGATAATTGGAGTATTTATTTAATTTTCATTTAATGTAATTCCTACATGTTAGGATGTCTGCCATTTTTCCATTTGTTTCCAACGTGCTATATGATTTTGTTTCTCTTACTCCAGTTTGTTTCTTCATTATTGTCTTATGTTGAATAGATATTTTATAGTATCACATTTTAATTGTCTTGTATTTTTATTTCATATATATATGAAATGAAAATATATATACACATATATCTTTATTTTCTCAGTGGTTTCCCTGGGGGTTATCATTTATTATCTTAATTTATAACACTATTTTGGATTAATAACAACAATTATAATAATATATAAAAAATTTGTCCTTGTCTATCTGTATCCTTCCTTTTTTAAAAAAATTTTATTGGAGTACAGTTGCTTTACAATGTTGTGTTAGTTTCTACTGTACAGCAAAGTGAATCAGCTATACATATACATATATCTCCTCTTTTTTGGATTTCCTTCCCATTTAGGTCACCACAGAGCATTGAGTAGAGTTCCCTGTGCTATAGAGTAGGTTCTCATTAGTTGTCTATTTTACAAATAGTATCAATAGTGTATATATGTCAATCCGAATCTCCCAATTCATCCCACCCCCCCTTTCCCCCTTGGTATCCATACATTTGTTCTCTATGTCTGTGGCTCTATTTCTGCTTTCTATTCATTGTAGCACTATTTACAATAGCCAGGATATAGAAACAACCTAAATGTCCATCAACAGAGAAATGGATAAAGAAGATGTGGTACATATATACAATGGAATACTACTCAGTCATAAAAAAGGAACAAAATTGGGTCATTTGTAGAGATGTGGATGGACCTAGAGACTGTCATAAAGGGTGAAGTAAGTCAGAAAGAGAAACACAAACATCATATATTAACACATATATCCTTCCTTTTTTTATACTATTATTGTCATACAAATTATGTCTTTTTGCATTGTGTGCCCATCAACACAGATTTATAACTGTTGCCTTGTGCAGATATTTTTAAATACAGAGAGGGGAAAAAGAGATATAAAAATATTTACACTACCTTTTATATTTATCTATATAGTTAAGATTAATGGCATCTTTTATTTCTTCCCATGAATTGAAGTTACTCTCTAGTATTATTTCATTTCAGCCTGCAGGACTCACTTCAGTATTTCTTATAGGGCAGCAGTCTACTAGTGGTAAATTCTTTCAGTTTTTGTTTATCTGGAATGTCTTGATTTCCTTTTAATTTTTAAAGGATAGCTTTGTTACAGTGGAAATTATTGGTTGATAGTCTATTTTATATTTCAGCAGTTTGAATGTGTCCTCCCATACCTTCTGACTCCCATGTCTTGTGATATAAGGTCAGTCTTAACATTATAGAGGATTTCTTCATGCCTCATCTTTCTCTCTCTCTCTCATATGTTGCCTTTGGCTTTTTTACTGATCATGATGTGCTCAGGTGTGAATTTCTTTGAGCTTATCCAACTTGGGGTTTGTTATGCTTCTTGGATGTGTAAACTGATTTCCTTCATATTAGGACATTTTTGGGCCGTTTTTTTTCAAATATTCTTACTGCCCCTTTCATTCTCTATTTTCTTTCTTGGACTGCCATTATGCTGAGAATTCATATGCAAGTGTATATTGATACTCTTGAATATGTCCCACAAGTATCTGAAGCTCTGTTCATTTTTTCTTTATTTATTTTTTTCTTTCTCTTCCTCAGACTGGATAATCTCAATTAACCTTTATTCAGGAATGTTCATCTTTTTCTGCTTGTTCAAATATATTGAACCTCTCCAGTGAATTTTTTTTTTCTTTTCAATTAATATACTTTTCAGTTACAGAATTTCTATGTAGTTCTTTTAAAATTGTATACTTTTTTTATTATTCTTCATTTTGTAAAACATCATTTTTATACTTTTCTTTAGTTTATAAACATAGTTTTCCTTAGGTTTTTGACCATATTTAAAATATCTGGAAGTATTTTTCTAGTAAGTCTAATATTAGAACTTTCCAAGATATGGCTTCTGTTGACATGCTCCCTTTGTGTATGGCCCTTCCCTCTAAGATCAGGACCAAGACAAGGTTATCCATTGTCACTACTGTTATTCAACATAATTCTGGAAGTCCTAGCCACAACAATAAGGGAAGAAAAAGAAATAAAAGCAATCCAAATTGTAAAAGAAATAAAGCTGTCACTGTTTGCAGATGACATGATACTATACACAGGAAATCCTAAAGATGCTACCAGAAAACTACTAGAGCTCATCAACAGATTCAGTAAAGTTGCAGGATACAAAATTAATACACAGAAATCTCCTGCATTTCTATACAATAACAACAAAAGATCAGAAAGATAAATTAAGGAAACAATCCCATTTACCATTGCATCAAAAAGAATAAAATACCTGCTCCATACACTCTTGTTTCTTTGTATTCCTCATAGTTTTTGTGTTGAAATCTAGACATTTTAAATAATATAATCTGGAAATTCTAGAAATCAAATACTCCACTATTCCTAAGATTTGCCATTATTGTTGTTTGTAGTTGTTTTTAGTTTGTTTAGTGACTTTTCTGAAATATTTCTATGAAGTATATATTCTTTTTTGTTTGTGACCACTGAAGTATCTACCCATTTAGTTTAATGGTCAGCTTATGATATGACAGAGATTGCCTTAAATGTTTGGAACCAATACATTTCCCAGTCTTTCACAAAGAGTTCAGTATGCATGTTAGGGCAAGAATTTAACACTAAGTCATAGATTTAATAATTCCACCTTAGCTTTAACTTTCTGTTGCACGGCCTCAAAATTAGGCAAAGCTGAGAACTTATTGTTTTCTTTCGTCTTTTCTGAGCATGAATACAGCCTCATACCCATATTCCTATACACGCAAGTGCCTTTTTCGAGTCTCAGGAATGTAACAGAGCTTTTCAAAGCCCTCTATAAATTTCTCATTTCCAAGATATTCCTCTTAAACTTCTTGATTAACCTATCAGTCCCAATTGTTGTCTACTGTGCAGTCAGCTATGATGTTCAACAATTGCCTCTGATTATTTTAGACAAATGCCCCTTTGGAAAAGATTGTTTGCATTTGGTAAACTCTCAGTAATGTCAAATAAAGACAGCCTTGCAAGTGGGGTCTTCCAGGGAACTACCAGTTTAATAATATCAGTTCTATGGGAATGGGACTTTGAAGGACCTCGAACCATTTTTCCCCTTTTTTGACTTCAGACTGGTGGTTTTCACAGTGATTGCAGTCTGTTGATTTTTAAAACTATCCTGGAGCTGGGAAGAGAGGAAAGGGACTGGGAAAATTAAGGTGTCACAAGCTCACTGTTTTTACTGAGATTCAGCCGTTTGTCTTGAATACATATTTCCTGAATAACTGCAAGCCTTTAGTTAATTTCCTGTGTTCTGAGAAGATGATTCTTATAATTTTACACCTGTATTCTCTCTCATTTTACAGAGAAGACAATTTTTGGAGGTCCTTACACCACCATTTTTATTGAAGTTCTGCTCCACATAATTTTATGCAGTACTTATATATATATATATATATATATATATATATATATATATATATATATATATATATAAATCTCTAAGAAACATCTTTTAGAAAACAAATATAAATTGAATACATATAACATAGACATATTTGACATAAAAGGATAATCATTTCCATCATTTTGTAGATTTCTATATATGATGGTCAAGACATTTGGCATGCAAATCTAGAAGTATCTGTGATAGCTATTTTATTTTAAGAACACCTCATTAGTCTATCACCAGCTAATTTATCCCAACAGGAAGTGAAGTAAAAAAAAATAGTAATGGAGAACACATCTTTGAATCTCACTGCTTTTGTCAATTCATTTGTTCACTTATTCATCCCATGGACATTAACTATGCTTGGCACTGGGGATAAAATTCCCAAGAATATGCTGACCCACATATATCTTATATTCTGTTGAAGAAGACATGTGCATAAAGGTGCAATTGCAGTATTTTACTATGAATAGAGACATGTACAAATTGCTTTGAGAATGAAGAGAGTTTGATTAAATCTATCTTGTTTGGGAAGGATATTTCCATGTTGGTAATGGCATTTTAGGTGAAAATGTTAGGATTAAATAAGTCTCTGCCAGAAGAAGCTATGAGCTTAAGAGAGGACAACATTAAACATTATTTTATTGTAAATTAAGAAGAATCATTTTAAATACATTTTTGACAAATATTAGTTAAATCAGTTAAATCAGTCAAATCAAAGATCTGGCTTCCAGATAAAGAAATGGAGAGCTTACAAAGACTATATATATTATCAGTTTTTCTTTGTCCCCACCCCCTCTTCTCTTGGTACTAGCCCTTCTAAGCATCACACATGTTTCATATTATAAAACTAACAATCTGCTTTATTGTGTATTATGTATGTGTACATCTCTGTTCTCTATTACAACTCCAACCTCTATATTCCCACAGAAAGAACACTGTGTCATGCATGTTGTTTGTACACACCAAGCATTTGATAATAGAAAAGAAAACCATGGGACAACACTATAAAATCCCACAGCAGATTCTGGAGTATATTATAAAATTATTGAGTCTGGAATGGGTTTCTCATGCAACCCTTTCAGCAACCTCAATTCTAATCACAGACAAGAATGTTTTGAAAATGATGGTCTGTAAAATCATCTTCAGGAGTGAAGGCCAATCAAAGTAACCTTTATCCCTGAAATAAGTCATTTACAGATTTTGTTTGTCTAATCTTTCTTCACAATTTACAATAAGCATAGTTCATACATCTTAAATTGAAACGCTACATGAAAAATTAGTTTGATCTGAAAAATGTAATCATCATTTCTTTTTATCCAAATGTTTACATATTCCTTCAAATAATGCTTCATGTAATGAGTCATTGGATATTTGTATTCAACAGCAAAATTTGAGAGTCAAATGAAAACGTTGATGTGTCCCATAATTATTCATAATGGAAGTCACAACCTAATTACAAAACAGGTGTTTAGTTTTACAAGCACAAAGTTAAAATGATTAATTTTCAACCCTCACAAATTAGAGATCAAATGTAAGAATCGGGCCTACTATCTTTCTTTAAAAGTTCAGGTTACCTGTGAAGTAGCAGCAGTCTCCTGGAACCAACATTCATTTTCTCCCTTCCAATCCCAGTCACAATCCCCACTGTTCTCCTTTGTATTTCAAACACTGAGCACTATGTCAGTTGCAATTCATCACTATACTACTCCTGTTTTTATAGAACATTCAAGAGGATAATGAAATACTTTTTTACCTGTATCCTTATCTGAAGAGGGAACATTAAAAATGGACAAATAAAACCTCATGTTTCAAGAAAAATATGGAAAAAATGCATTTCTCCTCTGCAAATGAAAATAATTTCTACATACTTAATATGCAAACAAAATGTCTCTATGTCAGCACATACAAATCAAAGTGTCACTTAATAAGCAAAACATACTAAGTACTACGACTGGTACATGCAGTAGTTGCATCAAAACCAATTTTAGAACCTAAATAAAAGACAAATTTTAGCCGGTCTTATTTTTGAATGACAATAGATTCAACAATGCTGCTGTGAAATGTGTTAGGTGCAAAAATGACCTAAGTTTTAAAATTATATACCAAAGGTAAGCTTATAAAAGTTTCTTCTGAGTACAGCAGAAATTAAATGTCCTAAACTGAAACAAGCATTTGTAAATGTAAAAAAGCATTCAGAAATGCAATTTTTCAGCATGCTGAAGAAAAAGGAAAATCCACAGAGCATTAGCTATTTTATTAAGGTCAATATATATATGACCAAGAAATGTATATATGATGCCCACAATAAGTACATATCCTAAAAATGCCTTCTTCTTGGGTGTTGCAAACATGAAGATACACAAGTCTGAATTGGTTTGGAATCTGATGATTGATGATAACTTTGTACTAAACAAACAAACCAATTTTGACAAATTTGAAAAAAACCCCTATTTAAATCTAACCATTGCATCATTTACCAATAATCACCTGTGGTGAAGAGTTTTATATGGTCCCTGTCAGGCACACAACAATGAATACTGTGAACTAGAAATGTTCCCATGGTTTTAGCCCTTGACGGTTAAAGTTTTGCTTGATGAATTGGATATACATTTCATCTGTCATACACCTTATAGCTGAGCAACTAAGTAAGGGAAGATGCTGGGGCAAGTTTTGATCTGTTGAAAGAAATTAATCTGCTCATATCAAGCCCGGAAAAGTTCTAACTTTGGCTCACCAATGAAAATCAAATCACCAATCAAGCATTTTTTGTTTGACATTATAACCATACAAACTTTTTGAAGGGAATTTGGAAATAATTAAATAAGTGCACTTTTTATTCTTTTCTAGTGAAAAATGAGTTCTTTAGAAATTCACCAGAAAAAAAATCTCCTGACATACTTTTGTGTGCTTAAATCATTTCCAAATGTCAAAGTAGTAACCTGAGTATATAATCAAATTGTGAAGCTGAACATTGATTTCCAAAAATGTTCTCTGAATTTCAGTTTCATGACAATGAACTAATATTACCATTTGCTTTTCTTGGGTAGTGATGATCAAAGAATAAGTTCTAAAAAAACTGTTAAACTGCAGTGTAAGATGGTTAGAAACAAAAATTATGACTACTTGGGGTACCACAAACCTTAAATATATATGAAAGTGTTACCCCAACTAGTAAATAAACTACTGATCAAATATCACTTTACACAGTCTCTATATTCAGAAACACCTATATTATATGTGAACAGCATTTTTCTATTACACAAATAAGTAGATATATGTCATTCCCAGATAAATAATTCAAGGCTAAATTTTGTACTGAACATCTCAACAAAACATACAAGAACTGACATTGACATCTTGATGCAAAAGAAAATATGTCACACTTTTAGTTCCAAATCAAAGGAGGAATAAACTATTTAGGAAAAAAAATACAAAGTAAGTATTTCAACTTTTCAACTTGTATTGTTCTAATGTTGAAATTTAAAAATAATCTAAAATGTTATACTTGTTTATATTATGTTAGATATCTATGTCATAATTAGGCAAAGTAAGGAAAGTTTAGTTATATTTCTGAGACTTAATTTTACTGATCTTTGACTAATTGTTATGTATACAGTCTTTTTGTCACTAAATGTGAAAAACGTCTAGGCTTTCAAACAATTGCTAGAATAGTAAACCTAGAATTAAGACTTATTAAATAAGTTAATAGAAAAAAACTCTAGAAGATTTTGAAGATTTTTAAAGGAAGGACTTGTGGTAAGATTGGGGTACCATCAGAAAGGACTAAATGACAGAAGTCCTAAGAAGACACTGAAATTAGTCATTTGCTGAAGTATAAGGTCAATTCCCTGTTTTTAAAATATTTTCAGTTGCTTATTAACAGAATAATGATAAGTGTTAACTCTTTAGGCTATATCATATAATTAATATCATTGAGATTATTTAATTAAATTTAAATTAAATTAATTAAAATAAAATAAACCAATATAGAAAATTCTGAAATAAGTAATATGTCAATGGTGAACAGCTAAGTGTCAGAGCAGTGGAAGGTTCACAGACTACAAGGAAGAAAGGAGCACCCACAGAGGTGCCCCAGGACTGAAAAGGGATATACAAATGAAACAAAGAAGATTGAAGACTTCATCACCTCTACTTACAATTTTGTAGAAGAAACAATTTGCTCTCACCCATATGCTGCTGCAGAGGGTATTCCAGGGTAAAGACCAACAATTGTAGAAACTAATTGAGAGTAAGTGAGATGGACATAAGCCTGCTAAATAATAGGTACCAGGGACAACATTCCTGCCTTCTAAAATGCTTCCTGTGCCCAGAATCAGGATGTTCTTTGTCCTCAGCCAAAATGAAAACTCCTGAGTTATTATAAAACAGATGCACTAACAGTAAATGTAGCTCAGTAATCGAATAATATTTGATATTAAATTATACTGCTTTATCCTCCTCTAATGATAATAAAATGACTAAGAATAATTACATAGGCAATTATCTTTTAACATTTCAATTACAGCATTATGAGATTTGCCTAATTGTCTTCACTGGGGGTACCAAATGTCAAACTTGCAAGTGGAAGCCCACCACTTTTAAAGTGAATCTACCATTAGCCATTCAATCTCAGGTCAGTGGGTACAAGTAAGAAGACTAAAAATGTGGTGTTTTCTGGTGACATTCAATTTTAAAGTAAACTAGGGCTTTAGAAGCACATTTGTTATAGATCTATGGAAGGGAGTGAACAAGGGCCAGAGGGTAGCTTAGCTTCTTGAGTATTCTCCGTGGGACACCTTAGAACTCCTGGATTTATATAGTTGAGAATAAATGAGCTACATGAGCATTTGAGCTTCTTTATTTTTAAAATAATTGTTTTGACTTTTACAGTAAAATTTTGGTAAACATAATGGCAACTGCCCTTTGAAAAGCACCTATTTTCCCCTTAACCCAGTTCTTAAGGCTATGTTTAAGAAAACCTATCCCTTAGCTCTCTCACACCATGTGGAAAGTTTGTGAAGTTGCAAGTCATTCTCAAAACACTCTTAGAATTAGAAGGTCACTATCATACCCAGAGTTTAGCATATGGTGCAAACCTTGCAATTCATATGGAGCCCCTCTTAGTTGAGTGTTCAGAATCTCTTCTCTCTTACCTCTTATACTATTCTCCTCCCCAAATATTCTTCATTCCTTGTATCTGCTCTATTCTGGTGAGGCAGACTCTAGTCTGTAGTTTTTACGTTTTAATGGGAAAGACTCTAGATCCTACCATGTCTTTAGTGAAACATCAACAAGAAAGGATTTTTCTCATTTATGTTAATACTATTTTAATATATATGCATATATATTCTTTATCTATATTTATATTTTATTCATATATATTATATATTATGTATATATATATATTTCTTTCCTCATGTCCCATAATTATCTCCTACCAAGACAAGGCCTTGGAAACATGGGGATTATTAAAAGATAAAGTGATACTGCACTTGTTGAAATCACACTCACACATTTTCTATATTCTACCACAAACTTTAATCTACAAAGTATTCAGATAATGAAGTTTTTTTCATGATATTTATCAGGACCCTATAAGTATTTAAGTAACCTGAGTTAGTAAGTGAGAGTAGGTTTCCCTGGGTTTATGCAAGGACATTTTAAAAATTATAAAAAGGAAATATAGGAAACAAGAAATATACTTCACATTTATTGACTACTTCTATGTACCAGGTTCTAGATGGAAAATTATAAAATTTATTTAATTTAAATTAAAGTTTACTATTAAACAGTAAGAGGAGAAGTAGAAGAATGATCGCCTATATTTGAGCAATATTTTATGAGAAATCACGCAGCACAAAAGTGTGAAAAAGAAGAGGGTCCAGAGTCTGACAGCCAAGGTGAAGGCTAACTTCAATACCTACGAGCTGTGCAAACTTGAGTCAGATACTTAACTTCTCTGTGAATCAACTTCCTTCAAAAATGAGAATAATATTATCTGATTCCTGAGGTTATTTTAGGGAATAAATATGAGTCAATATATGTAAAGGATTTGAATCAATGACTGGTCCAGCGCAGACTCTTTATATAAATGTTAATTAAATAAGTTAAATTAATAATTCCAACCCTGACTAGTTTTATTGCTGGACACAAAGTATACAACAATATGCGAAGGCATTGGGAGGTCTTTGTGATCTGTCCTTTTTTTTTCTTTTTTTGGCTTTTTTGGTCTCATTTGTATTTTGGTTTGCCAGGTTTATCTTTTGTTCATTTTGTTGTTGAATTCTTAGCATATGGGGAAACTGAAACTCAGAATAAGTAAAACCAATCAAAACCAAGTTTTTTAAGGCTTTGGTGATTCCAAATTAAGAGTATGGTGAAGAGGCAGAAGATGTCAATAACTATTATATATCATATCTACCTTTTACTCTTGGAAATATGTAATTATTTATGTTTCCAATGGGGGAAAAAAAGTCCTTGACAATGTTTGAAAATGTTTCAAAGTGCACTTATGAGTGAGGGTCTGTCTTCCTTTTCTAGAGTTTTTTTCATCCTAAATGTTAGAAGTCTATAAAATATTTATAAATTATGACTACTATTTTTCTTTTACATTTTCCCTCATTATATATGTATATTTCCTTAATTATTTAGAATTTGTTTTTCATTTGAAAAAGAGCAGCTGAGATTATCCCATAGATTTGCTGTTTACCTCTTCAACTCTCCTAAATGCCAGAATCCTTATGTCTAATTTGACTATGATTTTCAACTTTTGAGGGATCTAAATAAGTTATTGAGATTCTTGAGGTGTCAAATGCATTTGTGGAATATCCAACAAAGCTAACAGATTTAACCCACCTAAGCTTTCCACCAAACCTCATGATTATACTTAAGGAAGAAATAGAATTGCACATTTTCTCCTCACCCTCACTCAATCAGATAATAGGTAGGTCAAAATGATGATATCAGCTTGGATGAGATACTATTCAAATCATAAAAGCATCCATTCTTTTTCTCTGTCATTTCCTTCTTCTTCCCAAACAAAATTAAATGGAGTCAACAAGAGCTGTCCAACACACAGTTAACAAGTAGAGTAGTTACAGGCTAGATTAGACATAGGTTGACAGATTAGATTTAAACACCACAACCTACGTTTAAGTTTCTCTTTAAGAAAAGGGAGATAAACACTGACTTAGAAGGAAAACCGATAATACAATTAAATAGGATCACATTATCTTGCTTTGTTAACTAGTCTAATGCTTCTCAATTATTCTCTGATTTGGTGTCTTGTTCCCCTAGTTTGACATTTGTAGAAAACATGATTTGGTACAATTCATTTATGTACACTGATAAATCATATTCAATGCTTTTTATTATCAAATATATCTGCTCCCAATACAGGACCTTAAACACATTCAGTCATTGAGAAAGTAGTGATTTTCAGTAGTGTGATTTCCTCTCAATGACATTTTGTTTAAATAAGAAAATCTGTGTGAAGTGGCTTTGTGCCTATGGGTAATTTGTTTGAAGTTTAAAATATCAAATATTGGCAAAAACTATGGTAATTCTGTAAGTTGGGAAAGTAAAGTAAAATAGGTGTTGACTTTTCATTTCCCAGGGAGGATCTAATATTATTTAGTAATCCCCAATCCTCTCTTCCCATTTCTTAAATGACACATATGCCAGCTGGTTTTGTAAATCACAAAGAATGTGACTATCACAGCACAGGAGGTCTTTTAATCATAGTCAAGACTAAAAATAGGAGTCCTATCTATTTTCTCATCTAGTCCTTTATTTAAAGAAAAACCTTGAAGTAAACACAGAATTCACTCATTCCTCTGAAACAATAAGGAAGCAATATTCTGTTTCATTTGGTGCGCCTTCAAGAGACTGTTCAAATGGCTGGATGTTGTTACAGAAATATGGTATCTAGAAGTAGCTAAAAGTTGGAGATATGAATTCTAGTGGTAAACTAGCATATGCTCATGTGAGGAAGACATTTTAAAAGGATTCTGTAAAACATGACAGCTGTGAAATATTAAAATAATTTATATTTAGTCTGGAGACAAGAAGTCTCAAATAGGGTAAGTTGGTTGTCTTCAATTGCCTGAGGGGGATAGGACATTATTGAAAAAAAATAATAATGGGCTTCCCTGGTGGCACAGTGGTTGAGAGTCCACCTGCCGATGCAGGGGACACGGGTTCGTGCCCCAGTCTGGGAAGATCCCACGTGCCGCGGAGCGGCTGGACCCGTGAGCCATGGCCGCTGAGCCTGCACGTCTGGAGCCTGTGCTCCACAATGGGAGAGGCCACAACAGTGAGAGGCCCACGTACCACACACACACACACACACAAAATAATAATAATAAATAATTTTTGATGTTGCACCAGAGGGCCAATCTGGGATAGGTATATAGAAATTATAATGGAGATAATTTATAATAATTAGAATAGGCTAACAGTGAAATTGTCTGCCTTATGAAAGGCATGTTCTTTATTCCCTGGAGACATTCATGACAAGGCTAGAGGGCCAACCTGGTCCCTATTCATTAAATTCCCTTCAACTAGGGCTGCTCTCTCCTGGAGCACAGGGAAGATAAGATGTATGATAACTGCCTTTTAATTCATTTTTATGCCCTCTACCTATATGCAAAATGAAGTTAACCTAAATATCTGAAATGGTAGTTCTATTTGTAGTTTTTTAAGGAAACTCCATACTGTTCTTCATAGTGGCTGTATCAATTTACATTCCCACCAACAGTGCAAGAGTGTTCCCTTTTCTCCACACCCTCTCCAGCATTTACTGTTTCTAGATTTTTTGATGATGGCCATTCTGACCGGTGTGAGATGATATCTCATTGTAGTTTTGATTTGCATTTCTCTAATGAGTAATGATGTTGAGCATTCTTTTATGTGTTTGCTGGCAATCTGTATATTTTTTTTGGAGAAATGTCTATTTAGGTCTTCTGCCCATCACTACTGGGCATATACCCTGAGAATACCATAATTCAAAAAGAGTCATGTATCAAAATATTCATTGCAGCTCTATTTACAATAGCCAGGACATGGAAGCAACCTAAGTGTCCATCAACAGATGAATAGATAAAGAAGATGTGGCACATATATACAATGGAATATTACTCAGCCATAAAAAGAAACAAAATTGAGTTATTTGTAGTGAGGTGGAAGGACATAGAGTCTGTCATACAGAGTGAAGTAAGTCAGAAAGAGAAAAACAAATACCATCTGCTAACACATATATATGGAATCTAAGGAAAACAAACAAATGAAAAAAAAGGTCATGAAGTACCTAGGGGTAAGACGGGAATAAAGACACAGACCTACTAGAGAATGGACTTGAGGATATGGGGAGGGGGAAGGGTAAGCTGTGACAAAGTGAGAGTGGCATGGACATATATACACTACTAAACGTAAAATAGATAGCTACTGGGAAGCAGCCGCATAGCACAGGGAGATCAGCTAGGTGGTTTGTGACCACCTAGAGGGGTGGGATAGGGAGGGTGGGAGGGAGGGAGATGCAAGAGGGAAGAGATATGCTAACATATGTATATGTATAACTGATTCACTTTGTTATAAAGCAGAAACTAACATACCATTGTAAAGCAATTATACTCCAATAAAGATATTAAATAAATAAATAAATATCTGAAATGAAAATCAAAAGTCAAGTGAAATACAAATGTAATAAATCTCTCCCATGTTAGAGAATCACCCTCAGATATAGAAAGGGATCCTAAACACTAGATTTGTGTTCCCCCAAACTTGTTCCAAGTAAAACTCTAAATATGTGAAAGGTTGCCAGATACTGTACAAAACAGAGAAACAAAAAACATCCTGTGGTCAACCCAAATTTGGGAAATAGGTGAAGATAAACATAACGGATTTCTTGACTGCAGAAATTTTGAGATCCTTTAACATGTAAAAATTGTGAATCTTTAAAAGGGGGGTTAGAAAGCCAATTTTACTAAAACACTTTTTAAAAGTCTTTTTTTCTTTGAGAAACATCTTTAAAGAATAAAATTGCCTTTCTAAACCCCGTTTTAAAGATAGGCAGGAATAGAGATGCAGATGCAGAGAACGGAGGAGGTGTGGACGTGGTGGGGGAGGGGAGGGTGGGATGAACTGGGAGATTAGTTTTGACATATATATGCTACCATGTGTAAAATAGATAGCTAGTGGGACCCTGTTGTATAGCACAGGAAGCTCAGCTCGGTGCTCTCTGATGACCTAGACAGGTGGTATGTGGGGAGGAGGGAGGTCCAAGAGGGAGGGGATATATGTATACATATAGCTGACTCACTTCATTGTACAGCAGAAACTAACACAACGTTGTAAAGCAATTATTCCAATAAAAAAAAAAAGTGACCAGTTTCTAGTCCATGCAACAAAATTTTGGGAGTGATGAATGAGTTCAAAAGAGTAAAGTGTACCTGATGTATGAGGATAGACACAGTCAAATGGTGACTGAATTCATCTCTAACTGGGCATAGGTGTTGAACTTTTAATTTCAAGGGGAAACAAAGTGAACAGAGCTTGCCTATAACTACATAAGTTATTTGTCCCTGGAACTGTGTACACAACAAGAAATCAAGTACAGCATGCAAGATTCAAATGCTAAGAACACTGGAAATGGTGTCATATGTGACAGAGGTCAAAGATGGAGATTCAACAAATGGAATGAAGCCATGACACCAGATTCAAAGATAAGGACCAGAGACACATTGCCAAAAATAATTGAAAAGAACTGTATTTTGTTGTCATGGATCAGTGAAGGCTGAAGGCTGAACAAGGCTGAAGGTATTGAAAGGTCATGGTGTAATAGGCAATGGTCAGAATCAGAGGGCCCTAATCACAGTCAGTGTAACCCCAACCAAGTCTAGGAATTATTGAAATGTTTTAGTGTCAGATCACTTTAATGCAAGAAACAAAGCAGGTCTCCATTCTCCAAAACCTGGGTGTTTTCAGTCAAGCGCTCCAGGAAACATACTCTGACATAGAGATCTGTGTGCAGGGATTTTACTGGGGAGTATTCTCTGGATCCAGGTCTGTGGGGGAATGAAAGGCATAGTATTGAGAAGAGGGAAAAGTTGTGCCCTAGACCCTATTCCTTCCCAGAGATAAACAGAGGCCTCAGGTAATTCTAAAACCCACCAAGAACTCAAGAGTTGGTGTAGCCCTTCAGAGTTTCCCCATCTTCAGACACAGGGTTAATCTTTTATACCCTTTCACTGACCAGTTTTTGGAGTGGGCTGCCTGCAGGAAGAGGTGTGACATCAGGTAAAGTGGCTCTCTTTGGCTGAGGATAATTTTTGGAAATCAGTTCAGCTATAGCTGTGAGCCACAACACACCCAGAAGCTGGTTAAATGAGTGTCTCATTCTTGAAGGAAGTTTCTGGGTGGTGCATCAGTGTACCCACTAGACTTGGTCAATGTGCACATTATGTAAGCTGAGTTTCAGGGAGGAAGACTATGCTTTTAGCTATTTTATTGCATATAGGTAATCAGCAAATACAGAGAAATCATCATGTTAAAGCCATTCCAAGAACAAAGAAAAACATTCCTATTCTAGGGAAGAAACACAAGTTTTCTGTGTTCAGTTGTCTCCCCTTCCTTGTTCTAATTTAAAAAAAAGATTTTTCTCCCATTTAGTTTATATAATATGCATACAATTTTTCAAAATAAAAAAGCACTTGAGTTTTGATGTCAGAAAATTATTTATACATTTCATAAAAGTACTACCTTTAGCTATAAATATAATTATATATACCTTAGGCTATAACTATAAAGTTATTAATTGAATATAGCAATGACATTTGATGTATAAGAAACTAAAAACTAATTAAATAGTTATAATGTAAAACTGAATTGGTAATAGTCAGATAAAATTATAAGTTAATTATAAACATTTACAGTGAAATATAATGAAGGAGTGAATATCGAGAAAAGCAATGGATTAAAAGTCAAAAGTTGTAGGTTCCAGGATGTTTTGATGTGTCATTTTGGACAAACCAACCTAATTTGGTAAGGTTCAGTTTTTCATCTGAAATCAGACCAATAACACTTCCACAACAAGGATCATTGTTGTAGGTTTTGTAAAAAAGTGGCTAATAAAGTATAATAAATATTAATAAAAAAATTATTGACCATACCGTGTCCCAGGGTTTTTTATGTTTATCCTCATTAAATACCATTTTAACATTGAGTATATAGAGATTACAGATTAAATCTAGCATAATTGTTAAGAGTGTGAGGCTTAAAGTTAGACTGTCAGGTTCAAATCCTGACTTTGCTCTCTAGTTTTATAATCTTGAGTAAGTGATGTAGACTCCCTGTGTTTAAGTTTCCACTTCTGTAGAATGAAAATCATAATGCCATCCACCAGGATTGTTATGGGTATTAAAGGGGGTAATGTGAGCAAAGGCCTGGAACAGTGGTTGCTAACTATGGGATGAACAAATACTAGCTAATTGACTTGTCTAATATTAGAGGTCATATAGCTAAAAGGTTAAGAGGCTGGAAGCCAAATTACAGAATCTGCATGCCCAAAACATTCTAAACATCTTGCAACTATGCATTATTATTAAATGTGAAGGGCTTGTAAAGGAGGCTAAAGCAAGGAAACTCTACCTATAACATTGAAAGCGGGCTCCTGACCTCTCAGGAAGTGTGTTGGTTATGACCATGGATTCTCCAGTTTACCCCTCCTGAGACCTTAGTATATGACCTCAGTTTGTGAATCCATAATTCACAATAACAATTATAAGACCTATCACATACTTAAGAATTAATTAAATGTAATACTGCATGCAAGGTTTTATCCACAGTTATTGATTAATAAGAGCAATCACACTTATCATTATGAGATGCTTTTTTTTTTTTTTCTTTTTTTTTTTTGTGGTACGTGGGCCTCTCACTGTTGTGACCTCTCCCGTTGCGGAGCACAGGCTCCGGACGCGCAGGCCCAGCGGCCATGGCTCACGGGCCGAGCCGCTCCGCGGCATGTGGGACCTTCTCGGATCGGGGCACGAACCCGCGTCCCCCCCATCGGCAGGCGAACTCTCAACCACTGCGCCACCAGGGAAGCCCCTATGAGATGCTTTCTTATTCTTGGCAAGGAATTGTTGCCAGGGCAGCATCTGGAAGGCTTTGAGGATTGATTATCTAAGAGGAAAGGGAAATGATTGTTGTACCTCTTTGTGAGGTTGTGGGGGAGAGTGTTTTGTTTTGTTTTGTTTTGTTCATTGATTATCACAGCAACACTGTGAACTATTTGCCATTTTGGTTAATCAAACAGGGCTTCCCTGGTGGCGCAGTTGTTGAGAGTCCATCTGCCGATGCAGGGGACACTGGTTCGTGCCCCTGTCCGGGAAGATCCTGGAGCGGCTGGGCCCGTGAGCCATGGCTGCTGAGCCTGCGCGTCCGGAGCCTGTGCTCTGCAACGGGAGAGGCCACAACAGTGAGAGGCCTACGTACAGGATAAAATTTAAAAAAATGGTCAAACAGTTTCATAGGGTCCAAACTAATCTATAACTCCACTGCAGGTGAGGAAATAGTCTGAAGGGATTTAAATAGCCTGTGTACACTCACATTAGTAGAGAGTGGCAGAGGCATGAGTAACTCAGTTTTGCCTGCTCTGCAATGCATATACTTTACATTTTCTTTCTCAAAAGCACAAGTAATACCTTCACTTCTGGAAGCATAACAGTCCTGAGCTTTCCTTGTTCCAGATATATCTGATAGAAAAATGCTAATCCTCCACAAAGAATAATTACTGAAAAACAGTTTTTCTTCCAGTTTAAATGTAATAGCCTACAATTATTTCATTCCTGTTTTTCTAGCCTCAATGCCCTTGAGATTGGCACTTTACACTCTCGAGTTAAACTATCATTTGACAGCTTATTGAACATTCAGAGAAAGGCCGAGGCAAAGTCTGAACTTTGCCTTCCCACACACCTCTCAGAGCAGTAAGAAATGGAAGCTTTGTTATTTGTTTCTGCTACATCACAAAATTGCCATCCTTGAGTTCAGTTGGAATTCCTAAGCCTAAATTGTGCAAGCTACTGTACTGAGCATCATATTTTTTTTGTGGGAAAATCTCTCACCTTTATGATTTTCATTTCTGCCTAATCGTCTAAGACAAGAATAGCATGCTGTGCCTAAGGGAAAAATTTTCCATTGCTACTGAAAAGATAAATGGTAGGAAGCAAAATGAACCAGGCTCATTACAACCTTCAAAAAAATAACCACCAAAAAAACGGCAAACTGGTCTTCAGAAATATAAGCACTGACATTTTTAATACTTTCTCATTCAATTGTGGCATTTTATATCAAGGTTTTTATAACGTGCAATACAAACACTTACAGATGTTTGAAATAATGTATGATGCCTAAAATTTTTAGCTACATCTCCCCTGGAATCTGTACCCTTCAAGAAAGACAGCTATTTTTTAACCAATGCTGATTAAAAGTGAACAGAATGATCATATTTAAAAAAGCATCAATCTGTATAATAATGGTCCTAATGTCACCTAATAAACTGTGAAAATGTCCCATTTTCTAAGAATTGGTAAAGGCAGGCAGCTTATGTGATGCTTTAAATAGCTGACGAGCTGCTAGATGACAGGGCTGAAGGGAAGATTGATTTTGTTCAGAACCAAATACAGTCTACAATAATAAGCCAATTTCTTGCTAGTGATTCATTTAGAGAAGCAATTTCTAAACATATTTTCATTAGCTGCAATGAGCATTCTCAAGGTTTCACATCTTTGGCATCAACCTGATGGTCTGCTAATTCACTAATTGAGATGGGTATTTTATGAGTGGCAAAGCTCGATAGTTACAGATCATCAAGTGTGTGTTCTACATAGATAAAATCTACTATTAACAGGAGGCCTATGCAATTGAAGTATGCATTTGCAGGAGAGGCTGAGCTTAAAATGGAGCAGAGAAAAAGAATCTACACCTAAGTCTCTAATTTCATAAAGAATGCACATAGGCTGTTGGCTCAGAGCATGACCTAACTGTGATGGTTATATGCACCAAGGTTGACCCAGATATTGAGGGACACTCGTCCTCTCTTTTGAGAGTTCAGCAAAGTAATAAAATGTACTGAAGACACTAGGAGCTAATAGTAGGTTTCATATCACTCAAAGATATCTTGAGAACTGGTTTATTAATATAAAGATAGATAAATAAATATATGTATTAATGCATATATTGTAGAAAGTCTCACTTTAAAAGATTGGGCAGAATTTGAGACTCTAAGAGATGGGCAAGACTATAAAGATAAGTTAGTCTTAATAGTTTTCATTAATGCATTCAGAAAAATGAGTTGAAAACTCTGTCCACCTCCTGTCACCTTTCTTCATTTGCAAATGCAGCAGAGAATGGATACTCTAAGAAAATGCACACTCACAATAGCAAAGTCTTTTGGCTCAAATTCCAACCTGGACCATCATCCTGGTGATTGGGCCTGGAAAAGAGTTGGCACCAATGTTTCTGTAAAATCCCTGGTCCTTTATATTTCATGTGGCCAAGAGAAAAAAAGAGACCTCTCAAGCAAGTGGTAGTATGTACATAGTGAAGAAAGAAGAGGAAATCAAAAGGAAATATTTGAAACCCCTTAGGAAGTCACCCTCACTGTGTCCTTGATCTCAGTATTGATGCTTCACTGAAGTCTAGTGATAGGGAGTTCATTACCTCACAAGACAGTCCATTCCAACTTTCGGTAGCTCTTTAATTTCAAACTCTCTCTCAGTAACAATCATCTATTGGTCATAGATCTTCTCTGTAGAGACTCTATCAAAAAAGTCAAATACTTCTTTGTTAGGATGACTTTCTGAAGCCAGTTTTCTTCTCCAAGTTTAAATATCTCCAGTTCTCTCAACTATTTCTCACACAACCTTCTGATGATTTATACCTCTTTTGTCTCTATTTCTTCCGTATTTTCAAAGTTCAGTTCTGATGTTATAGGACTTTGTTTGCCAAATATTCCATTGTTGATCATAAGGCTTGTCTTTAGGATACAAATTTCATAGCCAATATCTACTGACCCTATGCTGCAAAGCTACTGCAGTAATGCAGAGAAGATGTGTGTTCTCGAAGAACCTTACACAGCTCTGATTTGTAGTCTGAAAAGGTAGTATATGGTAATAATAATAATACCAACAAAAATAATAGTATAAACAATAATGTTTATTGAGCATTTATTTTGAGTCTGTACTAGGCAGATTGGAGTCAGAGTTAATTTAACTTGCACTATAATTATCCTTTTTCCCATTTTATGAATGAAGAGACTAAGGTTTAGAAAGGTTAATATCTTTCAAAAGATCACTATGTTGTAACTGTCAGAGCTGAGATCAGAACACAAGTCTACCTGAATCTCAAATTACTCAAATGTTTTTCCACTACACACACACTCACTATACACACATACACACTCCCACACACACACAGACAAAAACACATATTTATCCCCAAACCAAACATACCTTTCTTGACCATTTTAACCCTTGTGAAGGCAGCCTGGCTTCATGAGCACTGCTTCTGTCATTGGATAGAGTTGCAATACCTCCAGATTAGCTGTGCTGTTAGCAGTTTCCACATGGTACATGACAAAAGTGAGAGCTGTGTTCCTGTCTTTGCAACTCTGTGATTCTAGATACAGTATGAACTGGATTTGCCAAATTGGTGATTTTGAATTCTAACTCTGCAGCCTACTAACTGTGAGTTTTTAAGTAAGTTACTTAAAATCCACGGAGCCTCAGTGGCTTTGACTGTAAACTAGGTTATCACAGGTTCACTGACAGAAAAAAATAAGAGAACACTGATACAGGGTCAAAACGAGAACTGATCAGGTAATAACCCTGAACTCTGATCCATGTTACTGGTAGACTCTCTCACTTGGCATATTAGAAAAAAGTGTGCTTCTTTTCTTATTTGTCTACATAACTCAGTGTTGAGGAATCCAATGCTTCCCTTCCTCTGGCCTTCTATATCTCCTTGCAGAGCCTACCAAGGCTCCACAGGTTGTAGAACCTCACCTCATCTTTCTCTTGGCCACACCATCTGTCCCAGCTTCATTCAACATGAGCTCAGCTTCTCACCAGCAAGGCTAAACCCATACCAAGCAGTTAATGTATTAGGCTAATTTCAATATCTGTCACCCAAATATAGTCAGAGTCCATCCTGACATGGAGGAAACAGAGTAATCTAGATTGGCTGAAGGAAATAAATGAGGAAATAATGGAGATGAATATTTTGGGGCTGGGAAAGTTGGAAGAAGTACGTGAGACATTCTGGAAAGTATGAGAAAAAAAATAGGGACACCTACACTGTGATTTTATTAAAGTAATAGTAAGAGTTAGTCAAATAGATTAAAATAATAAAGTGTATTTTTGTCTGCTCAAAATCTCAAGGTCACTAAATTTGAATGAGAGCAGCTTTACAAAGTGTCAGAGATAAAAGAAGAGGCCAAATACACACTTTTATTTTTTTCCCTCATCGTCTCACTGTCCTTATCAAACACAATCAACACTGTGACACCAGCTCAGTCTTTTATCTAGCCTCCAGATGGTAGCTGACGCTTTCTTAAGTTATCATGGACTGCTTGAACGTTCTTGAGGAAATCTAGGTCATTTAGATGTGTGGCCTGCTTTTTATGAAAAAAAAGATATAGCAATTTTATAATTTTAAAGATTACAAAATGCCTGCTTATACTCTCAACAAACTCTGGGAACATGGGTTTTTTGAAGTAAAACACAAACAGAAGACTAAGGAAGACATTGCTTCATTTTATCTCAGCCATTGGTCATGTGTATTCAGTATTTACTATTTTTCAGGAATTGAGGTAAGTATCCTAATAAGACCTAGGTGATCGCAAATATTTCAGGGAGAGAAAGAAAATTGTGTCGTGATAAGTTCTATGATTTTGTTGTTCTCAGGCTGGTTTGAAGGAAAGAAGATCACTAAAAATTCTGGAAATGAGCAAACGGGGACGGTTCATAGACAACTGGCTATGTGAACTAGAATACAAAACTAAGAATGAAAATTTTTTTTAAATGGTTTCAAATGCTTGGCTTTTAATTAATTAATTAATTAATTAATTAATGGCTGTGTTGGGTCTTCATTTCTGTGCGAGGGCTTCTCTAGTTGTGGCAAGCGGGGGCCACTCTTCATCGTGGTACGCGGGCCTCTCACTATTGCAGCCTCTCTTGTTGCGGAGCACAGGCTCCAGACGCGCAGACTCAGTAGTCATGGCTCACGGGCCTAGTTGCTCCGCAGCATGTGGGATCTTCCCAGACCAGGGCTCAAACCCGTGTCCCCTGCATTAGCAGGCAGATTCTCAACCACTGTACCACCAGGGAAGCCCCTAAGAATGAATTTAACTTACAGGGTATGGTGGGTAGGCTGGATAATTGTCCCCACACCCCAAGTATGTCCATGTCCTAATCCTTGGAACCTGAGAATGTTACCTTATATGGAAAGGGACTTTGTAGATGAGGAGATCATCCTGGGTGATCTGAGTTGATGTGATAAAATCATAACTGACTTTAAAAGAGCGACCAAGGAAGAGTCAGCATCAGAAGAGAAGGTAAGGTGATGATGGAAGCAGAGATGAAAGTGATGCTTTTTGAAAGAACCACAAGCCAAGGCATGCTTGCAGCCACTAGAAGGTGAAAAAGGCATGTAAACAGGTCCTCCCCTCAGAATCCAGCCATGGCGACACTTTGCCTTTATACAGGTAAAACTGATTTCAGACTTCTGAATTCCAGAATCATAAAAGAATAAATTTTTGTTGTTTTAAGCCACTAAATGTGTGGTACTTTGTTACAGTGACAAGAGAAAACTCATATAGAGTGGGAAATGACAACTCACTCTAATGAGATGCTTTCAAGTAGGTAAATACAGATTATAATTGAACACTTTTGGAGCTAGCATTATTTCTTGTAATCATTAATAAAATGTCTATTTTCCTATTAGTGTGCTTAAGTTGCATACCAAGTTGTTTAAAGACATCTAAGCTTAACAATTCCCTTCTTATCAATACAAAATTTTCCATCCAAAAGGCCACTGAAAATATAAACAGTTTGCAGTTATCACACCATTTCATTTTTTTAAGGCAAAAAAATATTTTAAGCTTGGGAAGATGACAGTAGACAGAGTGTATAAGAAATTTCTATGTATTTTTTTCTATTGCTTCAACTCTACTTCTCAAGTATTAATGAACTTCACCTCTCCAGGGAAGAATTTAAGAATTAAAGGATGACTTAAATTTAAACTTTTCCAGCAGTGTAAAAATCACATAAACACAGTGTTATTTCTGATCAATGCTAAAAAACAATAAGTTGTCATCTCACTCTACAAACCACGTCTATTCATGAGTCCTTCATACAAATCCAAAAGCATATTCTGCCATCATGTTAAATTCAACTCCTATAAAGGAATGTGTTGAACAGCTAAGGAGAAAGTCAGCTGCTTTCAAAACGGACAGTGCATAGCGTTCTACTTTACGTTACAAGATGGATTTCAAAAGTGTAGACTCCAGTTGAAACACGCTTTGTTTTTTTCAGTTGAGGCCCCTGAAGGTCCACATCAGCATTTAGAAATGATGTTGATTTCTCCTGTTTACATTTTCTTTCCTTATCATGTGTGATCTCTCACTGTACCAAAGCTAAAATATGAATTACTTAGCTTGCTAAATAAAGCCTTTGTAGTCTTGACTATGCCCATCACACCAGCTTCATCTCATCTTGCTCTCTCCATCATTCCCAAAGCTTGGAACACCTGAGTCCTAGGATGTGTCAAACTCTCTTTCACCTAATGAAAGAGAGTCACCTAATGACTTGTGTGTGCTGTTTCATATGCTTAAAATGCTCTTCCTTTGGACCTCACATAGTTGACTCTCATCTTTATTTCTTCGTGTTAATTTCATGTCCTCTGAAAAACCTTCCCTTAAGCCTTCTGAAGTAGGACCTGGCTCTTTTCTCTGTCGTATCACCCTGGTTCATCATAGCAATAACATTTGAGATGATGATTCCACATGACTGTTGGGGCAACACAAATATCTCCATGACAATTAACTCCATCCACTATTCTATTCACCTGATTTGGAAATTGTAGTCTCTTTAAACATCCTTGTTAAGAACATAATGTACACTTTTGGTTATAGAGTTGTAGAAGAAAGTCTACAAGTCCTTATTATCTTGTCCTGGATGTTTTGGTTTTGATTTTCCTGTCAATATGAAATAACATCATTCTCCTTTTGTCTCTTACTTATAACCTACTTATTGGGTCATTACCTTTATCCTTAACTCGAGCTCACAAAAAGGAAAGCAAATCATGAAAAACTAACCATCAGTAGGTGATTCACTTTCCCAGCATTTCTTAGGGAGATATTTATGAAAACACCAAAAAGAAAAAAAAAAAAGCACTACTGTTTCTGCTATTGGATTTAAAAATATACCAGTGGCATACTGATAACTTTATGGGAAAATATAAATTTCTTCGTAAATATGTAGTGAAAACCCTAAAGAGGACAAAGTTTTGGAAAAAAGTAATCAGTTATCGATATTCAAACAGTTCTTCTCAAAAAGATCCTGACTAAAGGTAGTTTAACAAGTTAGCTGTTACACAGTTTCTAGAAATATATAATGAGATATGTGTAGGTTCATGCTATGTAAATCGTTTTAGAGCACAGAAAGTCATTTTCCAATTCATTTTTCTAAATTAGGATATCCCTGATATCAAAAGTTAGTAAAGAGATCACGAATACACAACTACAAGCCAGCCTCAAAGATAAGTAGATGTAGAAACACAATCATATAAGGTCACCTGAAAGCCAGAAGTATGTTGGGTAATTATCTTTTATGGGTTTGTTTCTTCATCTGTAAACTCCAGATTATATTACTTACCTCTAAGAGTTAGCGATGAAGAAAAAAATATACTTGCAATAAAATTGGTACTCAATAATTGAAAAGAATTTAACCTGCATTAACCTATGACCTGTGCTTAGTGCTGTGTGTGTAGCAATGTCCACTCCTTCTAGAAGGTCAGGGTTACCTTCAAACAAAGCAGCTAACCTCTTCCATCAAACCACAGCCTATCCAGATGGGTTGAGAGTGAGAGTTACTTGACATGAATTTTTATTCTGTTGTTCCTGTGCTTAAAGAATAAAAGAAGGTTCCCTTTTCTCCACACCCTCTCCAGCATTTATTGTTTCTAGATTTTTTGATGATGGCCATTCTGACTGGTATGAGATGATATCTCATTGTAGTTTTGATTTGCATTTCTCTAATGATTAATGAAGTTGAGCATTCTTTCATGTGTTTGTTGGCAGGAAGGTAAATACCTTTGGTGCACGAAAGTGCATCTGTCAAGGAGGGGCGGACATTAGATTTGCACCAGGGCTTATCTTTTTCTAGTTATGCACCTAAAAGTTATTTGCCCACAAAAGTGCTGTTGCTGGCACAATCCATAGCATGGCATTCAAAATTATGTTCTCCTTAACCTGACATTGTAGTTCATTTCTAAATCAAACCCAAGCTCGTTTTGAAAGGAAAAACAGTCAAGGTGAAAGGTTCTGAAAACAAATGTGAATGTTTTCTCTTTTTATTCTCTAGCCTTTCCTAAAGTCGACATGGTAGTTTCAGGGGTTTTATTATACCACTCATCATCAGGAAGTTCTGGATGCTAAATTATTTTATGAAAGTCCCTGGGTCATACTCCTATATAATATGTCATTTAATAGCCTTTCCTAGCTTTTACCAAAGTAGTTTTTAGCATTTGCCTCTTCATTTATCTATTTTTGTGGGAGGGAAGGGAGTGGGTGTAGATTGCATAATAGATGATACATGAAAACTATCAAGTAAATTTAAAGCCAAAGAAAGGTATATTTTACAAAGAAAACAATACATGCACATGTTTACCAAGAATATTTCTGGAATAGAAATGAATGGCACGAATTCCCCTCAACATTCTGCTATTTTCTTTTGTGTACAGCTGGGAGGACAGAGGGTAAAAGGCAGTGTTATAATGTATCAACCATGTTATATGCCAATCAACTCTCTAGCATTTTAAAGATGTGATTTGTATTTAAGCCTTTCAAAAACTCTGTGAAGTCTGTTGTATCATTATCTATAAATACAGATTTCTGTATTGTGTCTAAGAAAGAATAAACAATGCACCCACTTTTTGGAGGAGGTCATTGAGGGGATGTGATGGCTGTCACCCGAAAGCTGGACTTGGGCAATAAAAGGAATCCCACCCCCTCCTCATCCTTGGAATGTACATCCCGCTCACAGTTCTCATTGCCAGAGACTTTTCAAGGATGCAATCTTGGAAGAGGGATGAGTAAGGTGTTGGTGAGACTATCCAGATTGAATATGTGATTGAAATCAGTTAAGGTCTCTATATAAATTTTACGATTCTCTCGGGCCATGTGGAGATCTACTCATCTTGCTGCCACCTAAGACAAGCCTCGTATGTAAGTTCCCTTCTTTGTTAAAATTGCCACCGACCAGACTGGAGTGGTCTGCCTCTTTCTTCAGTTTCTCCTGGCCCTCTGTGTATGGGGCCAGTTTCAGATTTTACTCAGGGAACTCCTGAGGTTGCAAGTGCCACTCCCAGATCTGTACAGTCCTATAATGTACTAAGTCTCCTTGCCTGGGGGCAAGGTTCTGAGGTTCGATCCCACCCAGAATCCCTAAGGCAATTCTGACAGTTTAAAGAATCCACATAGACTTGTCTTTCCAATTATCTTCCCTTACTGGTACCCAGGAAGAAAGCTTCATTATTGAAATTCCATGGGACCCACATATTTCTAGATGGAGAACCACAAGAGACACCAAAACCAGTATGATGAGCATTGACAAAAGCTCAACTGGAATCCAAAATTAAAAAAATCCAACAAGGGAATCAACGGTTACTCTCAAACCAGTGTTTCTAGAAGCAGATTTTAAATCTAAGATCAGAGGTAAAATAAATAAATAAATAACCAAAGAAAAGTGAATAAAAGAAAAGTAAGAGTGATTGCGTAAACACCTTGGACTATAATTTGGATCTTACTTTTGTCCTTCATTAAGAGGATGTAGCCTTCTCAACTTTTAAGGCTTAAAAACTGGAAAGGGTCATTTAGCCTTGACAAATATGGTAAATATGGGGGCACCAGCTTGCCCACAGGACTCCAGATTTTTCCTTACTCTTGCGGTGTTACTCCACCCCTGATTACTAGAATGGTGCCTTAGTTTTCTGATTCATACTTAGATTCCTGAATGGCACAGTTGCCCTTCTCTGAGGCTATACCCTCTACATTAGGATTCTGCCAAAATTTTATCTCAGAGTGGCAAAGCAGAAGCCTATAAGTGACATTCTATTTTCAGATTCATGTTAATTGGCCCAGCCAGGTTTTAAAATTTTATTTAGTTCCAACATTTAAATATCTGAAATTGATACAAATTTAAATAAATATCCCCAAAATATCTTGAAAAATGTCTGAGATTTTGCAATATTGGCCCACTTCCCACAAAGGCACAATTGGCTGAGGCTGAGTTCTAGCTGACACCATCACAAAGGGTATGCATGTTCCTTCCATGGCATCACTGTCCTTCCCACTCCCTTTGCATCAACTTCCTTGCATCACTCATGAGCCCTATCTGCCTAGTCTATGTGCACATTAATTTATTGATCCCTCTTTCAAGAACATACCTTGCCTCTGGCTTTCACACACACAGACCACCTGGAACAATACTACTGCCACTCTCTGAATTTGAGTACTATTTGCAGTATGCACATGTCTGCTGCTCTATCCCACCTAGTGGATTGGGAATTACTTTGATAAAATACGATCTTCAATATGCCAGGTTCACTGCACCAACTAAGCTTCCTGACACCCTTTAGGATGCTCATTGTGTTTCTCATCCAGGTCATCAACTCCTCTGAATGTTTTTCTTGTCCTTGATCACCCTCTTTTATTAACACCCTCACTGGCTAGTGTAAAGTCTCATTACATTCTGAGGATCCTCCTCTAATCTCTTCTTAACTACACTATCAGGAGATTAATCTGCTGTTTACTTTACAGAAAAAAATGTCTCACTGATATACAGACAAATTTATAAAGGTGAGCCAGGCATTGCAATTACCACTTCACTCATTCCAGGTTTTATTAAATTATTTGACTGACAGACAGGTAATCCCTTACTCTGATTATCTCCCCCAACTATACCCCTTTTAAAATCTGGACCCTCAAAGAGGCAGATCCTCAAATGCAGAGAAATCATTCATTTGTCAAAGGTATTGGGATAGCTGTTCTTCCCTGTTAATATTCTAAATATAGACTGGAAGATCCAACAAATATTAACTAATATAAATAAAGTACTATGTAAGCCAAATTCATAGTGATATCTTATCCAACCCTCAAAAAATCTCACATTAATACTTTCTGACATCTTTCCTAACACTTATTTTAGTAAATGACATTTTCTCTAGCTTCCCACTTAATGAGGAGCTTAGATATCACAGAGTAGGTCCTCAGTAAATACTTGTCCAGTAAGTTAATGACTGTCAACAGTATTACCATGTAATCATGCTATATTCAATATCAAGGAGGCTGAATCAATAACCACTTGAGGATTCTGTGTCTTTTCTTCAGATCTGACACATTTATTTCCCAGTTCCTGGAAGTATTGGCTGCCAATAACTCACAGATGCATTTCTGACTACTCCTATCACATATTCCACCACCTCAAAGTTCCTGGACAAATACAGTTGCAGATCGACCTCTTACATGTGTAGTTGAGGTGCTGGGTTGGAGGTGGGTTATCATTCATGAAGCTAGAACATACACCCTAAATCAATAATTATATGTTTCTTTTATAGGAAGAATATGTGTTCTTCTCAGTAACTAAAAGTGGAAGTAGAAGTGAGCTCACTCACCATCACACACTATCAACTAATCAGATAATGTACACTCCCCATAATACCAGATTTAGGCTCTGTGGGTTTTAGAGATCGTGGTTCTTATAGGGGAAATGTTTACACCTGGTAACACTGTAGAAACCCCACTGAACTTTAAGCTATGGCCATCACTTGATTACTTCAGACTTCTCATGCCAAGAGACTAATATGCAAGGAAAGGTATCATCATACTACCAGGGCTAATGGACCCCAATTGTGAAGATGTTGACTTTCTCCTACATCACAAGAAAGGAAAGAATATGTTTGGCACTCAAGTAATAAACTGGAGTGTCTGGTGGTGTTCTCATGTTCAGTTTTAATGATAAATGGACAAATATATCAGCCAAGCTATGAGGTAGGCATGATAGCCAAGAATTCAGCCTCCTCAAGGATGAAGGTCTGGGTTGTCCCATCAGGCAAGTCACCTAGAGCAACAGAGGTTCTCATTGAGTTGGCAGAATATGTGGCAGAAGAAATAAAGGGTGGCATATCAGTTACAGCCTTGACATCAACATCAGCATCAAAAGCTGTGGTTTGTCCTACTACCCCTACTCTTATAATTTCCCAGGAAAGAATAGCAATCAGAATCCTGGAGAAGCTATTTACATACGAGGTGAATTTACCATAAGAAGCAAATGAATATGAGTGCTACAATGCCTATGTATGCCTAGTTTCTAGAAAAACAAACAAACAAACTTTTTTGCGGGCCTCTCACTGTTGTGGCCTCTCCCGTTGTGGAGCACAGGCTCTGGACGCGCAGGCTCAGCGGCCATGGCTCACGGGCCCAGCCACTCCGTGGCATGTGGGATCTTCCCGGACCGGGACACGAACCCGTGTCCCCTGCATCGGCAGGCAGACTCTCAACCACTGCGCCACCAGGGAAGCCCAAACAAACATTGTTGAGGGGTTGGGGACTGAGGGCTGAAATCATCGTGGTAATATCCGAGTTTTGTTTAACATTGTGTAGAAAACAAAGGAGCAGCATAATAATCCTCTTACCGGTCTCCAGGTTTCTTGGTGTCCTGAAATTCCAAATTGAACTCTTATTGAAAAAGAACTAAATAATGAGTCTTGCCTAGCCTACAAAATGGGCATGAAACTTGGCATTTGCCAAATGAGCTCTTCCTTAATTTCCTCATCAATAAAATGATAAACTGGATTTCGAAAATCTCTAAGAATCTTACCAGTGCTAGATTTATTTAATTCTAATAAAATCACCAAGAGCTGGAAGTTGCTCTAAGATGTGAAGAAAAGAAATAGATAATGCATGTCTCTGTATGCCTCATCAAAACCCTTAAGACCTGCAATTATTGCAGGTAGGTTATTTTCTATAGTCTTACCACCTTCCCCTTGGCCACTGTCATTTGTAAATCAGTCACTGTCTACTTTTCTCAAATGTATTTTTGGATAAATTAAAGTTGTAAACAATCAATCCTATATTATGAGTGAAGAATGTCAACACATTTTCTTCCTGTGGATCTCTAACATCTGTGACACGGAGTGTGATAAATTTTGCCATCAAAATAACAGATAATTGGCAATGAATGACATTACTATCATGTCATTTAAAGAAGAAATGGTCCATTTTGTAAAATTGGAAGAAGATAATGGTGACCCCTTGATGCTCACCACATGGGTATCATTTTCTGTTCAAACTGCCATTTATTTCAGAACTTTGCTCCCAGCGTAAGTCAGGAACATGAGAAAAGTTAAAATTGAGCATAATCCCCCACATGATAGGAATCCACTGGATTGAATAGGGAGAAACCTGACTTCAGATGTCTCTCCTGCTCTGGTAGAATCTACCCAGGTACTGTGGAAATATCATCCAATAGAAAGTTGGGCATCCCAACCCTGCCAAGACAAAGGCTCCAAACTTAGGTTTTCCCTCCTTATAACACCAATTATTGTCTGCAGTTTTTCGGTCTCTGAATATTTTTGACCTCACATGTTTGGCTTCATCTACACTAGCACAATGTACTTGGTGACAGAATTGCTATTTCTACTTCCATCCATGACCTTCTTCTCAGGCACGCTTTTAAGCTCCAATACCTCTGGGCCATTGCCACCCCCTAAATATTCTTACTTCCTTGCTCAATCTCCACCTCCAGTTATTTTGAAGGTTGTACCTCAGGACTATACCCTTAGCTGCACTATCTAGATGGAGTTATGTATTAAGCACACGTCATTTCCTTCCATTTGTTGAAGACCTTGACTGCTCTCTCCATAATCTTTCTCCCCACCACTATTCTTATCATAATTCAGGCTTGTCAATATACAAATAGGTAACTTATACATCACCAGGCTCCTCAATTTCTTTACCTCTTCCAAAAACCTTTTTCTTCATGCTTCTTCAGCCTCCTACTTCTACCATCTCACATGGATCTATCTCATATCTGGACCTTACACCATGAATAAGGGCACTACTCTAGCACCATAATTTACAGCTCCCACTCTACCATCCCAGTTCACCTGTATCAGAATGCCCATCATAGCAATTTTTCACCTTTACAAATACATAAACTCTAATCCTTTCTTTTCTGTGAATCAATTCCTCCTCTTTTCACTTCCCTCTGTAACCAGTATACATTCTATTGTAATTAACCCTTTACAAATATCCTCTATTTCTTTTCCCTCTCCTTCTTTTATAAATTAAAGGAGCTATCTTTCCTCATCCAAGACTTCTTGCCAGATCAAACTTTACTGTTCTTTAGATTACCTTTAGATGGTACATTTTTAAGGTTTTTGCTAAGTGTGATCATGGATACATTTTTAACCTATATGAGCTTGAGTTCCTTGCATTGATAAACTGGCAATCATACTATTCTTTGATATTTCTATGAAAATTAAAGAAATTAAGTGAGAAAGAAATGGCATGCAAATAGACACGTTAGTTCCTGGCAAATTTTATGTATAAAAAGTGTTAGTTAGGGTAATTAAAGTATTAGGTTTCTATGTTTGTGTGACTGTGTTTCCAGACTTTGTTTTTCTTTCCTTTTGTTTTGGCTTCTCATTCTTTTTCTTTGGCTCTGAAATAATGTCTTGAGTCATATTGCAGAGTGTGATGTTTAATTATGTTTGTCAACTTGGCTAGGCTATGGTGCCCAGTTTTTTGGTCAAGCAGCAGTCTAAATGTTGCTATGAAGATTCTTTTTTTAATGAGTCTAACATTTAATTCAATAGACTTGGAGTAAACAGATTATCCTTCAAAATTTGGGTGGGCCTCTTCCAATCAGTTAAAGGACTTAAAAAAAAGACTGAGACTTTCTAAAGAAGAATTTCTGTCTCAGTAAGACTGAAACATAGACATCCTGCTTGAGTTTTTAATCTTCTGGTCTGTGCTATGAATTGGGATTTGCCCACCACACAGTTAAATGAGTTAATATCTTAAAATCTCTCTCTCTCTTTCTATCTCTGTCCTAATTTCTATCTTTACATTCTATGTTCTGTGGAGAACCTGAACTAATTCACAAAGGCAAAAATTACAGCAAGATCTGAAGTCAGTGAGAGCTGAGCTTGTCTTGTTACTAGCCCTGGTATAAGAAGCATAGCATATTCCAAGTTTGTTCTGATGGTGGAGCAGAGGTTTCTGATAATCCCAGAATGGCAGTGAGACAGAATACATTAAGTGAACTGAACTATGAAAATCTTCGAAACACATGGGTAAGAAAAAGGAAGAATGGACTAACAAAGAAGTGAGTACTAAGATACATAATTCAGCAAAAAATAAAAAGAGATATGATGATTACAAAATATTATAGTAGTGGAGATGTCTAGTATTATTGACAAAAATATCTCTGGACAGGTGAGACTTGATGTGACCATATTTGTATATTCCATCAGGCTTTCAATCAGCCTTTATTTAAGACCACACCACACTTTCCAAAAGTCTAATTAGTTTCAAAGTTAATGACAGTGTCATAAATTATATTTTGCAATTAATTGTCACATCTAGTCTATTGGTTTCCTATAATAGCTCATTAAAAATTGCATTGCACTACTTGAACTGTTAATTTCAGGGTCAAGTTTATATGTATATTTTATCTAAGAAAAATTTTATTTCTCTTGCAGCAAGAAAATAATAAAAATTTAAAATTAAAGTCTCAGGAGGTTTTAGATAACTTTCAGACATGGTATTATACTATTTTAAGCAATAACAAGGCAAATGATTTCAGGTTCTAAATTTAGGGAACTGCAAAGACAAGTAATAACATACACACACACACACACACACACACATACACACACACACACACACAAAGTAGAAGAAGATAATTTTCTGAGGGAAAGCTGCGCAATATTTAAAATGAAGAAACATTCTCAACTGTCCTTGAATTAAGATATTTTTCTATGGGCGATACAGCCAGGTTTGGAAATAAGAAATGTTGTTTATAGGAAATAGCAAAACAAAATGTTAAAATATTAAATATACATAAATACTGCAGAATTTTACTTCTGAATATATTTATATGTTATCGTACTGTAGCTGAACATTTATGTTGAAATTTTTTCTCTCAAACTTCATTAGCAAAAATTGCTGCTCTGCCTACTTTATAGAACTGTTGTGAGGATAAAATGAGATTATAGATGTGAAGTCATTATGTAAGTTGTAAAATTTGGATGATGGCAGTGAAACAAAAGAGGGAAAAGAAAATATTGACAGGTAAATGGATCCCAATAAACATTTTAAAGAAGACATTAGCTTTAAATTTACAGGATAAAAGTGGCAAAATGCACTTGAACACATCCAGTGTGGGAGAGTATACATGGAACGTGTTACTCATATTCACTGCTGACCAGTCTAAATTCATACAACCAGGCTAGAGTACACATGATAACAGCAAGTCTTTTACCTTGATCTAGCAACTCTAACTCTTAGTATCTACCTATGGATACAGTTACATCTCTGCAGAAGATGTCATATGCAAAGGTATTCATTTTGGTATGTTGAAACGTAAAAACCGGAAACAGTGTACAATTCTGTCATTGGGGAAACAGCTAAATAAACTCTCTTCTATCAAGAGTATATATGTATGGAATAAAGCAACACTTAAAATGATGAGATAGGTCTACATATACAGACATGAATAAACCTCTAAAAATACTTTCTAGGAAAAAAAAATGATAAAGGTGCCCAGTGATAAATACAGACCATATAATTTATGTAAAAATTATAATAACAATACTGCCTCAATCAGTTCTGGCTGCTGTAACAAATTATCATAAACCAGATGGTTTAAACAACAAATACTTATTTCTCACAATTCTGGAGGCTGGAAGCCCAAGATTAAGATTTACATCTGATTCTTCCTGGTTCATAGACGGCAGTCTTCTCATGGTGTCCTCACATGGCAGAAGGGGCGAGAGAGCTCTTTGAGGTCTTTTATATAGGCACTAATCCTATTAGGTCATGGGGGCCCCACTCTCAGGACCTAATCACCTCCTAATGCCATCACGTTGGGGAGTTAAGATTTCAACATATGAATTTTAAGGGGAGAGAATAAACATTTAGTCCATAACAAATACCATGTACCTCAGATGTGTGTGTGTGCATGTGTGTTTGTCTGCAATAACAATATACAGCGATTACTAACAGTGGTTATCTCTAGGGTTAGAGATTGTATTTTGTATGTGCATCCTTGTGCCTGCAAAGGAAGTCAAGATCAAGGTGATTGTGTCAGGTTGGGTCTTTTGGAAGTAGACTCTGAAACTGAATTTGGGTTCCAAAGTGTATAGGAAGCCTTAACCAACACAGCAAGGTGCTCTGTAGTGAGGTCGGCACCTATGAATGGTCGTGTTGGGCCATATGCCTGGGGTCATGCTTAGTCACTGGACATGGGTGATAGAAAGTGTGGGACCTCAGCTGAGGCAGCTCTTAATATAGAATTTAGCCTTAATGTTTGTATATTTTAAAGGGGAATATTTTCGTGTGGTTTAAACAGTAAGCAAATACAATAACATTTTCAAAACCCATATATGGAGAATGATATGTATGTGTATATGTATAACCTTATAAAAATTGCAAGCTATTTTGATAGCAATAGCTATCTTTTCATTGTATACTTTAGTGCTTTTAAAACAATATTCAACATATATGCATTAATATTATTAACATGAAAACAATGTTTTCTGGATTCCTTGTCTGATTGTATGAAAAACATCTGGACAAAGTGAGCAGCAATCTTAGATGAAGTATAAGGGGTACAGTGTGGAGGTACTGGTGAGCGGCAAGTCGCTGACAAATTTCATTCTGGAGAGGCCTCAGCAAGAGATGGTCAATACAAAGTGGGTGTGTGGCAGCCACCAAGCCTCAGAATGGTACTTAGGGACAGGACTCAATATTGAAAGGGAAAACATGTATCTGATTAGAGCCAGGGATTTCCTACTCCCATGGTCACTGTGATAAAGTGAAGTAGACAAAGAGTTTGGTCTTAGGAACAAAGCAGAAGGAAAGGCTGATGCTCACCTAACTGTAGAGAGGCTTAATGCTTTATTCCATTGCCCTCTCATCCTTCACCCTGTGCCACCCAAAGGACAAACTTGTGAAGTTAAAGATCAGATAGACTCTAGCATAACAGATTAAAAGGAAACATTTCTACATAGAAGAAAAACAATATTTTGGGACGCCCACATTTTCATTGACCTTATCTTTAAATGACTCAGTCTACTCTTTCCTTTTGACCTAGAACTTCAAAGCCCTGGTAACTGAAATCTGTGCAAAACAGTGCTGAGCCAAGCGAAGACTGCCTGCACTCAATTCATGAATTGGAATATAGTATTTTAAGATGTATTTTTCAAAATTGATTCATAGAGTCTATGAAATTCCTGTCAAAACTAGATCAGCCTCTTTTGAAGGAATAGACAAGCTAATTCTCAAATTTACATGGAAGTGCAAAGGGCTGAGCATAGCCAAAACAATCTGAATAAAGAAGAAAAAATGTTGGTGGACTTTTACTTCCTGATTTTAACACTTACTAGGAAACCTTACTAAGACAATGTGGTATCACCTTAAGGACAACTAATAGATCAATGAAATAACACAGGGAGTTCTGGTCAACCCATACATATGCAGTCCACTGATTTTGACCAAGCTACCAAGTTATTTCAACGAGAAAGAGAAAACTATTGTTAAGCAAATGGTTCTGGAACAAGAGCATATCTGCATGGAAAAACAATAACAGAAAACTCAGTTCCTACCTAATATGATTCAGAAAATAATAATTCAAAATGGATTATTAGCCTGACCTAAAACCATAGTCAAAAACTTCTAGAAGAAAAGATAGGAAAATATCTTTATGATATTGCAATGCGCAAGGATTTGGGGGCAGATCACAAAGAGCACTAAATGTAAAAGTAACAAAAATAATGTTGAGTTAAACTTCATCAAAATTATAAATTTTTTTTTTGAAATTTAAAAATGATAGACAAACCAGACTTGGAAAATGTTCACACCACATATACCTTCCCTAAAATCATCATTAAAAGTATAAATAATTATAACAAAAAGTCTGACTGCATTTTTGATGTTTGACTGCTGAAAATTTTAAACCCTCCTCCATTCTCTTCCTTGGCTGCTACTCTGCAACTAGACATGCTGATAAGAAAGCCCAGGTACTGCTGCCTTGGTACTTGGAGGTAGTTAATATTGTGCAAGGAAACCATCACTTCAGTCCTACCCTCCCACCACCACAAAAACCCCAAGCCGGCCTCCCTATCTTGCCCTCTTAAGCCATTTTGGACCCTGCCCTGTCCTTGCTAGAGAGCCTCCTTTTGTCATAAAATTTTTCATACCCTCCTAGTGCATGTGTAGCATCATTGGTCTGAAAATCCAAACCAAATTTGGTGTCTGGGGGCCCATCCTCAACTATACTGTATGACTACAATAAACTGATGGGAAAAAAGGCAAAATATTTGAAACAGGTACTTCTCAAAAGAGTAACACATGTGAAGGTTTTAAATATCTTGAGTCATCAGGGAAATATCAATTTAAAGCTACTATAAAGGAACTCTACATACTCACCTGAATAACTGAAATTTAAAAAAGATCAATAATAGCAAATGTTAATAAGGAGGTAAAAAAGCTGGAATACTAATGCATTGCTGGTCAGAGTTAAAATGTTACAACCACTTTGGGAAGCTGTTTGGCAATTTTTTAGAAATTTTTCCAAAGGTCTGTCCTATGACCCAGAAATATCATATTAGGTATTTATACAAAAGAATATAAAACCTAAGATCAAAAAATATATTTATACAAGAGTATTTTACAGCTGCCTTATTTATAACAGTCCCAAATTAAAAACAACACAATTGTTCATCTATAGAAAAATAAATAAACACATTTTTGTTTATTCATACAATTAAATATTATTCACCAATGGATAGGAACAACTCTTGATACATGCAACAACATAGAAGAATCTCAAAAACATTGCATTAGGGAACTAAGTTAAACAAAAGTAAGATATACTGTGGAATTTATGGTAAGTCTCTGTGGGAGAATCACAATGGAGATTCCTACATTTCTGGAGCAAAACTATGCTCTATGCTTTGAAGAAAGGCATACCTTTTGATAAAGAGTCCCTGGCATGCTAGTGGGTCCTGGTAGAGATGGAAAATATGATTATAGAATACTAAGTGATTATGCATTCAGAACTGCCCATCAGTTTTGTCCTATCATACCCACCAAGTCAAAATGTGATGTGGCTCAGCAGCCATCAATAATAGGATGGAAATGGTATATAAGGACGGAGCTCAAAAATGGCCAGAGGACACAAGCAAGCTTCATCAACATGCTATCATGTTCAATAGGTCCCCCTACTACCCAACATGGTTTTACCAGCATCCTTCTCTTTACTCACAGCTGTACAGGGTTACATAGGAGAGCTGATAAAGGAGATGTCCAAGATGGGTCAGTTCATTAAGTACGTGCCTGCAGTGGACATAATTCTATTACATGCTTACCTGGAGTTGGACTTTAAAGAGGGTGGAGATGGGGGCTTCCCTGGTGGCACAGTGGTTGAGAGTCCGCCTGCCGATGCAGGGGACATGAGTTCATGCCCTGGTCCGGGAAGATCCCACATGCCGCCAGAGCGGCTGGGGCCGTGAGCCGTGGCCGCTGAGCCTGCGTGTCCAGAGCCTGTGCTCCGCAACGGGAGAGGCCACAACAGTGAGATGCCCGCGTACCGTAAAAAAAAATAAATAAATAAAGGGTGGAGAGAGGAAAATCAAGTATTCCATTCAACTAGAAACTACAGCTTCCAATGTATACTTTGGATTCCTTATGTTCAGGGTCCAAAAGGTAAGAATAGGGGCTATCATCTGTGAATGGACATGTGCAGTAAGCCTGGACTGAGACAAGTATTATAATGAAGTACTTAGTCACCTTCAGGAATGACAGTTTGTATGACACTACTGAATGATCACTGGGATTATCAAAACAGAGAACTTAAGGCAAGCAGAATTTTTAATGGCAGTGGAAGAAGTAGATGAATATCATTTGAAGCCCAAAATCAATTGAAGAAAATGTAAAGGGCTATAATTGTGTCTGGCCAACCTTCCGAGTCTAAGTCTCTTCTCAGAAAGCAAGGCCAACAGGAAACACTGAAGGAACTTCTCCCCAAATGTTTATAAAGCTGTGGTGTATACACACAGCACAAGGAGTGGGCTGTAACAGACTTGGCACAGGCTGTACCTGTACAGCTTGTACAGCCTTCAGGGAATTGCAATTTAAAACTGCAATAACATATCACTGGGTATCCACTGGAAGGGCTAAAATTAAAAATACAAAAAACAGTAGATGTGATGAGGATGCAGTGTAACTGGAACATACATTGCTGATAGGAGTTAAAATGACATAACCATTTTGGAAAATGGTTTGGTAGTTTCTTATGACATCTGGTCTCTAATCCATCATTTTCACCCTAAGCTATTTATGCCCCTACCAAGAAAAAAATGCAAACATATAACCTAGAAAAGACTTAAAGAAGGTTGTTCATGGAAGCATTATGCATAAGTGGCCCAAACTGAAAACAATGCAAATGTATATCAACAAGAGAGTGCATAAATTATAATATATTCATATAATGATGTGTTACTTAGCAATTATAGAATAAAATGTTGATAAAAGCAACAAAACTAATTATCTGAAAAACATTGTATTTAATTTTAAAAAGCCAAGCACAAAAGAATATATACTACATGATTACATTTGTATGTAATTCAAGAGTAGGCTAAACCTATTTATGGTGATAGACATCAGGACCATAATTGCCTTGGGGCACAGGGTCACCTGAAAAGGAATGTGAGGGAACTTTCTTGGGGTGATAAATATGTCTTTACCTTAATTGAGGTGGTTGTTACATGGACATACACAGTTGTCAACATTCATCAAGCTCAGATACTGCCTCCAAATTAAAGTTAAAGCAGAAGCTAGAGAATTACATTCTGCAATTAAATTAATAGAAGAAAATGAAGAAAAAAAAGGAATAGTAATGATTTAAGATAAAGGAGAAAAAAAATGAAAACCAAGAGTCTGATGGAAAGCCAGGGAAAATATGGAGTAAGAATGACATTATAATGAATTTGAAAAGGATATTAGAAAAGAGGAATGGAAAAGCAAAGTTAGGATGGCAAAAAATAAATGAAAGTTTCAACACAAAGGGTTGGAAAAATGTTGATTTTATTTACTCTCCAGAGAGGACCATGAATGCTTAGAGAAAATTAATGCCCTGTAGATGACCATTTTATCCCATCTATCGATCACAGCATGTATATTATTTTTTGCTCCTGGGACTTTTAAAAACCTTTTTGCCTTCTATTTCTTATATATTCTGACTCCTCAAGCACAAATACAAATGCTTTATCATGTCATTTAAACCAAGGTCTGTAAAAAACACTCTCAATACAGATAGAAAAAATTTCCAGCCTTTAACCCTCACATAGCTCTTAAATTTATGAAACAGAGGCAGATGATATCTTAAGAAGACCCGTGGAATAAAAAGGCACTGGTGTTTACAGAAATGTGTGCTGTTAAAAACAAAACAAACAAACAAAAAAACTACACTAGGCAATTTACATGAGATGTTTATAGAAGTGTCTTGGTAGGAAACCTTCCTTACCAGACACTCAGTGGGGGTAGGAATCTGCTTCTACTGGATCATAAGGACAGATTACAAAACATTAAGGAAATTTGTGGGCAACTCGGTAGCTTGAAATTAGCCATGGTGGGAGTATATATACCACAGGGTACAGCAGACATTATAAGTTGTATTTTTCTGTCCATAGAGCCAGTTAACCAGCACAGCACTGCTTGTTCTTGTTTCTTGCAACAATACAATTTTATTTAATTATTACATATTGTCTTCATTAAATTATTCTCTCCATGAAAGCTACAACATTTATTTTACTTTATTTTTTATCATTTTTGGGACTCTAGGGCCTAACAGTGAAGTCACATGAGTTAGAATAGTAAACATTCCATTTTAGCGATGTTGAAGTGGGTTATGTAATTTAACAAAGTTCATACAGTGAGTAAGTGATAGGGCCATGTGACAAGTTTATCTTACTCCGAAACTCTACTCTGCCCACTGACTATACTGTTCCTCCAAATAGTCAACAAATAATTTAAACAAAGAAACAAAAGAATCAAACACACCTTTTGATAAAGGCATTTGGAGCAAATAATATACTATGTGTGTGATTGCACATCAATCCAGATGATATGGTATTATTTTTGTCATGGAGATATGAAAAGACCATTTTACATATCAACCCATAAAGGACTCTCAGATACATTACCAAATAATATTGAGATTTTATTTTCTAAAATACCATAATGGCTAAAATGTTGGACTCTGCTCAACCTGGACTCAAATTTCATCTCTGACAACTTCCTGGTTTACTAGCTGTCTAACCTTGAAAAAAGTATTCAATTCTCTAAGCTTCAGTTTTAAGTCTCTAAAAACTAAAGAAGAAAATTCCATATAATACCTAACGTGGAATGGAGTAAGTAGAGTAAATAATTGGAGGAATAATAAAAATAGTAAACACATTTTTGTTATGAATGCTTATTTGCTTAACAGTGGTATGTCTCCATAATTTGAACTAAAATTAGCTTTTACTTCCTAAATTAATGATAATGTGAATCATCTATGTAGAATTAATTCACAAGATTGCTGAAGCAGAGATGACTTTGGAGAACACATGATTTTAATTAGCCTAACACGATAACAGAAAGGCATTTTCTGAGGAAATGATCTGAATGGAAGAGGAAAGCTTAGAGATCATAAAAGCCAGAGGCAGAGAACAAGAATGTGCATACATGTCTTTAGTACATTGTTTTAGATCGAATTGGCTAGACCCAAACATCCTGCAACCTGAGAGGGGTGTGGTTGCCACAGTTCATCAGGATGAACTATCCCTGGAGACCATCACTAATTCTGTAATCAATAAGCTGCCCTCTGATTATTTATGTGGCTTCCAGGACATACCACAGTGGAGAACCCTAGATAATAGCTATCTCTGAAAGGCCAACATTTATTATAAATTAAAGTTTTTTTCATGTCTGTTTATTCATCAATCTCTTCTGAACATGAGTAGTTCCTGACTGAATATACAACACCAGAGTAGCAAATGTTTAGACCTGCAAAGCAGGAGAGCACATTTTCAGAATGTGGATTTGATCAGGAAGTAGTCATTTGATGAGCCCTTGCCCCAGGGACCAGCCAGACTCCCTCCTAGAAATTTCTGTGTAGCTTCCTCTAAATGCACAAAGACTAAAAATGTGAAAGTTTTAGGCATGTATAAATGATGACCAGGCTTATCTCTTTTGGTTTCTGCATTAAAAATATTAGGGAAAGAGGGGAATAAAGGCTTAATATGCCAAATTTATAGTTGAAGAAACTGGAGGCCATAAAAATGCAACAAATTAGTAAAGGTAACACAGCCAATGGGAGTCAAATCCTTGACAATAAGTCCTTTTCTCTCCTGAGTCAAACCTAAGCCCACAGCACACTTTGCCTCTACTGATATTAGTAAGGAGTGAAATAAAATAACGAATCTTTAATTCCTGATGATATTTTCTGAAAACAGTCTTAGAAGGATAAATGAGTTAATGCCTGCTTTCCCAATAGAGTATGATATAACCAATAGGGAAAAAGGCAAACATTCATTTTCCCCTCTTTCTTAGCATATCATTTTTGTTTCACTTTTAAATTGCATCATATATTTGCAAAATACTTAACTATCATTAAATAGTTAATTATTATCTACTTGGTTATTTACAGCCTCAAGTGCATTTGCTTTGTTACATGGTATCAATTAATATGGTTAATTGATCCTAAAGTGAGCCTTCCTAGACTAAAAGAATAAATAAAATAGGATATTTTTTAAAGCTTACACCCTAAACAGAGTACAATAAAGTAATATTTTCAGAATAAATTAGATGATGCTGGGATTCATTTATTGACTTATTTTTAAATCATGGATGGTTGTATTCTCTAGTACATATGAAAGTATTTAAACAGAAGCATATAAGAACAATAAACTAGAACTCCCCAAAATTTATTTACTGCCAAATGCAGTTTTTTTATTGAATCCATGTCTTTCACAATAACTTAAATATTTATAGTCACTGATGGTATTAAAAAACAATTTAAAATTAATTATCTCTGTACATCTACTAAATCTTCATATTTTTAACAAAAATTATTTTGGCTAATGCTTTGAATAGTCTTTGAAAAGTGAATTTGACTCCACTCTAACAGCACCAAATAAGAAACGGCCCAACCAGTAAAATCATGATGGCTATACAGTAAATATTAATGCTGATCATTGCCTGATGGATTTTTGACTTGACATCAGGGCAGCCAACATGCTTCCACAGGTCTTTCTTTATGCAGTTGATTTTGTATAAACAAAATGACCTTAAGATAATTGCATAATTTTAAAAGAGATGTAGAAACATATTTAAAAATTTTTGGTATAAGCATTTTTTGATTATTTTAATTAAACATACACACACACATGCACACTTACAGAAATGGATACAGAATCATTAAACCCTAGAATTTTAGCAAATTTAAACTGCAGGTGAGATTATCATTTTTCTAATAAAATGAAGATAGAAATGGAAACACATGTCAGAACATTTTAGGATGATTAAAGGGAACTACAGAGACACCATACTTAGCACTGTGCCAAGCACAGTCATTTGTTTATACATAATCCACTGTGCTAATGTCAGGGGGACACCAAAGGGTAAATCTAACCCCCATTTTCAAAGAACGTGCAATAGTGTTTACTCTTTCCCTGCACTATTCCTCTTTTCTCTCTCCAAAAACTTTTGTTAACTCTCATGGCTCACATATAATGACTATGTTAATATTTCCCAAATCTACACTCCAGCTCAGATATTGTTTTGAGCTCCAAAGTCATCGTTTCTGCCTTTTTACGGCTTACACTCATACCTTCCTCTACATGTACTTCAAATTCTACAAGAGCCCAACATTAAACAAACCCTTTCCTCATCTGTCTTTGCCTTCTCTGTCTTACCAGAGGTGTGGCATGGTCACATATGAATGGTCAAAAAACATCCAATTTTTAAGTAAGATGTTTCCATTTTTCTAAACATCCTGATAGTCTTTATGTTAAATAGACCACTAGTTCCCCCCAAAATGTCTCAAATTTGTCCCTTTGGCATTATTATTTTTATTGCCATAATTATAGCTTCCTGGCTTCTTACCAGGATTATTTACATAACCAGCTAATGTTCCCAGGTTTTCCCACTGCAGTCTAGTAGACAGGATCCAAATATACTCAAGGATAAAAGGGATTTACCCATTCATTTAACTGTGATGTCTAGGTGAGAAAAATGTCCCAATAATGACTAGATCCAGAATTATGCCTCAGAATTCTGTCTCTGCAGGCTTCTTTCAGACAACTTGGGATCCAACCATGGTAGTTTTATCTTCTTGTAGTCCCAACTTAGAGCTCCAGTAAAAAGAGGGCTTCATCATGTTGGTAGCTATGTAATATATAAGAAAAGGACATGAATTGCTGCCCATGTGATCAGAGGGCCAAGTGGGTTGGTGTACTATAAACATCTCAATCTGAATCCATTATTCATCCCTCTGGACAAAGTAAGGGTAGGTGTGATGATCAATAGTTCCATCAGAAACATTTAACTGTGGAACAAGGCTTTCCCTCAAAGTAAGGATGCTGAACTAACAAAAATAACTTATTTACCCTAGGAGTCAAAATTGTGTTCCTCACAGATAACTCTAAAATGCTACTCTGGTTGATAAGCCTTCAATTTCCCTATTGTGCCTACAGATTAAAGTGCAAACTCATTTGTGTGATAAAAAATAAAAATATAAAATCTGATTTCATTTTTCTTTCATGTCTTTTCAAGTAACTGCCTTTCTGCTCCTATACTTTACATGCTGCAGTTAATGAGCATTCCCCAGGGAAAAGACGTGCGCATGCGTGCACGCACACACACACACTCCTTAATTCAAAGCACTTCTTTCCATGGTGGCTTTGCTCATTATATTTCTACTGATTTCTCTGTCTAGAATGCTTGCCACTTCTCCCTGCCATTTCTGTCACTCTGAGGAACTCGTTAGTATTTGTCAGTTCCAAGGAAAATATTACCCCTTTTGTATTAGTTTAGGGAAAGAAATTAGTGTTAATTCCCTCTTTAGCATCTGCAAATGCTTTGTATATGCCTTGATTAAAGTACTAATACTAGTACTATTTGTGGAGTTTATATGAAGGATATATATATATATATATATATATATATATATAATAAAAATGTAAAAGCATAGTCTAAAATGTAGATCATATCCCCATTACATGTGACACTGAGCAAGTTTGGTCCTAAATTTTCTTTTTTTCTATCTACATTTTCTCATACTTTCTCACTATAAGAATTTACTTGATCTCATATATTTAAAGACCACTCTATAATGTCAGTTTTCCAATTTCTATCACTACCATGAACTTTTCACGAAGCTCCAGATTTGTGTATTTAAGAGGATTTTAGGTACACATGTCAAACTTACCAAATCCAAAACAAAACTCTTGTTCCCTATACCACTCCACTCACTTTTCTACCACAAATCACAGCAACATCTCTGCAGTTGCTCAAGACAAAAACACAGGATTCATTCTTGGTGGCTCTCTTCCCTTTACCTTGAACCCATTAGCAAGCTCTATAGGCTAAACATCCATATGGATCTCACATCAACACATTCTCACTGTCTCCAACATCATTAATACGTCCAAGCTCTCATCGTTTTTCCAGGAGAACTTCTAAAACCAAATTGTAACTCTTTTTCATAGTTCTCCCTGAATCTTTCCTCCTACATAACCATTAGATTGAGTTTATACAACCTAAACTGTTTTCATCACTCTCTTGATTAAAACCTTCTGATAGCCTCCCATTACATTTTGAATAGTGTCCAACTGCTTGCCATGAATGAGCAGCTGTCTCTTTTCCTACCTCTCTGTGCAACTAAACACTCAAGCTAAATTCCTATGTGTCTAAAGAAACAACAGTAAAGACAGTGTTTGAAAAACAGTCTGCCTAGATTTGATCCCAGCTCTGTCACATACTGATTCTGTAACTTATTTAATACATTTCTGACTCAATTTCCTCAAATGTAAATTGGGAATGAAAATAAGAGTGTCTTCTGCAAAAGGTAGTTTATAGGATTAAATGAGCAAATGTGCATTAAATGTCTAGATCAGTCCCCGGCACATAGCAAGCACCGTAAAAATGTATGCTAATATTATTTATCAGTTCATTAAGTCATTGTCTTTCACACTAGAATGTGAGCTCCATGAAATTGGGGATGTTTTCTTGTTTGGTGCTATTTTCTCAGCATTTGTATAGGTCTATCATATAGAAAAGTTTCAATAAATCTTTGTTGGATAGAGTAGTAAATGATCAATGCATGCAATATACATGAAATGTGGTCCATATCAGAAAGTTTACCAATTTTTGAAAATTTCAATTGTTTTCACCAGTGTGAACTTATTGCAGCCAAGACAGAGGAAGTAGAATACCTTATAGAGCACATATATCATGATCCAGGATCTGTGATAAGCACTTTTTGTGGATTATCCTACTTAATTCTCATAATAGCCATGTGAGACAAATTGTCCATTTTCACAGATTAAGAAATTTATATTGAATAAATGTATAAGGCATTTCTAAGGTCATAGAATTAGTACAACCAAGGCTTTAGAACTTCAAACTTATTATCCCCTTTTCTCACTATGTTAAAATGTCTTATTCATCTTTCTGAAGCACAACATATACTATTGGCTACACTCACAATAAATGCTTGTGGAGTGAATTACCCGTAGATGACCATGAACAGAAAGATGTGTTGAAAGAACATTCCAAAATTAAACTAGCAAAGGTAGTTTTTCTACACGAAATAAAATAATTTCATAAGACTGATTATTATTTTGATCTATGCAAGTGTTAAAACTTCTACTGGACATTCAGAGATAAATACCAGACATGTTTTCACACTATAAAGATATAAACTCATCAAAATTATTCTAATACTGCATTGCCTTGCTTCTACTTTTATGGTCTAATTTTAGAAATTATTATTGTAAATTCAAGACAATTCCATTTTAAATGATCAGGGAGTTTGTGGACTTCTTTTATAATAATAAAATGCCTAAATCTTAGTCATTGGAATTCATTCTCTCTGGACAAATGCATTCAATTGCCTAATGTGATTAGAGCATTGTTAAAGGTACTTCATTTCTGATACACTTTTCCTCTGATTATACTTATCTTTGCTGATCTTCTATTATAAGGATTTAGATATCAAAGATTTCTTTTTACTTACTAGAAAGAGTTTGCAAAACGAATAATGAAACTAATATGAATCCCACAAATTAGACATTTTTTTAATTTACAATTTTTTTTGAAAATCCTCCTTTAGTATTCATTCTCTGCAGTGTTTTTTTAATCTAAGAAATCAAAATATCCATTTATAGTCAATTTGATGGATAGTGGAATAACTACTACCTAAATTGGAAAATATCTTAATGGTCTTTTCTTCCAAAAATTTCAGACAATATGATGACTCTTTTAATGCATGTACTGTAATTGCTGCTATATAAGGCAAAATTGCAGTGTTACAATAAAAGCACTGTTAATATTTCTGGTGATGGGAATTTTCATGCATAGTTGAAAAAAGACAATTTATATCTAAGACTTCAAAATGAAAAGCAAAGATTATTTAAACGTCAAAATTGAGCAATGAGGAAGTAGAGGGACATGAGTTTGGGAACAAATGCATTTCTTAATTTAGTGCTAAGAAAGAAAACTTCTCTCCCAGCTCTGATTTAGAGTATCTTTCAGCTTTTGTCTCAGAACGTCTCTGGGTCTCAATTTCTACATGTGGAAACAATTCCTAACACACTGAAGTGCTTGTGAGGATTTAATGAGGACCCTTCTCCATCTTAAATGCATTCCTTGATTATTTTCCTCCTCTTTCAAATTTGTTTCTCCATTCTAACTACAAAGATTGTTTTATCTATATTTTAAAAATTTTAGTAAAACATATATAAAATAAAATTTGCCATTTTAATCATTTTTAAGTGTACAATTCAGTGTCTTTGATTACATTCATGATGTTAGGCAGCCATCACTACTATGTATTTCCAAAAGTTCTTCAAAACATAAATCAGGACATTTCATACTATGCTTGATCCTCTTCAATATATGTCAGGAGTCAATGATATCATTGGTTGGGATCCCAGGTGGGACAGAGCAGGGCAGTGCTAGATTTCATGACGCTACTCACTCAAAGCAGCCTGCTGTTTAAAACTTATGAATTGCTTATTTCTGGAATTTTCCAAATAGTGTCTTCTGACAGCAGCTGACTGCAAGTAAGTAAAACCACAGAAAGTGAAACTGTGGTTAAGGGGAACTACTATACTTACCAGTAACACCTCAAATACTTTCCTCACCTCAGTACCATCACATCAATACACATAAATACCATATTACAAGTCAAGAATTGTAAACACTGTTGATCTGCAATTTGACTCTGGGCACCCAGAGGCAAAAACAATGTTTTATGTGTTTTGTTGTTTCATCTGTATTGTTGTTTAATTTGTACTGCTCTCGTTGCATTTAGTTAGTTTTGTATTTTTTATTTGAATTGAAATGCCTTTAGGGAAGGTTTGCCCTCTGAGGTCACCTCTGGTTTACACCACTCCCTACAATTTTTAAGTGTAATTTTTTTAGATTTGTTTGTTAGCTGCTTGACCTCTGAAGATATTTGAGTAAGTTTATTGGGGACAGTGATTAATCAAAACCAGATAAAGACATAACAAAAAAATATAACTACAACCCAATATTATGTATTAATATTGGTGGAAAATTCTCAGCGCTATATTAGGTAACCCAAATCCATAAACATATAAAACAAATTGTATACTATAGCCAAATGAGATTTATCCCAGAAATGCAAGGTTGCTTTAACACTCTAAAATCAGTTCATGTAATACAACATTTTCATAAAGGACATGATCATCTCAATAGTCCTGAAAAAATATTTGACAATATCCAAATTCTTTTTTTATAAAAACACTCAAAATACTAGAAAAAAACTTTCTGACTTGATACAGGACATCTATGAAAAATCTACAGTAACATCATAATTAATGGTAAAAGACTAATGTATAGATTCGTTATACATTATATAAAGACTATATATTCTTAAAGACCCAGAACAAGCATCTTTCTTGTACAGGTTCTCTGATCACTAAAAATTGTTAATCATTTCCTCTTCTCTTCCAGTACTAAAGCTCAAACTCAAACTTTATTAAAGGCTCTTCCCCTTCACTTACTAGCTGTGTGAGCTTAGGTAAATGACTTGACCTCATAAAGTTCAGTTTCATTACTTATAAACTAATAAGAATGACAATACTTAATGTGTTATGATGGTGTACTGATATGATGCAGTTAAATTTCTTAGCACTCACTGTGCCAGGAACATGAAGGACTAAATAAATATGGATGTTATTATAATTACTACTATTATTACTGTTCTACTCCCATATCCTCCCAGCACTCCCAGAAAATCTTAATACTGGGTCAGGGGAAAAATCTAAGCAGGTAGCTGCTAGTTTCTTCTGATCATCTCTTGCACAGATAACTGAGAGACTAAGCTTTTGCAGTGATTCAATCCCAGGATATTTCCAGATCACTTTTTGCCATCAAACAGCACAGGCAAAACCGTGAGCTTGGCAGTTGTGTTACTTAATACTGACATGGACTTTAATCAAAGTCAATAGAAGGTACAGTCAATCTACTGTGGGATATTTAGACTCACTTTTACCATTTGATTCTAAGCTCAACTTATGTTTCTTAAGACTTCATTCTTCTCTGTGACACAAACTTTTTTTGATGCCTTCCTCCAATGTGGAGCCCTTGAGATCACTTGGTGTTCCTCCTCTAATTACTATTTATTTTATTTACATGCATTTCTTTTTTTTTTTCTTAATAAAATTTTTACTTTAAAGTGGCATTCTCATACTAAGACATTGGAGCAGTACATGTGCAGTTCAGCCTTTACCTAAAACCTCACTTGATGTAGTGAAATCCCCATGATATTCTTGGCTCATCTCTCTTCTGAGGCCACAGAAAGGACATTGTTTCACAACCTTGGAACATTTTTTTTCCAGTCCAGTTTTGTTTTCCATTACATAAGGTTTTATAACAATTGACATTTGAAATAATAATGCTGCATAAGAAAAAGCCACAACGCATCTGTAGCATAACAAAAAATAAGTGTTTATTTGCTCAAGCATCTGGATGGTCAGACAGGTAATGTCTCTGATCTTAGCTCAGCTGTTCGCATGTCTGAGAGTTGTTGTCTGTTGGTAAAGCCATATGGCAAAGAGTATGACTATAGACAAAAGTGAAGAAGTTGAGCCACTAATGAGATTAATCTATCATGGGGCTCATTTACATGTAAAATGTTCTTTTAATTTAACCATTTAATTATTACTGAGTCACGTTGATATCTTTTTTGCTTTGTGCTATAGATTCTCCATATGAATACACAAACACTATGATTAATATTACATATCCATATCATCATATCTGTTCTAGTTGTCCAGTATCCCTGCCTGAAAGGAAGTTCCAAAAATCAGAAACCTGGTCTAGGAAATTGTAAATGTTATCTCTCCTGATGTCCCATGTAAGGGTTCATGTTACTCTAGAACAAGATTTAGCAAGATGTGGCCCATGAACCAAATGATTACTGCTGCCAGTAATTAGATGGCCTATGAACTAAAAATATTTTTGTAATTTTTAAGCGTCTAGATAGGATCAAAACATTTAGAAACACATGAAAATAATATGACATTATTCACATTCAAATTTTAATGTCCATAAATAAAATTTTACTGGAACACACTTCACACATTTATGTATTATCTATGGCTATTTTCCCATGACTACAGAGCTGAGTAGTTTACACAGATCACATTACTTACAAAGCCTTAAATATTTACTATCTGACCCTTTACAGAAAAAAAACAAAAAACAAACAAAAAAAAACCCCAGCTCTAGGCATTTTGCTGCTTGGATTTCTCTTTTTGCCTTTATCAACACCTTTCTCTGTTTTTCTCCATCTAGATGGGTATTTCATAACTGAAAAGTACAGTAGTAGAGCTGGCTTCAGGTGTTCAACTAATAACATGAGGGTTTTGTCTTGCTTCTTCCATCCTTGGCTTTGCATTCCTCCATGAAGTTTCCATTCTCATGAGGACAACATGTCTGCCAGAAGTGTCAGGTTTACAGTCAGTCTTCACTGCAATCTCCTCACCATGAGTGAATTTTACTTTCTTAGCATTTCAACAAAAGCATTACACAGAATTGGTTCTTATCTACTCTAGATGGATCACGTTTATTCTTAACTCAAGCATAGGAAGAAGGAGTATGATATGATCTTATTGGACGTACTTGGGTTACATTTAAACCCTGCACATGGGGAAGGTTTCAATTCCATAAAAAACTAAAAAGACTAGTAAGAGAAATGTGTACTTATTGAGTGTTTATTGGGAGTTGCTACCTGAAAGAAACAGAATGTATCCTGCTTAGGAATAAAATCAATTGTCACTAGATCATCTGAAAGTAGAATCTTAAAAAATTATGCCATCCATTTGAAAGAAAAATGTAATTAAATTAATATTGTAAAATAAATCTGTGCTGGAAAACAAATAGAACCCTAAGTTTTCTTGGTATTTAAAGCATAGAATGAGTTTTATAGTAAGAATGAATTTCCACAGCTTTTTTATAGAAAATAGAGTTTTATAAAAAGTTACTTCACATCAAAATTTAAGAATCTCTATTATTAACTTCTATCACTAAAATGTGCTTATTTTGATTTGTATTGAATTCAATATATAATTCACTGGCCACCTAAAAATACCAGGTATTTAATCTCTTAGATATTCATAAGGGGACTATGACTTGGACTCTGCTTTAAAGATGATTACTTGTAAGAGAGAAAAGCAGAAAATTAAAATACAAAATGACAAAAATATGTAAAAGTTGCAATTATAGGATCAACAAGAATAAACCTCATTTGTTCTTTGAGAAAGAGTACATTTGTTACACAAGTGGTGACATTTACCTGTGTTAAATGCCTAGGGGATTTTTCCAATCAGATCCCTCACTAATCAGTGAAGAACAAGCCTGTGAAAATTCACTAAGCATGAAAGAAATTGATGTGTTTGGAAAACTGTTTTATACTGTTGTTCACTGTGACTTTAGTTTAGGGTGTGTGCAAGGAATATTTGAGGACTGAGATTATGAATTAGAGTGGTAAACGATGAGGCCATAAAATGAGTCAGAACTTATAGAGTCTTTTATGTCAGGCCAATAAGTCTGTATTTTGTGTGTCAGAAACACTATAAAGATTTTTAGAAAGTAGATAAGTAATTTCAATGAACATCTTGGGAAAATACAAATTTAACATTAAGTTTAATTTAACAGAGACTGTGGACCTATTAGAGGTAAGAGATTATCCAAAAACAATTATAAGAATTTCTTCATAAATAATTTTTATGACCTCTCAAATAACTTTACTTCTAATATTTCAAAGGATTGTTTCAAAAATTCAGTAAAACAATGTGTCTAGAGCAAAAGTATAGCTATATTATGTTCTCATTTATGTAAAAAGTGAGCATAAGAAAATATACATGTATCTGCACATTTGTGTGAAAAGAAACACTGGAAGAATAACTCAAAAATCACAAAGATTGCTTACCTACAGAGGTGAATGAAAACAGAGTGAGATGGATGGAAGGATGGAACTGGGGTAGAAAGGTTGAGTGTGGAGAGTGACACTTCTCTGAATACAGTTTTTTTGTATAATTCTAACTTTTAATATATTTTATAATTAAACATGTCTAAAATTAGCAATAATGAAGAGGAAGCCCAAAATAAAATGTCATAGGAAGAAAATAGACATAATTGTATTACAAATAAATAACATAAAATACTAAATGAGAAAAGGGAAATAATTAAGGTAACTTTGGAACTTTTTTTATTATATACTCAAAGACTAAATATCAAGAAGACTATACACAATATTTTATGTTGATTAGTAGGTGTGTGTCCACAGTGATATGTGTTAGAATTGCTAAAACTATTTTATTTGTATTTGATGATGGAGCTAATAAGTAAATATATTGCAAATAATAAAAGTCACCTTTCTCACTGTCTAGAAGAAAATTACAAATAAGGAAAGAGGAAAGAGTAGAATCTTTTGGTATTGTGTTGAAATTGGAGGTATGTGTATTAAATGTCTGTTTTAAGATAGATAGATAGATAGATGATATATAGATAGATAGATAGATAGATAGTAGATTTAGAAATATAAATGTGTGTATGCATATCTTAATTCTTTGTACTGAAAGAAACTAGAAGCAATGATACCCAATACCATTGAACACATACACTGCTAAAGCTTGGTTTCTAAATACCATTCTCAAATGAAAAACTAGAACTCCTTGGAGAAATGGCTGATTCCAGGGTCAGGGCAGAGAAAGTACAAGATTAGCCTGTAATATCTCATAGTACCAGAAAGGAAGGAAGTCCTCAAAACTTGGTGAAAGCATTCCAAAAATGCATAAAAGCCAACTTAAAAGGACTCTCAATGGCCAAATATGGTACACATTGAGCAAAATGGCAGTAATAATAGTAATGATAATAATAATAATGATGGTGATGATGAGAAGAAGAAAAAGGAGAAGAAGCAAATATAACCTTAGGAAAAAAAATAGAATATTTTGGGTCTATGTTGAAATCAATGAATAATTGAATAAACAAATACATAGAAGATGACAGAAAGCTCTTTTTTACAAGAGAATTCCAACTGGTAAATATTTTTTAAAAATTGATGGAAGTGGAAAACAGCATTGCTCAAACCCTAAAGTAACCAACTTTTGTTTGTCAGTCAAGAATCTTTAATGACTACTACAATGAATGGACAAATGTATGATGAAGTATGGTATATTTACATAATCTAAAAGTAACTTTCACAGGTTGCTTAATTACAAAGGGAAAAATAGTAACATTACAGTGAAAAAACCTGAAGACACCATCTTAGTCAAGTGATAAAAGTTAACATCCTCACTAATGGAAAAACCAACATTGTCTGCCTCTTTCTATGATTCACTAAGATGGACAAATCCTTTCTGTGGTATTTCTATCAAAAATGCGTAACCTTAATTTTAAAAATATATTCTACAAAATCAAGAGAAATTTCATCAAATGTCTGGCCAATGGTTTTCAAAAGTGTCAGGTCATGAAGAAAATATATTTTATATATATATATATATATATATATATAATTATAATATATAATCTGTGTACTGTGACTATATAAGAAGTTAGCATTTGAGAATGTGGATGAAGGACAAATGGTAGGGTTTTCCAAGCTCAGAACTGTTGACATTTGGGGCTGAATAACATTTCATTATGGCATGCTGCCCTGTGCATTCTAAGATGTTTAGCAGCATCCATGGCCTCTACTCACTAGATGTCAGTAGCAACACCGTCTTAGTTGTGATAACCAAAAATTTATCCAGACATTACCAAACATCCTCAGAGATGAAGGCATAAAGTCTCTGCCAGTTGACAACCAGTGGTGTATGGGAATTTTTTGTACTGTTTTCACAACTCTTTCATAAGACTGAAATTATCTTAAGATGGAAAGTTTTAAAAATGTGTGAAAATGCCTAGCAGAGTGCCAGTAACATATGGAGCACTAAACAGGTAATACTTCTTCATAGAGGGGGACCTTCAAGATGGTGGAGGAGTAAGATGTGGAGATAAGCTTCCTCTCCACAAATACATCAAATATACATCTACATGTGGAACAACTCCTACAGAACACCTACTGAACACTGGCAGAAGACCTCAGACTTTCCAAAAGGCAAGAAAATCCCCACATACTTGGGTAGGGCAAAAGAAAGAAAAAAGTAATAAAAAACAGAAACAAAAGAATAGGGATGAGACCTGCACCTCTGGCAGGAAGCTGTAAAGGAGGAAAAGTTTCCACACACTAGGAAGCCCCTTCACTGACAGAGACAGGGGGTGGGTGGATGGGAAGCTTTGGAGCCATGGAGGAGAATGCAGCAACAGTGCTGCAGAGGGCAAAGTGGAGAGATTCCCGCACAAAGGATTGGTGCTAATCAGCACTCACCAGACTGAGATGCTTGTCTGCTACCCACCGGGGTGGGTAGAGGCTGGGGAGCTGAGGTTCAGGCTTTGGAGGTCAGATCCTAGGGAGAGGACTGGGGTCAACTGTGTGAACACAGCCTGAAGGGGGCTAGTGCACCACAGCTAGCTCGGAGGGAGTCCAGGAAAATGTCTGGACCTGCCTAAGAGGCAAAAGACCATTGTTTTGGAGTGTGTGAGGATAGGGGATTCCTTCCCTGTCTGCCTAAAGAAGGCAGAGCACTGCCTAAATGATCTCCAGAGACAGGTGTGAGCCGTGGTTATCAGCTCAGACACCAGAGACAGGCATGAAATGCTAATGTTGCTGCTGCAGCCACCAAGAACACTGTGTGCAAGCACAGGTCACTATCCACAACTCCACCGCCCCGGGAACCTGTGCAGCCCACAACTGCCAGGGTCCCATGATCCAGGGTGTTACAATATCACCCCAGCTTCTGTCACTGCAGCTTGCCCCACATTCCATTTATAACTACCGTACCCCTCCCTCCCCTGGAATGAGTGAGCAAGAGCCCCTTAATCAGCTGTTGCTTTAGGCCTCTTCTGTCTGGATGAGGAACAGATGCCTGAGGGTGACCTACATGCAGAGGTGGGGAAAAACCAAAGCTGAACACCAGGGGCTGTGTGAACAAAGAAGAAAAAGGGAAATTTCTCCATGCAGGCTCAGGAGCAGTGGATTAAATCCCCAAAATAAACTTGATGTACCCTGCATCTGTGGAATACCTGAACAGACAACTAATCATCCCAGAACTGAGGTGGTGGAATTTGGGAGCAAATGTAGACTTGGGGTTTGCTGTCTGCAACTGATTTCTTTCTGATTTTTAAATTTATCTGAGTATAGTTTTTAGTGCTAGTTATCATTGGTGGATTTGTTTATTGGTTTTGTTGCTCTCTTCTTTTTTTTTATTAAAAATGCTGTTTAAATATTTTTATTATAATATATTTTATTTTAATAATTTATTTTTAAAATTTATTTATTATTTTTTATTCTCTTTTCTCCCATTTGTTCTGATCTGTGGGGCTGAGAGTGTCTTGGTGTGCTGGCTTGGTGTCAGGCCTGAGCCTCTGAAGTGGGAGAGCCAAGTTCAGGACATTGGACCACCAGAGACTTCCCAGTCACGTGTAATATCAACTGGTGAGAGCTCTCCCAAAGATCCCCATATCAGTGCTAGGACCCAGATCTACCCAATGGCCAGCAAGATCCAGTGCTTGACACCCCTTGACAAACAACTAGTAAGAAAGAAACACAACACCACCCATTAGCAGAGAGGCTGCCTAAAATCATACTAAGTTCAGACACCCTAAAGAACACCACCAGATGCAGCCCTGCCCACCAGAGAGAAAAGATACAGCACCACCCACCCCAACAAAGGCCCAAGTCTCCTCCACCAGTAAGCCTACAAAAGCCATTGAATCAACCTCACTTACTGGGGGCAGACACCAAAAAACAATGGGAACTATGAACCTGCAGCCTGTGAAAAGGAGACTCCAAACACAGGGAGTTAAACAAAATGAGAAAACAGAGAATATGCAGCAGATGAAGGAGCAAGGTAAAAACCCACCAGACCAAACAAATAAAGAGGAAATAGGCAGTCTACCTGAAAAAAGAATTCAGAGTCATGAGAGTAAAGATGATACAAAATCTTGGAAACAGAATGGAGAAAATACAAGAAACATTTAATGAAAACCTAGAAGAACTAAAGAGCAAACAAACAATGATGAACAACACAATAAATAAAATTAAAAATTCTCTAGAAGGAAACAATAGCAGAATAACTGAGGCAGAAAAATGGAAAAGTGACCAGGAAGATAAAAGATTGGAAATAACTCTTGCAGAGCAGAATAAAGAAAAAAGAATGAAAAGAATAGAGGACAGTCTCAGAGACCCCTGGGACAACATTAAATGCACCAACATTCAAATTATAGAGATCCCAGTAGAAGAGGAAAGTAAAGGGACTGAGAAAATATTTGAAGGATTATAGTTGAAAACTTCCCTGCCATGGGAAAATAAATAGTCAATCAAGTCCAGGAAGTGCAGAGTCCCATACAGGATAAATCCAAGGAGAAACATGCCAAGACACACATTAATCAAACTATCAAAAATTAAATACAAAGAAAGAATATTAAATGCAGTAAGGGAAAAGCAACAAATAACATACAAGGGAATCCCCATAAGGTTAACAGTTGATCTTTCAGCAGAAACTCTGCAAGCCAGAGAGAGTATGAGGACATATTTAAAGTGAGAAAGGGAAATGCCTTCAATGAAGATTACTCTATCCAGCAAGGATCTTGTTTAGATTCGATGAAGAAATTAAAACCTTTATGGACAAACAAAAGTTAAGAGAATTACACACCACAAAACCAGCTTTACAACAAACGCTAAAGGAAATTCTCTAGGCAGGAAACACAAAAGGAGGAAAATAACTACAATAAAAAACCTAAAACAATTAAGAAAATGGTAATAGGAACATACATTTACCTTAATTGTAAATGGTAATTGATAATTACCTTAAATGTAAATGGATTAAATGCTTCAACCAAAAGACATAGACTGGCTGAATGGATACAAAAACAAGGCCCATGTATATGCTGTCTACAAGAGACCCACTTCAGACCTAGGGACTCACACAGAGTGAAAATGAGGGGATGGAAAAAGATATTCCATGCAAATGGAAACCATAAGAAAGCTGGAGCAGTAATTCTCATAACAGAAAATATAGACTTTAAAATAAAGACTATTACAAGAGAAAAAGAAGGACATTACATTATGATCAAGGGATCAAACCAAGAAGAAGATATAACAATTGTAAATATTTATGCATCCAACATAGGAGTACCTCAATACAGAAGGCAAATGTTAACAGCCATAAAAGGAGAAATTGACAGTAACACAATAATATTAAGGGACTTTAACACCCCACTTTCACCAATGGATAGATCATCCAAAATGAAAATAAATAAGGAACCACAAGGTTTAAATGACACTTTAGAGCAGATGGACTTAATTGATATTTATAGGATATTCCATTCAAAAACAACAGAATATGCTTTCTTCTCAAGTGTTAATGGAACATTCTCCAGGATAGATCATATCTTGTGTCACAAATCAAGCTTTGATAAATGTACAAAAACTGAAATTGTATAAAGTATCTTTTCTGACCACAATGCTATGAGACTAGATATCAATTACAGGAAAAAAAAAACACTGTAAAAAATACAAACAGAAGGAGGCTAAACAATATGCTACTAAATAACCAAGAGATCACTAAAGAAATCAGAGAGGAAAAAAAAAAAAAAAAACAAACCTAGAAACAAATGACAATGAAAACACGACAGGCTAAAACCTATAGGATGCAGCAAAACAGTTCTAAGAGGGAAGTTTATAGTAATACAATCCTACCTCAAGAAACAAGAAACATATCAAATAAACAACCTAAACTTACACCTAAAGCAATTAGAGAAAGAAGAACAAAAAGACACTCAAAGTTAACAGAAGGAAAGAAATCATAAAGTTCAGATCAGAAATAACTGAAAAAGAAATGAAAGAAACAATAACAAAGATCAATAAATCTAAAAGCTGGGGCTTCCCTGGTGGCACAGTGGTTGCGAGTCAGCCTGCTGATGCAGGGGACACGGGTTCGTGCCCCAGTCTGGGAAGATCCTACATGCTGAGGAGTGGCTGGACCTGTGAGCCATGGCCACTGAGCCTGCGCGTCCAGAGCCTGTGCTCCGCAACGGGAGAGGCCACAACAGTGAGAGGCCTGCATACCGCAAAAAAAAAAAAAAAAAAAAATCTAAAAGCTGTTTCCTTGAGAAGATAAACAAAATTGATAAACCATTAGCCAGACTCATCATAAAAAAAGGGAGAAGACTCAAATCAACAGAATTAGAAATGAAAAAGGAGAAGTAATAACTGACACTGCAGAAATACAAAGGATCATGAAAGATTACTACAAGCAACTATATGCCAATAAGATGGATAACCTGGAAGACATGGAAAAATTCTTAGAAAAGCACATCCTTCCAAGACTGAACCAGGAAGAAATAGAAAATATAAACAGACCAATCACAAGCACTGAAATTGAAACTGGGATTAAAAATCTTCCAGCAAACAAAAACCCAGGACCAGATGGCTTCTACCAACCATATGGAGAAGAGATAAAACCTCTCCTTCTCAAACTCTTCCAAAATATAACAGAGTGGGGAACACTGCCAAACTCATTCTATGAGGCCACCATCACTCTGATACCAATACCAGACAAAGACGTCAAAAAAATGAAAACTACACACCAACACTGATTAACATAGATGCAGAAATCGTCAATTAAATACTGGCAAAGAGAATCCAACAGCACACTAAAAGGATCATACACCATGATCAATTGGGGTTTATCCCAGGAATGCAAGGTTTTCAGTGTGTGCAAATCAACCAATGTGATATAGCATATTAACAAATTGAAGGGTAAAAACCATACCATAATCTCAATACATGCAGAAAAAGCTTTTGACAAAATTCAACACCGATTTATGATAAAAACTCTCGAGAAAGTAGGCATAGAGGGAAACTACTTCAACATATTACAGGCCATATGTGACAAACTCAGAGCCAACATCACTCTCAGTGGTGAAAAATTGAAAGCATTTCCTCTAAGATCAGGAACAAGACAAGATTGCCCACTCTCAGCAGTATTATTCAACATAATTTAGGAAGTTTTAGCCACAGCAAACCAAGAAGAAAACAAAATAAAAAGAATCAAAATCGGAAAAGAAGAAATAAACCTGTCAGTGTTTGCAGATGACATGATACCATACATAGAGATCCTAAAGATGCTACCAGAAAACTACTAGAGCTAATCAATGAATTTGGTAAAGTTGTAGGATACAAAATCAATGCACAGAAATCTCTTACATTCTCATACACGAATAATAAAAAATGTGAAAGAGAAATTAAGGAAACACTCCCATTTATCACTGCAACAAAGAGAATAAAAAGCTAGGAATAAACCTGCCTGAGGATACAAAAGACCTGTATGCAGAAAACAATATGACAATGATGAAAGAAATTAAATATGATACAAACAGATGGAGAGATATACCATGTTCTTGGATTGGAAGAATCAACATTTTGAAAATGACTACACTACCCAAAGCATTCTACAGATTCAGTGTAATCCCTATGAAACTACAAATGGCATTTTTCAGAGAACTGAAACAAAAAAATCTCACAATTTGTATGGAAACACAAAAGATCCCGAATAGCCAAATCAGTCTTGAGAAAGGAAAACAGAACTGGAGGAATCAGGCTCCCTGACCTCAGACTATACTATAAAGCTACACTAATCAAGACAGTATGGTACTGGCACAAAAACAGAAATATAGATCAATGGAACAGGATAGAAAGTCCAGAGAAAAACCTACACACATATCATCACCTTATCTTTGATAAAGCAGGAAAGAATAAGCAATGTAGAAAAGATAGCCTCTTCAACAAGTGGTTCTAGGAAAACTGGACAGCTACATCTAAAAGAGTACATTAGAACACTTCCTAACACTATACACAAAAGTAAACTTAAAATGGATTAAAGACCTAAATGTAAGGCCAGACACTATAAAACGCTTAAAGGAAAGCATAGGCAGAACCTTCTATGACATAAACAACAGCAAGATCCTTTCTGACCCCACTCCCAGAGAAAGGGAAATAAAAACAAAGAATAAACAAATGGACCTAATGCAACTTAAAATTTTTTCAACAGCCAAGGAGACCACAAACAAGATAAAAAGACAACCCTCAGAATGGGAGAAAATATTTGCAAATGAAGCAACTGACAAAGGATTAATCTCCAAAATATACAAGCAGCTCATGCTGCTCAATATCAAAAAACAAACAACCCAATCCAAAAATGGGAAGAAGACCTAAATAGACATTGCTCCAAAGGAGACATACAGATTGCCAACAAACACATGAAAGGATGCTCAACATCACTAATCAAAACTACAAATGCAAATCAAAACTACAAATGCAAATCAAAACTACAATGAGGTATCACCTCACACTGGTCAGAATGACCATCATCCAAAAATCTGCAAACAATAAATTCTGGGTTGTGTGCGGAGAAAAGGGAACCCACTTGCACTGTTGGTGGGAAGGTAAATTGATGCAGTCACTGGGGAGAACAGTATTCAGGTTCCTTAAAAACTAAAAGTAGAACTACCATAGGACCCAGCAATCCCACTACTGGGCATATACCCTGAGACAACCATAATTCTGAAAGAGTCATGTATCACAGTGTTCATTGCAGCACTATTTACAATAGCCATGACACAGGAGGAACCTAAGTGTCCATCAACAGATGAAAGGATAAGGAAGATTTGGCACATTTATTCAATGCAATATCACTCGCCATAAAAAGAAACGAAACTCAGTTATTTGCAATGAGGTGGATGGACCTAGAGTCTATCATAGAGTGAAGTAAGTGAGAAAGAAAAAAAAACAAATACTGTGTGCTAACATATATATGTATATGGAATCTAAAAAAAAAAAAAAGAATGGTTCTGATGAACCTAAGGGTAGGACAGGAATAAAGATGCAGACCTAGAGAATGGACTTGAGACACAGGGAAGGAGGAGGGGAAGGTGGAACAAAGTGAGAGAGTAGCTATGACATGTATACAGTACCAAATGTAAATAGATAGCTAGTGGGAAACAGCTGCATAGCACAGGGAGATCAGCTCCTTGCGTTGTGACCATCTAGAGGGGTGGAATAGGGAGGGTTGGAGGGAGGTACAAGAGGGAAGGGATACGGAGATATATGTGTACATATAGCTGTTTCATTTTGTTATACAGCAGAAAGTAACACAACATTTTAAAGGAATTATTCTCCAATAAAGATGTTTAAAAAAAAAAAGGAAACTAAAAGGAGGAGGAAGAGGAGGATAAAGAAATAGAAAAGGAAAGGAAGTGGATTAGCAACACCCAAGAACTGGTATTTTAAATAAGAATTCTATGTCTTAGTCAAATTAGTCCACTGTAGTAAGACTGAATTCCATACCACAGATCTGCTTAATATCTGAAAAGAAATGCTGCTTCCATACCTTATTAATGCCTGTGCTACCTGTTTCCTTTAAATAAATGCTGCTTTTAATTAAATGTCAAAATAAAATAGTTCTTATAAAATCTAGTAAATACACCTCTGTGGAAGTTCATACATAGTTCTAAATTGTATGTTTTAATGAGAAATTCAACAGGTCTGTTCAAAATAACCACAAATTTAATGAGGGACCCTTTAAGTGTATAAACTACTGTGTTTTGATATCTCCAACTCTAGATTTATCCACTCAGCTTCCAAACAATGTCCATCTATGTGGCAGGTAAATCCTGTCTTTGCAATTTAATTCTCCTTATTCCTCCCAGCTTCTTCAGAATGCAAACCTTTTCTATTTGGGTTAATGTCACACCTTGAATCTCACCAAAATCTCATTACTCATTTTTTTTCAGGGATCAGCTCTGCTGTGTGCTAGGTGTGATGATAACAAGAAAATCTGTAATATTACTACACAGAACTTTAAAACACAAGGTGATCTGCAGGAAAATGGAAGCAGAGTATGGATAAAAATAGGTCCTGTTACCCTTAGATTTGACAGTTTGGACTCCAGTTTTTGACAGCCTGACCTTGCTACTCATATTGCTCACAACTGTCAGTAATTCAGTGACAAAGGAGAAGTGTGGTACTGTATTAATAACAGGCTCATGCTTAGTGATACCCAGTTGGTGATATAGGAGAAAGAGGAAGAGAAGAGAGAGGAATTAGAAGATAGAAATAGTGATTGAAAATGTAAGCAGAGGAAGGGACAGAGAGATAGGACAAGAGAAATGAAATGATAGCAGTGGTAAAGTTCAAGAACATGACAGGCTGAAAGAGAAGGAACAGGGAGTTGGCTTATGCTTGTTCATGAATGGGAGAGAAACAAAGGAAGAAAGAAATTAAACAAGAAAAAACAAAATGTGAAATGTATAATGAAAGAGAGAAAAGATACCATGAGATTCTGAGGTGTAATTGGTGATTTAGGGTTCATCCAGGGGAGTGTGCTCAGTATAATGAGAAATCTGGAAATGACAAATTATGAAAAAAATAATGTAATTAAGAACATCTTGTGCAAAAATTAGAAGACTGAATGGAAATATATAGTGGTCTTCAAATATTCACAGGAATTCTATTTAGAGAGAAGGAAAAGTAAAAATAAGATCAGTCTGTGTTTTCTCTTATGGCTCTGTGGAATAATGGGTGGGAGAGGGAGGATTATAAGGATATATTTTCTAGGGTGTGAGTTCAAGAATGAATTGAGACATATAATGATTTCCTGAGCCCCCCATCATGTGGCAATACTAGGGAAGGGCTCTGTTTCTTCTTTAACAGGCAATAGGTCTAGTGTCTCATCTAATTTATTTCGCAAACTTAGACACCCTTGAAAGTAAAAAGCGGTTTATTTATAATTACTTCTGGATAGTAAGTTTAAATCAGAATGTTTCCAGGAAAATCAGAATATATGGGAATCCTGAGTATGTGTAGATAATATCTGAGAATATTGCTAATTTTAATGCTCTTACCCTAATTATATTTTTCTTTTTTGACTAGTCATTTCACTGGTGCATTTCTCAGCCATTTGGAGTAGTGGCAAAGTATCCCTATGTATTACTATGAATAAAATTAATACAATAATTAGAGAACACTGAAGATTAATTTTTAAATGTCAAGGTATTAATTAATTAATTAATCCAATGAGTGATAGTTGAATATTCCTTACATGCCTTACATGTCAGTCATTGTGCATTGTGTTGTACTCCTGCTTATAAAAGGACATTTCTGGAGCAGTATAAACAAATATCACACTAACTAAGTAGCAAAACTCATACTAAGTAAGTAGAAAAAACTCAGATTTGAACCAGAATTCTGTCTACACCGATTGTTACGTACAGAAATAGATGAGAGAGAAAGGGAGAGAGAAAGAAATTTGGCTTAACAACCAGAAATTTATTTTCACCCAGTAGTGGAGGCTGGAAGCCCAAGATCAAGGTGTAGGCAGAGTTGATTTCCTCTGGGGTCTATGAGAGAAGAATCTGTTCCAGGCCTCTCTCCTTGGCTTATAAACAAATATCTTCCCCCTGCTTGGTCCTCATATGGCCATCCTCTGCTGTCTCTGTCTCTTCTTATTCAAAGGCATTTCTGGTGTCTCTTCCTCTTTTTATAAGGACTCCGATCATATTGGATTAGAGCCCCATCCTAATGGGCTCATTTTACTTTATCACCCTTTTAAAGACCTTATCTCCAAATACAGCTATACTCTGAGGTACTAGGGGTTGAAACTTCAACATATAAATTTTGAGGGGACACAATCCAGCCCATACAACTTGTCATTTCATTTAAGATAAAGAACAAAGTTCATTCCATGATAAACAAGCCTAGCCCTTATTCTTTTCTTTGGTCACTTTTCATATGAGAACCTCCTTTCTACCTACATTATAGCCACATTTACCATCTCTCTGCTGCTCCTAGACATTATGCTCTCTCCTGCTTTAGAGCTTTTGCATTTGCTAAAAGTCTCTCCTTCCCTACCTTTGTCTAATAATTTTGCTACATAAAAGAAAATCACTGGCAGGGATCCTCAACATTAAGCTTTGAGAGGATTTGGATTTTGTCATCTCTTTCTTCTTCCCCTACCTACTAGCTTCTGGGAACCACCAATTTACTCTCTGTTTTTAGAAGTACATTGTGATCCAGCAATTCAATTTCTGGGTATATATCCAAAGGAATGAAAAGAGGATATGGAAGAGATATCTGCACTCCTGTTAATAATAATAATAACTTCATTGTTATTCACCATAGTTAAGATATGGAAACAATCTAAGTATCCATCAAGGGATGAATGGATAAAAATGTGGATTATAATTCAGCCATGAGAAAGGAGGAAATCCTGCCACATGTAACAATATGGATAGACCTTGAAGATATTACGCTAAGTGAGGTAAGTCAGAGAATGATGAGTACTGTATGATATCACTTATATGTGGAATCTGAAAAAGCTGAACCTGCAGATATATTTATAACCGCTCATGGAAGAGAGTTGCAATGACTTACATATTAGAGTTGATGGGTTCCAGAGTTTGGGAAACAAAAGTTGTGACATAAGGAATGACATAGTTGAAGAATGTCAAAGTAGAGAACACTCCCTTATGTCGATTAATTATAAATGATGGAAAGCATCTCCAAACCAACATCATTTAAAATAAGTTTTTAGCTGTCTATAAAATTCAAGGGTGGACCTGGCTTCCCCCTTTGTTACATCTAAGAGCTTAAAGGAAGTTGAATCATTGACATCATATTTTTCTCTCTTCAAGGTCTGATTTTCTTTAAGATAATTGTTTGGTATAATTACATAATTCTGTCTCATAGCTCCACCATATGAGATCTCTAGCAGCTCTAGTCTCATGTCTTCATAGCGCTGAATCCAGTAAGCAAGGTTTCTTGTGTGGTGGGAATAACAATGTTTTAGTCTTTTAGCAAGTTTGATGTTTGTAATGCAGTTCTGTTGTCTATAACCACTATACTGTGCATTAGATCTCTAGGACTTATTTATCTACTAGTTGCAAGTTTGTACCCTTATCCTTCCTCTTCCCCAATTATTCAACCATATATTTTAAAAAGAATAAAAAAGAGAAGAAGGAAAGGAAAAATAAAGGAAGGAAGGAAGGAAGGAAGAAAGGAAGGAAGGAAGGAAGGAAAGGAAGAAAAAAATAGAGGGAAGGAAGGAAGAAGGAAAGATGCCCTCAATTTGACACTCATTGCCCAAAACTAGATACCAAAACCATTCTTGTGACCCATGTGATGACATAGCCATAGAGATGTGCAAATGGAATCCATTGCCTAAAGTTACAGCCACTCATGCAACAGCAAGAAATATGAACCACCCAACCCACATAGGCTGCAACTGAGGGAAAGAGGAATTACCAATGAAAATTGGAGAGGCTGGTATCAGAAGAAAAGGAAAGAGAAGCTGGACAGCAAAACCTAACAAATGTTTACCTCATCCTTCATCTTCAGACATCAAAATATAAAATGTTTAGTAAAATAGGGAAACAAAAGTTATATTTGGTAGCTTGGTATCTATACTGGGGTCTTTGACTCTTTGGGACAGTCACAGTTTCTTGAACTTTTTAATTCAACACTGATTAGAAGGTAAATGCATACTGAGTGAAGTAGAATGCCTATCAAATTCTCAACTCAGAACCTCTGAGTAAAGTACTAGAAGCATGGTGATTACATGATTAAACTACTTAGTGCACAGGAGGTGCTTACTAGATATGAATTTTCCCTTCTGTTCCTCCTCTTCCTTCTCTCTACTTTCTCATTTTTTTACTTTCCTTTAATCTATGATCCTAGTGCTGTCTTTAAGATGTCACAAAGAATGAATCGCTTTCTATACATCATTCAGCCTTACCGATATCCTCTTCTCCAATTTAAATGTCTGAAACTTCTTCAAGTGCTGTTTCCATAGCTAGTTTCTAAAGCTCTTAAAAGCATGATTGCCCACTTCTGGATGCATACTGATTCATCAATAATGTAAGAGGACACAGTGTTATAGATGATATTTAATTATAAATACTATTCAATATTTTTTGTATCCATTCCTGAACTTATGTCTTCAGATCATCCTAACTCCTGAACTTATAAGTCTTCAGATCATCCTAACTTCAGACCATTTCTAACTCCTTAAGAGAGAGAAATTTGTCCTTTCTCTTTATTTTATTTGTCTCTTTTATTTTATAGCAACTGTATTGAATTTTAATTAATACACAAAGAACTGCACATATTTAGCATGTACAATTTGATAAGTTTGGGCATATGTATACACCAGTGATACTATCACCACAATCAAGGTAATAGTAATATCCAACAATTTTCAGTTTGGCCATTTGTCCCTTTGTTGTTGTTATTGTTTTGTTTTTGTGATAAGAACACTTGAGAGACTCTTAACAATTTGAAGTGCACCAGCTATAGCTCAGCTGGTAGAGTGGAAAACTTGACCCTTCTCTTTTTAAATTTGTTTAAGATTTCCCTAATGTTCTTTGTATCACAACCTTGTATAATTTCCTTGAAAATGACTCACCATTTGTGAAGAAAGCCTATGAAATCAGAAGGACAGAATGGTACAATGAGGAGAGAGTAAGATTTGAGACTGGAAACCCTGTATTCAGTTAGTTCCTTAATTCACAAGGTGAAGTACCTTTGGTAAATCATTTAGTTAACCTGAGCTTCTGTTTCACTATCTGTAGTGATAGTAATAACAATATTGAATGCTTTACAATATAGTTGGTTGTAGATATCAGTATTATTAAATTACCAAAATATAATTAAATTTATTTTATGATCATTCTTAAAATCATGGAGGTCATGGACCTTAACATCACTAAGCTGGTGTATGGAGACATTTCTTACCTTCTGTAAACCAGCTTTTTAGAATGGAGCCTAAAACCTATATATGAATCATATGTGACTGTTTCTCAAATATGAAGTTCACTTGAGAATAAAAATAGGGAGAAATAATTTTGCTGTTTGTTAGGCACCTGTAGCATTCAGAACTGTAATGTATCAAATACGTTCAAGTGGATCAATATCTCCTCAGCGTGACTCGAGTATAAATAAAAATTTATGATCCAAATATAGCATGCTGTGACCAAAGTGAATGAATAAGAGAAAGTGGTACTACAGAAATAAAAATTTCTATATCAGGATGGCTGGCTATTAATTTTTATAAAAGCATGGGAAAAAGCAGAGCCAGAGACACTTTTGCACGCAAAGGACAATTTGTTCTTCCCTAAAAATTCAATATGGCAACAAACTCTGTGAAATTACAATAAATTTTGTTCATAGTAGATAACGGTACAAAAATCATAAGTAAATATATTCAAGAAAGTGTATTCATAGTTACATATTATCTTAAAACAGAAAAGGCTAAAGAAAATCAGTTAACAGAGTCTCCACATTATATAAATGTGAGGTGAAGTTAACTTGGCCAGGGTCAGAAATCTGGTTAGCAACAGAGCTTACATTATCAGATATATGTAGGTCATTACAAAATTTATATTTCATATCCATGTCTCTCTCTCTTCTAATTACAAACGACATCAACTATACTCTTGGGTTTACCAGATTTAGCAAATAAAAATCCAGGATATCCAGTTAAATGAAATTTCAGATTAAAAAACAAACAAACAAGTAATTGGTTTAGATTGTTCCAATATTTTGTGCATATTTATATTAAAATTATTTATTGTTTATTTAAAATTCAAATTTACCTAGGTGACCTGTATTTTATCTGACAACCTTACACACGAGGAATTCCCATTTGGATGAAACATGGGCACTCTTAGCTCAACATATTCAAAACCAAACTTGTTATCTTCACCTTCAAACTCAGCCTCTCTCCATGTCTCTGTTCTCAGTGAATGACCTCACACCATCTGGTTTCCCAAGCCAGAATGCTGGCATCATTTTGATTTTCATCTTTCTCATTGTCTTCCTTTCTACTCATAATCAGTCACGTCTTAAACATCTTCTAAATAACCTCATCTCTCAGTCCTCACTGTTGTTGCTTAGTTCAGCTCATTCTTACTTGCTTTAGTTACTTTAGTGCCTGCCTAATTGGTTTATCTGCCCCTTTTTCACCTCCTTAATCTACATGACTGTGTAACTAGAAAAAGGAAGATAAAATTACAGACCTGATGACCTTTTTACCTTGCTTGTAGCCTTCAATGAACACTCATTAATGACAAAGGAGGAACTAAAACATTCCCATTCAGAATGATTCATAGTCTGACCACTGATTGTTTCAGTGGTCCCAAGTTTCTCAAAACCTCCTTGCCCTCTACAGTCTAGATCAGGGGTTTTCAACGCCTGAATAATACTGCCCACTGACTGCTTTGTAAATAAAGTTGTATTAGGGCTTAGCCATGCCAATTTGTCTGAATATTGTCTATGCCTGTCTCCTTGCTATGACTCTGGTAGTTGTAACAGAGATTGATAGTTCACAAAACCTAAAATATTTACTATCTGGTCCTTAATAAAAAATGTTTGACAGCTCCTGCTCTACATAAAACAAACTATTTGTAATGCTTTTGAACTTATTATGCTCTATCTCATCACTAGGACAAAATTAACAATCTCTATGTAAAATATTATTTCTTTCAACAAAAGCCACTATAATTCTCCTCAAAAATCCCACTTCTCCTTTATATTTATAAAAACAAACAAACAAACAAACAAAAAACACCTCTACCACCAGAAAAGCTCCTGGTCTACCAGAACTGATATGAAGCCTCCAACTCTAGGTTCCATTGGGCATTTCCTCTCTACAACTTTGCTCCACTTATCATACTTGATATTTACAAAACTTTCTCTTTTGAGACCATAAAATTTGTGCCTCATTCCCTATTCTAGTCTCAGCAATTAGGAAAAACATAGCATGAACTTGGTGCTCAGTTTTTTTAAGATTACTTTTAATCAGTGAAGTAGCAGTAACACAATAATAGTAATGGGCTTTAACACCTCATTTTCACCAATGGACAGATCATCCAAAGTGAAAAAAAAAATAAATAAGGAAACACAAGCTTTAAATGAAACATTAAACAAGATGGACTTAATTGATATTTATAGGACATTTCATCCAAAAACAACAGAATACACTTTCTTCTCAAGTGTTCATGGAATATTCTCCAGGATAAATCATGTCTTCAGTCACAAATCAAGCCTTGATAAACTTAAGAAAATTGAAATTGTATCAAATATCTTTTCCAACCACAATGCTATGAGACTAGATATCAATTACAGGAAAAAAAATACAAACACATGGAGGCTAAACAATACACCACTAAAAAACCAAGAAATCACTGAAGAAATCAAAGAGGAAATCAAAAAATACCTAGAAATAAATAACAATGAAAACATGATGACCCAAAACCTATGGGATGCAGCAAAAGAAGATCTAAGAGGGACGTTTATAGCAATACAATCCTACCACAAGAAACATTTTAAATAAACAACCTAAACTTACACCTAAGGATATTAGAGAAAGAAGAACAAAAACCCCCCAAAAGTTAGCTGAAGGAAAGAAATCAAAGTTCAAATCAGAAATAAATGAAAAATAAATGAAGGCAAAAATAGCAAAAATCAATAAAACTAAAAGTTGGTCCTTTGCGAAGATAAACAAAATTGATAAAGCATTAGCCAGACTCATCAAAAAAAAAAAAAGGGAGAAGACACTAATCAACAGAATTAGAAATGAAAAAGGAGAAGTAACAATGAACACTGCAGAAATACAAAGGATCATGAGAGATTAGTACAAGCAAGTATATGCAAATAAAATGGACAACCTGGAAGAAATGGACAAATTATTGGAAAAGCACAATGTTCTGAGGCTTAACCAGGAAGAAATAGAAAATATAAACAGACAAATCGCAAGCACTGAAATTGAAACTGTGATTAAAAATCTTCCAACAAACAACAGCCCAGGACCAGATGGCTTCACAAGCAAATTCTATAAAACATATAGAGAAGCACTAACACCTATCCTTTGCAAATTCCTCCAAAATATAGCAGAGTGGGGAACACTCCCAAACTCATTCTAAGAGGCCACCATCACTCTGATACCAACACCAGACAAAGACATCACAAAATAAGAAAACTACAGGCCAATATCACTGATTAACATAGATGCAAAAATCCTCAAAAAAGTACTGGCAAAGATAATCCAACAGCACATTAAAAGGATCATACACTATGATCAAGTGGGATTTATCCCAGGAATGCAAGGATTCTTCTGTATACACAAATCAATCAATGTGATACATCATATTAACAAATTGAAGGATAAAACCCTATGATAATCTCATTAGATGCAGAAAAAGCTTTTGACAATATTCAACACCAATTTATGAATAAAACTCTACAGAAAGTAGTCATAGAGGTAACCTACCTCAACATAATAAAGGCCATATATGACAAATCCACAGCCAACATTGTTCTCAACAGTGAAAAACTGAAACCATTTCCTCTATGATCAGGAATAAGACAAGGTTGCCCACCCACACCACTATTATTCAACATAGTTTTGCAAGTTGTAGCCACGTCAATATGAGACAAAAAAGAAATAAAAGGAATCCACATCAGAAAAGAATAAGTAAATCTGTCACTGATTGCAGATGACATGATAAAATACTTAGAGAATCTGAATATGCTACCAGAAAACAATTAAAGCTAATCAATGAATTTGGTAAAGTAACAGGATACAAAATTAATGCACAGAAATCTCTTACATTCCTATACACTAATGATGAAAAATCTGAAATAGAAATTAAGAAAACACTCCTATTTAACATTGCAACAAAAAGAATAAAATACCTAAGAATAAACCTACCTAAAGAGGCAAAAGACTGGTATGCAGAAAACTATGACACTGATGAAAGAAATTAAAGACGATACAAACAGATGGAAAGATATATCATGTTCTTGGATTGGAAGAATCAACATTGTGAAAATGATTATACTACCCAAAGCAATCTACAGAGTCAAGGTAATCCTTATCAACTACCAGTGACATTTTTTACAGAACTAGAACAAAAAATTTCACAATTTGTATGGAAATATAAAAGACTCCGAATAGCCAAAACAATCTTGAGAAAGAAAAATGGAGCTGGGGGAATCAGGCTCCCTGACTTCAGACTATACTACAAAACTACAGTAATCAAGACAGTATGGTACTGGCACAAAAAAAGACATTTAGACCAATGGAGCAGGATAGAAAGCTCAGAGAAAAACCCACACATATATGCTCACCTTATCTTTGATAAAGGAGGCAAGAATAAGCAATGTAGAAAAGACAGCATCTTCAAAAAATGGTCCTGAGAAAACTGGACAGCTACATGTAAAAGAGTGAAATTAGAACACTCCCTACACCATGCACGAAAATGAATTCAAAATGGATTAAAGACCTAAATGTAAGGCCAGACACTATAAAACTCTTAGAGGAAAACATAAGCAGAACACTATGACATAAATCACAGCAGTATCCTTTTTGACCCACCTCCTAGAGAAATAGAAATAAAAACAAAAATAAACAAATGAGACCTAATGAAACTTAAAAGCTTTTTCACAGCAAAGTAAACCATAAATAAGATGAAAAGACAACCCTCAGAATGGGAGTAAATATTTGCAAATGAAGCAAACTGACAAAGGATTAATCTCCAAAATATACAAGCAGGTCATGCAGCTCAATATCAAAAAACAAACAACCCAATCCAAAAATGGACAGAAGACTTAAATAGACATTTTTCCAAAGAAGATATACAAATTGCCAACAAACACATTAAAGGATGTTTGACATCAATAATCATTAGACAAATGCAAATCAAAACTACAATGAGGTATCACCTCACACAGGTCAGAATGGCCATCATCAAAAATCTACAAACTATAAATGTTGGAGAGGGTGTGGAGAAAGGGAACTCTCTTGCACTGTTGGTGGGCATGTAAATTGATACAGCCACTATGGAACACAATATGGTGGTTCCTTAAAAAACTAAAAATAGAACTACCATAGGATCCAGGAATCCCACTACTCAGCTTATACCCTGAGAAAACCATAATTCAAAAAGAGTCATGTACCACAATGTTCATTGCAGTACTATTTACAATAGCCAGGACATGGAAACAACCTAAGTGTCCATCGACAGATGAATAGATAAAGAAGATGTGGCACATATATACAATGGAATATTACTCAGTCTTTAAAAGAAATGAAATTAACTTATTTGTAGTGAGGTAGATGGACCTAGAGTCTGTCATACAGAGTGAAGTAAGTCAGAAAGAGAAAAACAAATACCGTATGCTCACACATCTATATGGAATCTAAAAAAAAAGGAAAAAAAAAAATAAAACGTTCTGATGAACCTAGGGGCAGGACAGGAATAAAAATGGAGATGTAGAGAATGGACTTGAGGACATGTGGAGGACAAATGAGAAGCTGGGACGAAGTGAGAGAGTAGCATTGACATATATACACAACCAAATGTAAAATATATAGCTAATGGGAAGCAGCTGCATAGCACAGGGAGATAGATCAGTTTGGTGCTTTGTGAATATCTAGAGGGGTGGGATAGGGAGGGTGGGAGGGAGACACAAGAGGGATGGTCTATGGGAGTATATTTATACATATAGCTGATTCACTTTGTTATACAGTAGAAACTAACACAACATTGTAAAGCAACTCTACTCCAAAAAAGATGTTAAAAAAAAATTTGTAAAGACAATGTACAGTTATGTAATAACTCCCATAAGAATTACATACATAAATTGTTAATAGCAGATGATCCTGGACAGTAAGATTAGTAGTGGGGAAGTGTAAAGTAGGAAACATTTTTTTTATCATAAGGACTTTTATATGATTTTGGGGTGTTTTTTTTTAATGTCATGCAATATTTGATATTTAAAAGTGGATTTTAAATGAAATTTTTTCTGTAGATCTTATATCTGTAACAGCATTTGTGGGTATTTTAATCCTTTATTCATGGAGTCACGTTTCAGTTATCCTTATTTAACTCTAAGTCCCAGAATGCCCCCTGAAGTATTCAACATTATATTTCCTGTTTTCTTTACATTCTGCTCAATATTTGCCAGGTAGCATGTGTTTAACTCTGAAGCATTTTCATGCAGGGTCCCAGAGGCCTTCAGTAGGACCGAGCCCCAGTTGGCACCATAACTGTTCATTAGCGTACACTGTATTGAGATCTTTCTCTTTTCTGCTTCAGTTTCCCATTTCCTACTGGTGCAACCTGTGACCCCTCTCAAAACAGACTATTGCACTCAAAGCCTTTTATCAGGATCTACTGCAAAGGAAACATAAGCTATGATAATTGGAGCCAAAGTAGAATTATAGACAGTAGGAACATGGATCTGGGAGCAGGCTGCTAAATGACCAAATGGCAACATGACACCATAATGGGTGGTAAGTCAGTTTAATAGAAGTGTCATCCATGGTGGATTGTGATGACATGCATATACAGGTGTGAGATTATGTACAGGGTTATGATACAAAAGAAAATTTAAGAATTCTATCTGTTAACAAATGTCCTACAGCTCTGAAAGAAAAGAATACTAGTCTCAGTTTAGGCAACTATTAAACCAGGGAATATTGAAAAAGAAAGTAAGACTCAATGGACATGTTTAAAAAGACCATTCATTTCACCTGGAGGATAGACTTTGCTAAATGGCCTGGGACTTGAGTATAAGGGTTTCAGAGTTAGGATAAAACCTGAACTGATAGCTCCAACAGGTCTTCTACAGTAATGTTTGGTCTGTAATAAGACAAGAATAGAACTCTGAAATCCAGGATGGGAATATTGGGCAGATGTGTTTGAGTCTCAACATTTCCTTAAACCTTCTAGGCTGAAGAGTAGCCTTCTATTAGAAAAGAATGACCTGTCATTGCACAAAGTCCTTGCAAGGGCTTCACCCAAGATTAATGCTAACCAACAGGATATTGCCCTTCTAAGATCTGCTCCTCCCTTCCTTGTTCTCAGTCAATATTTAGTGTCAGCATGGTCCAAAGATGAAAGGACATATGGTAGTACAATCAGGGACCCGTAGAACATGCCTAAGGATAGATCTGGAGGGTCCAGCGCAATACATGGCTGATGGAAGAGAGTTTATTGATATGAGGACACTCTTCAGTGATTTAGGATTTACTACCACTGAAAGGATGCCTAGTATACTTTTGAATTTGGTCCCTGCATAGAAACAATATTGGTCTACAAATAAATGAAGGAGAGATGCCAGAATGACTTTAACAGATAGGAATGGAAGGGTTTCAGAATAGCTGAAGTTCATAACTATTAGAGGTAAAGTGGATACAAATTATTAGAGGTAACAAGAGGGCAATTCCAGAAAGGCAACCAGGGATCTTGGTGATGGCATTTCAAAGAACAGCCAATGAGAATAAAATTTTATTTATATAATTAAACAAACAAAAAAAAAAAGATTGAGAAACAGTCATGAAGAAAGCTGATGTCAACTACCCTAATGAAAAATCACTCTCCCTTAACCAGTTTCCAAACCTAAACCAGTTATTGAACTTTAGAGTCTACTGAATGAAAGATCATATCTATTTAAGAAAGGGCCCTTTAATGCTACAATAATAATATACAATAGCTATTTCTTCCCAAAACAGCATACAGCAGCCTATAAAAGTAAGTTTTTATTGAGAAAAAAATATCTGAATGTTCATAGGGCCATTGGATACAGAATCTGAATTACTACTGGTAAAATACGAATGAGGATAGCCCCTTTTCAGAGTGTGGATGTACAAAAGATACATAATAATTAGACTCTTGACCCAAATATGTCCCATCTCAGTTTCTGACTACATAATGACTGGGTCATTTCCCCATCCTCATAGAGCATCATCCACATGGCTATATTTAGCAGCTGGCAGAACCATCGTTGTGTTCCCTAACCTGTGGATAAAGAGTTATTATGCTATAAAGGGCCAAGTAGAAGCTTGTAAAACTGTCTGCATCCCTCATTTATAGGAAATCAAAAGTAGTAGTGCATCCTAGATAAAGTAGTACAGCTGATGCCACCTTCAAAGTCTTAAAGGACATAGCAGTGGTGGGCCTCATTACACCCCTGCTTAATTCACTGATATGGTAGGTATGAGTAAAAAAAGGTGGATTTTGACAGAGGATGATAATCTTTCATAAATATAACAAAGTGACAGCCCTAATAATAGTTTATGTGTTGGAGTTGTATCTTTTCTAGAAGAAATCACCATTCCTTACTCGCCCTTGGTATTATAGATGTTGATCTGGGAAAACTATATTTTTCAACACCTATCAGGAAGGGGGATCAAATGTTGTTAGCATTCACTTGGAAAGACAGCAGCATACATTTACAGTCTTGTCTCAGGGTTATGTTAATCTCCTGCTCTCTGTCTCAATGTATGTCGATGGGACCTTGACCATCTGGACACATTGCATGTATGACAATATTCTACTATACCAGAGTTCAGGAAACTTTTACTGTAAAAAGGCAAGTAAGAAATATTTTAGGATTTGAAGACTATATAGTCTTTGTCACAACTACTAAACTCTGCCACTGAGCAGTCATAGACATTATGTAAATTAATGTGTGATAGAGTTCCAATAAAACTTTATAAATGAAAGTAGGTGACAGGCTGAATTTGGCTTGGAGGTCGTAGTTTTTATACCTCTTCACTACACTGATAGCATCATGTTAATTTGACCTGGAGACCATGAAATGGCAAGCACTCTGGAAATCCTGGAAAAGCACTTATGTATCAGAGGAATATTAAACCTCAAAAAGTTTTGGTTAACATCTGTGAAGTTTTTAGAGGTCTGAGGGCTTGGGTAATACTGAGACATCAGGATATTTCACCTTGTATTTCCTACCACCAGGAAACTGAGACAGTGCTTGGATGGTCAATTTGAGTTTTGAAGATACCATGTACCATTTTGGCAATATAGCTCTGAATCATTTCTTAGATGACTCATTAAGATGCCAGTTTTAAGTGTAGTAGAACAATAAAGCCTTCTGCAGTAAGCTCAGGAATTGGTTCAAATGGGTACATTCAAGAAGGCGAAGGTATTTATGTGTTATCCCTGGTGGTCTACAACATGTTGACAGCTCTGTCAAGCTTCTGAAAGCATGCTGGATTTTTTTATACCAGAGCACTATTCATTTTTGAACAGCAAATTTTGACCTGCCACTGGACTTTAGTAGAAAATCTGTAATAGACCATGATACATGCATAGTAAGTATGCAATGGGTATGCACATATGTCAGCTCATATAAAGTATCCTTTACTTCATACAGTGAGTCCATTATGAGCTAATTATTTTCAGGAGATCACAGCATTAATTTATCATATTATGGAAGTGATACTGTGGTAATTGGGTACGAGCAGAGCAGGAGAGTACAAATAATTTGTACAAATGGGTGGCCTATATCCTTAAGTCAACTGGACTCTCATGACCAATCCTCTCCTCAGCCCATATATGTGACCCTATTGGGTGTTCCCTGGGACCAGCTGACATTTAGAAGAATAACCTGAAACTGGTTCATAAATGGGTCTACACCATATGTTGTTATGACAATTTTTGCAGTACAGTCCCAACCATGGATATCCATGAAATATAGTGATGGTGGATATTCCTCCCTAGTGGGCAGGTCTTTAGCAGTGCAAATGTTCACCAATTTAGTGGGAAAATGGTCACAGGTAAGAATGCACACAGAGATGCCTGAGCAATAGTAAATGACTTAGCCTGGAAAAACTGGACATTGAGGATAATGAAATAAGAAAATCATCAGGAAGATGTTTGGGACTAGATCTATGGGTCCAAAAGGTGTAGATCTTTTTGTCTCAGGTCAATGTCCACCAGAAAGAGTATCCATCTCAGCAGAAACCCTGAACAACTAGATGAACAGTATAAACTCATCCAGTTGAGGGTGGCCAGGCTCTTTTATTGTTCATCCCAGCATCTGCACAATATGCTCATAGTGAGCATCCATGATGGTAGGAATGGCAGTTATTCATGGGTGCAACATTATCGGCTTCCATTATCAAGTCTATTATGATTATCATGCTGATGTCAAATCTACCATTAAAGTTAGAAACTGAGCCCTTGTTATGGTAATATATAATAAGAAGACAAATCAGCCACTTAGAGACAAATTATATAAGAACTCTATCATCTGAACAGGATCAGCAACTTGTCCTTACAAGAATTGGTATATTTTCTGAATATGGTTTGGCCATCCCTGAAGATATTGTCCAGATATTATATTCATTCCTTTTGCACTCAATATTCCTGTGTATTACTGACTTGGTGACTTCCTATTACAAGTACCTGGGAATTTTTCCCCAAGGGCTTGATCTGGCCACTGGAATAGACTCAGCTCCCACAGGAACAGACTGAAAGTACCAATGAATTAGCAATGTAGAAGCAGCATTCAACTAATTATTAACAGAAGTTGTCTTCTTAAAAACATCAGCATCAACACATATATATGGAATCTTAAAAAAAAAAAGGTTCTGAAGAACCTAAGGGCAGGATAGGAATAAAGATGCAGAGATAGAGAATGGACTTGAGGACACGGGAAGGGAGAAGGGTAAGCTGGGACGAAGTGAGAGAGTGGCATGGACATATATACACTACCAGATGTAAAATAGGTAGCTAGTGGGAAGCAGCTGCATTGCACATGGAGAAAAACTCAGTGCTCTGTGACCACCTAGAGGGGTGGGATAGGGAGGGTGGGAGGGAGACGTAAGAGGGAGGGGATATGGGGATATATGTATATGTATATGTATATGTATAGCTGATTCACTTTGTTATACAGCAGAAACTAACACATGGTTATAAAGTGATTATATTCCAATAAGGATGTTTAAAAAAAAATCAGCAGTCTTGTTTGTTGGGTGAGAGAGTCCTGAAGTTTGCTGTTTGCAGTTTTCCAGAGGTCTCTAGCAAGATTGAGACCCAGTGACACAAAATGGTAAGCAGTTAATTAGCACTACTTTTATTGACTTTCTTCCCTTTCCTATCTTACTTTCCACTCCTCCCATGATTTCTGGCATCATAAGACAAATAAACCACTTGAATTCAATTCCCTTTCTCAGTTTTTTTCTTCTCAAGAATTCCAACCTTAATACATTTGGGTTTAGAAAATTGTCCATAAAACCAAAGTAGTTAATTGCATTTTTAAACCTTCCTTTTTTTTTTTTTTTCATGAGAACACATTGGGAAAAAAAAATTATTTCTGGCTGCTTTTCATGAAATATTGACATTGTAAAGATAACATAATTCATAATATGCCACCATGATGCAGACACTGATGACAAGCTAGTTAATGAATGTAGTCAATTTAAAGATTTTTAAAGACTAGTCATTACACAAGACACCTTGAAATGCCCTGGAATTTATGATGAAATAAATGTAATAGAAGCCTCCCCAAATTTGGCAGCAATCTTTTTTTTTTAACTTTTTATTTTATATTGGAGTATAGTCAATTAACAATGTTGTAATAGTGTCAGGTGCACAGCAAAGCAACCTAGCCATACATATACATGTATCCATTCTCCCCCAAACTCTCCTCCCACCCAGGCTGCCACATAACATTGAGCAGAGTTCCCTGTGCTATACAGTAGGTACTTGTTGGTTACCTATTTAAAATATAGCAGTGTGTACATGTCAGTCCCAAAGTCCCTAACTATCTCTTCCCCCCACACTTCTCCCCTGGTAACCATAACTTCATTCTCTAAATCGGTGAGTCTGTTTCTGTTTTGTAAATAAGTTCATTTGTATCACTTCTTTTTAGGTTCCACATAAAATTGATATATGATATTTCCCTTTCTCTGTCTGACATAATTCACTCAGTATGACTATCTCTAGGTCCATTCATGTTGCTGCAAATGATATTATTTCATTCTTTTTAATGGCTGAGTAATATTCCATTGTATATATGTACCACATCTTCTTTATCCATTCCTCTGTTGATAGATATTTAGGTTGCTGCCATGTCTTGGCTATTGTAAACAGTGCTGTAATGAACACTGGGGTGCATGTATCCTTTCAGGCCATGTTTTTCTCCAGATATATGTTTTCCTGGAAATATTTAAAACATTTATTATTTATTCATTGGACAAAGAATCATCAATTATTTACTCATTGGACAAAGATTTATTGGAAATCTTTTATGTATATATCTCTTATCTTAAGCAAAGCACAGACTAGTGACTTGGGAGACAAATGAACCAAAATTAGAATGCAACATGATAAGTCCTTAAACAGAGAATTACAGGAGACACAAAAATGGAGAGGGATAGGGAGAGGAAGAGGGAAAGAGAGAGAGAGAGAGAGACTACTTTATACTTTTAGAGGTGAAGGAAGACATCCTAGTTGAGCCTGTGAGAAATTTGGGGCTTCTTAATAAGTAAGGAGGTTGAGAAGGCTACTTTAGCTTTGAGGACTTATAGGCAGGCAAGTTAAGGAAAAACATTATAGGTCAGAGGAGCAGTATATGAAAAAATGCATAAAGGTGGTGTCCAAAGGAGTAAAGAGAGGCTATACCCCTGTTCTTTTCAGTTATTTATTTGTTTAGAGACAGGGAAGGAGCACTGAAGGACTTATTATGGTAATACCTTATTTTTCTGCCTTTGAATCAAGTTCAGTAAACATTTCTACCAGAAAATGTATGTTTCAATACTGACCTAATGAATATATTTTGAACCTGCTAGCATTTTTAATAATAAATATTTTATAAGGTGGATATGAAACCAGAAAGATAAATGCTCCAAATGGCAAATACATATCTGCAACTCCTATATCTCAATGGCATCTTTTGATTCTAGGACCTAAAGAACAACAAACTTCTGATCATTTCTATTAAAACCAACCTTATCACATGCATTCTGTTGAACAGACTGTGTGTGTGTGTGTTTGTGTTTGTGTGTGTGTGTGTGTGTGTTGGTGATGGTGATGATGTTGGTGGAAGGTGTTCTTCTCTGTCTAGAAATAAAAATTCCCTTCAATCCTTCCACCTCTCTAGGAAATGCTGGCACAGATTTTTCCTTTCTTCTTGCTACCCATCATTAGCTACTCCCTGAAGCATCGAAGGAGTTGCTGGCATGTGTGGAAGCTGGCTATTTGTTGGTTACTGATGTTTGTTGATTACTGATGAAAGTTAAAGATAATGTATGTTTCTGCCCTTTGTCTTTCTTTAAAGAGACCTACCCACAAGCTGAGAACATTTCCCCATCTACTTCTGCTGTGGTGTTTAAGCTTCCTACCATCCTCTTGAATATCCATCTATACCAGGGCTCAACTTACGGAAGAGGTGACAAGAATCCCTATTCTGACTTCAAGGTCAGGCTTCTAATTGTTATCTATTAGAAATCAAGTGGATCATATGTTTTAATGTTTACCCAGCTCCTGTGCGTCAGCTGGTCTATAATCTGGTGGGTAGGAAGGTGGAATTATTAGGTTCCTCCAAACTTCAACAGTTTTTCTTTCTTCTAATGGTCACAAGAACACTTCATTTGCATTGCACAATGCACATTATAGCATGCTTGAGCTGAAACCAATCAGCTAGAGCTGAAAGGAATGGTAGGGAGCATGCAACCAACGGCTCAGTTCATAGCTAGGAAACTCAGGTCTACACATTTTAAATGATTGTCTAAGCTCATAGATCCACTTGGAGGAAGAACTAGGGCCAGAATTTAGTTCTATTAATATTCACTTCAGACTACTTTTCACATAATCTGACTTCCTCTCAATAAATAGGTACTTAATAAATGAATGAACATAACGTTAAACAACCAAAGCATAGGCCTATTTAAAGGATACCATAGTATGAATGCATTAGACCTTAAGGTGATAGAGCACCTAAGTACTAATTTCAAATTACACTTTCTGGAATTCAGTGTTAGCAGTATTATACCTCATAACTAAAAGATTGTGTCTGTTAGTAATAAAGGGAATTAAAGTGGACTTACAAAAAAGGAGGGAAAGATTGAGCCATTTCATCAAGAGGCTCATGTTTATTTGGGGAAACCAGCATGCAAACAAACCAGTACATCTACCTTATGGCACTGGCTACAGTGGAGCTTCAGGGACAGAGTCAGGCAAACACAAGTGAGGAAGCAGTGAAATCTCTAGAGGAACCGAAAAGACATTGCAGAGCACTGAGTAGATCTGTAAATGTTGTGAGATAGCTAACGAATCTTAGTGAATGGGATAGAAAGAAGTCGAAGAACAGGGGTAGGAAGGTTGGTGGGAACTGGGAAAGGAGAGGAATCTTGTGTGTAGATGAATGCTGGCGAAGAAAAAGAGTGGGAGGGTCTTTGGGCTGCCTGATTAAGGTGAGAAAAAGACATTCATACATGAGCAACAGCTCCAAAATTTATGCTAGAACTTGGACTAAAATAGGACATCTTGTTAAAGCACAGTTCTGATAACATTTACCCTGGCTTTAAAATTTATGTTAGCTCTACCATATCTTCTGGATAAAGTCCAACTTCTTAGGTCTGCCAATTTTTGGGCCTACTCCATTTCCCATCAGTATACAAGATTCTGATCAAAACAAAGTTTCTCTTTATCCTGTATATTTCCCCTTCTCCTCCCAATCACCTCCCTTTGACACTTTCATCATAGTTTTCTTACAAATGATGCTTGTCTCTCCTTCATTTCCCACAAGACTCAGCCCAGTTGATATTTAGCACACAGTTCAAATGTCACCTCATTCATAAACTTTTTCTACCATATAGTGGTGTTTTCTCCTCTTCTGAGCTCCTCTAACATGTAGCTATAACTTGTGTGTGTGTGCTTGTATGTACATGTTTAGACTTATTTTTCCCAGTAAACTCTTCAGTACTCAAAGGAAAGATCCATGAAAGTCTTAACTGTATTCGTTAGAGCAGCTAATGGACAGACTGTCAATGACTCCTGTATGATGACTTTTTTTCCTCTAAGCAGTAGATTTGAGGCTTTGAATGCAACTTATTATGGGGAGGCACCATTTTGAATTCAGTGTATGGGAGAAAATCATGATGTCTTCACTTTTTTTCTAGAAACAAATAAAAGAGGGAGAGATGACAATACATTTGTTTCTCATATGATATTAACATACTTGTGATATCAACAACTAATTGTGATAATTGATATCAACAACTAACATTAATATAACCCTTTTCCATTTCTAAGAACTATACAATTGCATACACTACCTTATATGGAATTTCACAGTGACCTACATATATGAGAGTTATTATAATTTTCAAAGATAGAAACAGCAGCTCAAATGTGCCAAATAGTTTGTTCACAGATAGAATCATTCTTCATCAGGACTTTAACCCAAATCCTCTGACTCCAATATGCTAAAATATAGTGTCTCCCCTGAAAAGATAATTAAAACCATTATACCAAAGCATTTCAGATCCCTTTACTTTTTTTAATCAGATGTAGAACAACTAAGTAAATGCAAATTTGTATATTTCTTTCCAATTTGAAAAAGGAATCTCTCATTTAGAAGATTAAAAACTTGATAATAATAAGTTACTCTTAATGAGGATCTGTTCTGCATCATTTCCTAAACATTGCTCTTAGAAATTATTATTTCCATTTTATAGATGAAAAAACTGAAGCATCAGGATGCTAAGTAACTTGTCCATCACTTCAAAGCTAATAGACACCAGATCTGAAACTCCAGTCAAATTTTCTGACTTTAAACCTATACTAATTTCAAAATATCCAACTGCCTGAAGAGAAGATAAAGAACAGAAAGAAAACAAGCAAGAGAGAAATGAGAAAAGTGTGTAGAAGGCACTTATTACAAACATGAATTTCTTCTCAAGTTTCTAAGATCTGAAGATTCTCAATGACTAAATTCTTTCCTGGAGGTAATATATGTACTGAGAGAGACATAAAAAAATGTTTTTAGGACACAGGAAGACTATTTAGAACAACACTCAGTAGACAGAACATTTATGACTTGCCTAGCAGGAACAAAAATAATTCTTCAGGAAACACTAACTGAAACAGTGATGTCAACACCAAGCTTATGGAAGTTCTCCCCTGAGTAGATCCTTGTATTATTTTTATTTCATTCTTCTTCTTGGGACATCTAGAATTTGGGACATTACTCCCAAATTCATTACCTTTCTATAACAAACTATATTCTTATACAAATACTTTAGTAAATGTCTTTCAGGATCATGTAATTCCTTTAGGGGTTGTATGGGGAAACCCTCTGTCCACTTGATTTATGAAAGGCAGATGGTTAGTAATACTTGAACTGTTATTGATGCCTCCTGACATCTTTCTCAGCACCCTTAAAGAGAGTGGCATAATTCTTTAAGACATAATATTACACTTAGGAATTGCTCTAAAATATCATCAATCTTTTATGCACGACTTTGAACAAGCAGCTAGTGTTAAATAAACCATAACCAGAAATGAAATTCAAGCTACTTTGAGTGACTTCAAAATGCTCTCCATTTGCCAATTATGTCCTACCATATTTCATTTTATCAGTTATTCACTATTCTTGGCTAAAAATACAGTTATGACAAATAGTATATCTCAGAGGAAGTTTCATGATTTTCCAAAGAAATACGATCAATATGTCTCAGCCAAGCCATCCTTTATATTTTGCACTTCGTGAAACTAATATTGTGAGTGATGATGATGGTGACTTTATTGGCAGTTGCTGATGAATTTGGTGTTTAGGAATGTAAATATAACTAAAAAGAATATCGAAACAAAATGGCAGGGCTTCCCTGGTGGCACAGTGGTTAAGAATCTGACTGCCAGTGCAGGGGATATGGGTTCGAGCCCTAGTCTGGGAAGATGCCACATGCTGTGGAGCAACTAAGCACATGTGTCACAACTACTGAGCCTGTGTACTACAACTACTGAAGCCTGCAAGCTTAGAGCCTATGCTCCACAACAAAGAGAAGCCACCACAATGAGAAGCCTGCACACTGCAACGAAGAGCAGCCCCCACTCTCCGCAACTAGAGAAAGCCTGCATGCAGAAACAAAGACTCAACACAGCCAAAAAATAAATAAATGAAAAAAAAATATAAATACATATTTTAAAAATGGCATAGTTATAAAAAAAAGATGTCTGCTAAACACAGAATGGACTTTCACCAGAGGAAAGGCAATCAGTGAAGGATTCTCTCCTTTTTATATAATTTGGAATAAAGAAAATAAATTCAAAATTCAATCAGCAAGAACAGGTGCTCCACTCCCCACCTTCCACCTTCTAGAAATAGATTGAAAAATATCCAAAGCTTTGAACTTTAAATCATCTACTTGTTTTATGAAATGAAATATGATGTATGGAGAAGGGAATGGAACTGTTCATCATGTATCCTGATCTGGAGTCTTCTTGGATGCTCTGTATCTCGAGGTAAATTACTTAACTTCTCTAACCCTCAGTTTCATAAATATTTTAATCACTGCTTCAAGAATCAAATAACATACAAACCTAAAAATATTTTAAAATATAAAGAGCTCTTCAAATATAAATAATCACTCATTATATTCCCTAGAGAAAAAGAGTTTTCATAGTACTAAAATAAAGTTAAAATTAAAATCATTATTCATGTATATAAGCTATAAAACTATATGAACACAAATGCACTAAAATAGTTTATAGAGTAAAATCCTATATATAAATTACTAGATTTATGAAATTAATTAACAGCAATTGTATATTTTCACATATCACCATTATAAGCAATATGCTGTAACTAACAACTGCAATTTGAGGTATTCAACAACAGCATAAAATTCATCCTCACATTTTCCATCCTGCTGTGTTTCTGTGATGCTACCAGCAGTTTTTTCTGTCATTCAAACCTACAAGCCACTTTAAGTTGAAGATTCTCTATCTCCCTCAGATATGGCCACATCACTCTTAAAGTGATCTCAGTATCTTTTTCAACAGAGAAGAACAAGAACTTTTTTTGTGTGTGTGTGGTACGCGGGCCTCTCACTGTCGTGGCCTCTCCCGTTGCGGAGCACAGGCTCCGTACGCGCAGGCTCAGCGGCCATGGCTCACGGGCCCAGCCGCTCCGCGGCATGTGGGATCTTCCCGGACTGGGGCACAAACCCGTGTCCCATGCATCGGCAGGCGGACTCTCAACCACTGCGCCACCAGGGATGCCCACAAGAACTTTTTGATTAGAATCTAAGCCTTCCAAGCTTACAGAAGGGCATGTGTTCCCAGGGAGGTGGATGGGGGAGATGCCACATTAAAAACCTTATGAAAGGGAAAATACAGTCATAGGTCATAGTGTTCAAATGGGGAATGTTGGAGGACCAGCCAGACTAGAGTGGATGTTTGATATAAGTGTCATGGGAGATAATGCTGGGACGGGTATGAGGTCAGATCAGAGCAAGAGGATACTGAACACTATTCTGAGGAACCTACACTATCCTCTTAGTAGTGGAGACATTTTAGAGCAAGGTAGTGAGCTCACACTTTTGCTTGAGGAAGTTGACTCAGGCCTGCAGGGCAAGTTAGAATGAAGCAAGGAGAAACACAAAGGGAAAACAGGAAAAAAAAAAAAAAGCTATGTAAGAAAGCATGTTGTTCTGTAATACCTTCTTGGCTTACTTGCTGGTTCCCTTTACCTATATCCTTTAGCAGAGTAATATAATCTCTTCTTTCCTGCTTCCCCATGCTGAGAGTTTCATATTAAGTCCCATGGTCTAAAAGAAGAAGCTTGATTTTTAGGACCTGATAAAATCATGTGCAAATCCCAGCTCTACAGAATACTATCTGTGCAAACCTAGAAATATTCCTTTTTTTTTTTCTGAGCCTGTCTCTTGTCTTATAAAAAAGGAATAACAATAGCTATACTGCACCAGCTGTTGTGAGAATTAAAGGCAAACTATGGAACTTGCATGGAACTTAGTAGGTTCTCAGAAAATGTTAGTTCTTATCGTTTTTATTTCTTTACCTTAATTTAGTGTGATCTTTTGCTACAGATGTGGAAATAGATCCATTTAAGGAAAGTGCCTTGCCCTAGATGCCTTAATGAGTTAAGGAAGTAGAATCCATAGTTTCCAAATTAGGCTGAGGCTGCCATCTTTATGCTCCATTACCTCTCTCCTTTCTTCTCAATATGTTACACTATCGTGCTGATATGAAAATGTCCAGGTAAGCCACACTCTGGTGCTTCTCTTCTGCCAGCACTGCCAACAAAACCTTCAGGCCTTATGTCTTTACCCTAAACATCATCATGACTTGTATCAGCCATGTTTATATGTGTGGATAATTTATTTATATGTCACTAACTTAATATTATATATTAAATCTTATTTTCTGTTTCAATTAACTTTGAAACAAAACTACATTTAAATTCTATTTCAAAGTATTTATGAGCATCTTTTTTTTTTTTTCTTTTTTTTTGCGGTACGCGGACCACTCACTGTTGTGGCCTCTCCCGTTGTGGAGCACAGGCTCCGGACGCGCAGGCTCAGCAGCCATGGCTCACGGGCCCAGCCGCTCCGCGGCATGTGGGATCTTCCCGGACTGGGGCATGAACCCGTGTCCCCTGCATCGGCAGGCGGACTCTCAACCACTACGTCACCAGGGAAGCCCTATGAGCATCATTTTTATACTGAAATGTGTCTCATCCATATATATGATTCATTCTAATGTTGCTCACTTGGATTGTTATTTACTATGTAATTTTATAAATAATAGTGATAAATAATATTTAGGTATAGACATTTTAATAGATATAGTGAGATTTTCTTAGTGTAGATTTTCTAAATGATAACGGCAATAATAAAAACAGCCAGTATTAATTGGGTTTTTATTCTAAGTCTGTACTGAGCACTTCACATGCATTATTTGACTGAATACAAGTGGCAATCCTGTGAGATTATATTAATATTGTCATTTTTTTATTGAAGTATAGTTGCTTTACCATGTTGTGTTAGTTTCAGGTGTACAGCAAAGTGATTCAGTTATAACACACACACATATATTATATATATATATATATATATATATATATATATATATTCTTTTTCAGATTAATTTCCCATATAGGTTATTTCAAAATATTGAGTATAGTTCCCTGTGCTATACAGTAGATCCTTGTTGTTTATTTTATATATAGTATTATGGATATGTCACTCCCAAACTCCTAACTTATCCCTCCCCCAGCCTTTCCCCTTTAGTAACCATGTTTGTTTTCTATGTCTGTGAGTCTGTTTCTCTTTTGTAAATAATTTCATTTGTATCATTTTTTTAGATTCCATATACAAGTGATATCATATGATATTTGTATTTCCATGTCTGACTTACTTCACTTAGTATGATTATCTCTAGGTCCATCCATGTTGCTGCAAATGGCATTATTTCATTCCTTTTTATGGCTGAATAACATTCCATTCATCTTCTTTATCCATTCATCTGTCAATGGACATTTAGGTTGCTTCCATGTCTTGGCTATTGTAAATAGTGCTACAATGAACATTAGAGTGCATGTATCTTTTTGAGATATGGTTTTCTCCAGATATATGCTCAGGAGTGGGATTGCAGGATCATATGGTGGCTCTAATTTTAGTGTTTTAAGGAACCTCCATATTGTTCTCTATAGTGGCTGTACCCATTTACATTCCCACCAACAGTGTGGGAGAGTTCCCTTTTCTCTACACCCTCTCCAGCATTTATTATTTGTAGACATGTTGATGATGGCCATTCTGATTGATGAGATGATACCTCATTGTACCTCTGATTTGCATTTCTCTAATAATTAATGATGTTGAGCATCTTTTCATGTGTCTTTTGGCCATCTGTATGTCTTCTTTGGAGAAATGTCTGTTTAGGTTTTCTGCCCATTTTTTGATTGGGTTGTTTGCTTTTTTTTTTTATATCGAGCTGTATGTGCTGTTTGTATATTTTGGAGATTAATCTCTTGTCGTTTGCATTGTATGCAAATATTTTCCCCCACTCTGTAGGTTGTGTTTTTGTTTTGTTTATGGTTTCTTTTAAGCTTTTCAGATTAGAAAAATGGTGCTCAGAGAGGCCAACTGTCCTGTTAGCCAGTAAATGGAAGAGCCAGAATTGAGCACAGCTCTGCCAGAGTTCAGAGTGCATGTATAAATAGTATCAGAAACGTGCCTCTTGCATGTATATCAAAAGCAAGAAAATACAACTATCCTCAGAAAAATAGAAAAAAGGTTTAAAGTTTATATGAAACTTGCCCTTGTTGTTATCATGATAATCTCAATGGAATTCCCTCCTAGAACTCTTGCTATGTGGAAGGGACCTCCTAGGTTTAATTTTTAACTGCAAGTATATAATAATGAGGATACAAAGCTCTGTGGCAAAACACTAGGGTGAAATTCTTAGAAATGTAAAAATTTTGCCACCTCCCTAGCAGTGATTAGATGTTTAAATAAACCACTGTATGGGTGTCATCAGCTGGAGGAGAGTTCTAGTGAGACATGTAAGTACTCTGGGGACAAAAACAGACTTCAAAAAAATCACAAGTTAACAAATGACAGAAAAATTGAACAATGCAGCTGGAACCATTTATCCAAGTGCTGCTGACAAAGACAGTTGGCTTAATAGGAGACTAATAGCATTTTTGCTTGAAAATTCACTTTATAAATGGAAGTCATATACAAGTGCTTATATTTGGTCAGTGAAGATAATATCTGGGGCTTAAAAAGACAAAATCCCTTGCCATCCAGAGGAAGAGACAGGAATCTCACCTATAAAGCAACAATGAATGATTGAATAAAATATAGAATTAAGTATGTAGAGTAATAATCCATGTGCTGAACCATCAGTGAAAGCACAGTAGAGGGGAAATTTTATAGAAGAAGCAGAAATTAGTCACAGTATTTTGCAGAATGGAAATGCAAGAAATGTGAATTGGATTCACCTAGTTTAGCCCACTCCCTGGACCTCTGACATCAGTAGGTGCTTCCGTGCTTAGAGAATAGTGGATAGGCAATTGCTACACACATAACCTGACAAGGTAAAGCACCCAAAGACTCAGGGATTCAGGAATGAGGGTCTGGCTTATTCTACCTGGCAAGCGACCCAGACCACCTGAAGAGCGGAGCAAGGGGAGACAATTCAATAAATGGATAGTAGAGGAATATTAAAATTTATTTTTTAAGGAAATTATAGAAAATAATACAGAATAGAAAGAACATAATGGATCATTTTACCTGTGAATAAATTGACTAGAGGAGAGTAGAACGGTTGGCATTAGAGTGAAGGGAAAGTCCATATATTTGAACAGGATAGAAGAATGATAATATAAATACAGATGCAAGCAGGCCAGAATCTTAGTGATGGGAAGATAAAATCATACTTAAATGACTGGCTTCATGCAATATTAGCTATGGTCATTGGTTACACTTGCATGTGGGCACAGTGAATGCTGACATTTTTAGGAGAGAGATAAATATGTTAAATAGTTTTCTGAGAGAGGAGAAAATAGGCTTATTTAGAAAGTGTGGGTCTTATTTAGAAAAAAAAAATAGTAGTTACAGATTGGGACACTTAAAATAGATATCTTAGAGGTTGAGCAATTATGGATGGGACAAGATCTAGAGTAAGTCTATGGGAGTGGGAACCAGAAATGGGAGCAGGGAATGACAAGGTCATTGGAGCTGGAATGTCACGAATCTGGCAGTCCAAGCTATTGGACATTATCATCACAGTAGCCATGAAGACCATCAATGATGTTAACAGGAGTTAGTGGTAAAGAAAAAGACTGTAAGCCAGATGGTAAAGACATCAATGTACAAGGGTTACTAACTGGTGAGTAGTTGATGACAGCAATAAAGAAGGGAGTAGTGGGTGATAAAATTTAATGACACATACTTAAAAAAAGCTTTTTTATGTAGCTAGTGGAATAAATAGTTTGGAAATTGCAATGAGGAGCAAGCAGAAAACTTGTCCCACTACAACAGCTAACTAAAGCTGATGGCAAAAAAAAGAGTATTTTTTTTCTGTCTCTCACAAACCACACACACATGCATGTGTTTGTTCATGTGTATATTCTAATATACGTTACAGATATTTACTCTAATACACAATTAAACAAATACATATATCCTCACACAAGTAAATAGATTTATATAATTTCAACAGTTCTTTTTAAAGTATTTCTTCTATAATATGAGATGTTCATTTACCACATCCAGTATGTAAAAGTATAGGATTTCAATATTTATAATGAATAAGTAAATTGTTTATACATGTTTAATTTATACATGCATCTATACACATCTATATGCATTGGATGTGTGCATCTATTCACATATATGTTGAATTTGCTCTGCTGATTTATTCTTTTTCAAAACTGTTTGGATAGTTCAAGCAGATGTGTTGTGACTCTATTAAAACTTTAGCAATGGACTGGCAATGACCTGGAGAAGATGGGTAGAAGGATGGACTGGGAGACCAGTGGGCAGGAGGGAGTACTGATGAGACCATTGACTGCCTTCTCCACACACCTCCTTTCCTTATACCTAGTCCCAGTGTTCAAATATCAGAAAGATTTGGCTTCAGGGGAGTTTGGTCTGCTAGCCATACCGATCTTGTGTGAATCCTGACTGGATTAGAACAATCTTGATATTTCCCCACCAAAGCCATTGACTAGTGTCACACAACTTTGGCATGCAAAAACACAAGAGAAATGATGCTGAGAACACTTTTGAGAAACATTTTCTCTCTTGAAGATAGTGACCCATTTGAGAGGATGCAGATGGGACTATGCTGTCCAGTTTTTGCTTTTGGATATGATGACTGGAAGCATGATAGCCACATTGGAACCATGGATGGGTTCTGCCTGGGGAAATAAGCAAAAATATAAAGATTAAAGACAGAGGATTGAGTTATGACATCAAAATGAGGTTCAAACATGGAATAAAAACAACCAAAAAGAGAAAAAAAGAAACTTTTAAGTACCTTATTTATCATAATTATTTCCAATTGGTTGGACTTTCTCTTCTCTCAAATGCCAAAAGGTAATGTCTATTATCTATTAGTACTGGACACAATAATTTGTCCATAATTAAGAGGTAATATTTTTTGTAACAAACAGATATCTTTAGGCTGGATATCAGATTGGTGATAGTATTTAATTAAAACCCATCATTTTTCAAGAGAGTAAACAGGGGTGAAATGGCAGTCTCAAACATTTACACTAGTTGTGGCAAATAAAAACACAAACAAACAAAATCAAACCACCCAGAATAATAAGGATGCCTGATGTGTAGACAGTATTTTCCACTCATAAAGCACTTGTCCTTTAACCTAGAAACCAGTCTTCTATCTTCTTATCTAGTGTTCCTTCTACTACTGCCTTCTGTCCTTGCAAATCTCACCATCTCAGGAGACAGAAAGATTGATAGAGCATGCAAATTTTTGTTATCCTTCTGTTTGACTACAAACCATTTTCTTTTTTCAGAAGCAGGTGGGAAGAAAGTAAATGTAAATAATAGCAATGCTTTCATTCTGTGAAACCATTGAGGATTGTTAATCTGTCTCCAGGAGACGATGAAGGATGAAACAGTGATATAGAGTACAGGGTCTTGGCAAAGAGTCTCATCTGTTGCCTTTTAGACAGGTAACACTTCATCTCTGGATTTAGGGCAATGGTTGATGTGCCAGATCAAATTTACATTGACAGTGGCTTCAGAGTAGTGCAAAAAAAAGAGAAGGAGGGAGGGAGGGTGGGAGAAAGAAATGATATTTTTTTTTTAAATTAAAGGTTACCACATGCCAGGCAATACACTGTTAAATATAAACACTAACATATTAATTACATATATAATTCCAATTAATATATTTCATATTATATCTTAAACTCAACATCATTAGTGTTGGTCTAGAAGACTAACAGAGATATCCAGAGAGATATTTCTTGAAATAATGAGTGAACATTAGACTTGCAAAGTGCTTTAAAGACCATTAAACCACCTACTTCACAGATGAAAATTTAAGAGCTATGTGTATATTGTCACTTGCCCAGAGTAACATAGTAGCAGAGTCGGGGCTAGAATCACACAGAGTTCAGAACATAAGTTAAAAATATAAACTTTCATTCAGTTTGTTCATATTTACTAAAGTACTTCTATACACAGATGTGCGAGATCTCTAACAATGGTCACATGAAAAAATAGTGCAGAATGTAAGAGACTCAGGATTCTGAAGAAAAAAAAATTGACAGATGAAATTTAAGTTATAAGGTCATAAAATTTTCATGAAACTTTGGCTCTTCGTGTTGGTTTTTTGGAAGGTTTCAGGTAGGCAAAGAGAATGGAGAGTCTTCCTATATATGGGAAATGATATGGACAAATGAATGCCAGTTTAAGTGGAAGGTGGCCAATTTCCCAAATATCTGATGAACATCTCATTCTCCTTTCCCCTTTCCTCATCTGTTCTCTGAATCTTTACCACATACCCTTAAAAATGTTCTTTGGAGTCACAAAGACTTGAATTTAAGTCTTGGTTCCTGTTCTCTTGTGAAATGTGGGAAAATGCTATCAAGTTTCTGGCCTTCAATTTCCTCCTCAAAATTGTCAATTGCACAGATCATGAGATGGCTGTGTGTTAAATGGGATCAACTACAAAGACACTAAAACCTTAGTCTAGTTCGTGGAACATAATAAATATTCAAAAATGTCACTTTCTTTTCCCCTACTCCTCATTTTTGTGTCATTTATTATTGCTGACTTTATCTTGTAGTTGTTTTGGTGACATTATGTTACCATCTTACATTAGAAACTCCTTAAAGGTAGGAATCAAATTATGTAGACCATTGTGTCATCAGTCATTTTAAGAAAAAAATCAAATCCTCTGTGTTTGGAGGCAGTTCAAATCTGAAATCCATAGGGCAAGCCATTAGGGAATTCTCCAGTGTTAGCTGAAACTATAGTCCATAGGTGAAATTTCTAATTAAGGCCTTTCAACTGATTGAATCAGGCACACAGAATATCAAGAATAATATTTACTTAATGTTTACTGATTATAGATTTTAATCACATCTACAAAATGTCTTCACAGCACACCTAGATAAGTGTTTGATTGAATAACTGGGGACTATAGCCTAGCCATGTTGACACATAAAAATGACCATCACAACAACCTTATCTTAATAGAGGATATCTTGATAACCTAATAATAATTCATTTTTGTGTTACATTATATAATGTTCAAAGAGCTTTCAATGCATTGTCTCATTGAATGCAAAGCAAATATAGCTGTTCCCATTTACTGAAGAGAATACTGGAGCTAATGACACCCAAATTGTGCTCAAATCCCACTGTTGTTAAGTGGGATCTGAGTACATAACCCAGTTCCTTAAACTCTGATCAATAAAAGGATGCTACCAAGCTTCATACAAAGCACCTTTCATCTGAGGTAGCATTCTATTTCTAATGGAAAAAGTTGTTCTGACTCTCTTCTTTATGTCCAGAATAGAGTCCACATGCTGAGATAATAGAGTTATAATACAGAAAGAGTCTGGGTCATTGAGTCACCTGGAATTTCAATGAGTAAGAAGTTGTGCTCTCAAGAAGTTAATTTATTTCATTAAACCACTGACTTTTGGAGGTTGTTGGTTAGCAGAGCATAACCTAGTTTATGTTAACTAATTAACTTCATTAACTTCTTAGGGAGTTGATTTAAGGATTTTATTGGATAAAAGATGTGAAAATGTTGGAAAAGGCTAAACATTACTGTGTTTTCAATCCTGCAGCTATGTTTCAATTAAGTCACTGTCTGATGTAAACAAGCCTAGACATCATGGCTGACTTCTCTCAGTCGATAGTATTTATTTCTCCAAGAAGTTTTACCAGCTGAATATGTCAAATTGCTGTCTCAATTTTAATTAGTCAGAAAAGTCAAGATCTCACACCAGAGAAACACAGTTGGGATGGGATTTTCAGGCAGTAAATTAAGCTTTTAAACATTTTTTGTCCTCTCTACCTCATTGTCCAGCCCAGGGTCAGACACAAGATGACCATCAATGTATTTTTGTTTGTAAGATACCAAACTGTTCTTTGTTCATGTCCTAAACATCATATTAAAATCAGTCATACATACCAATGTGTCCTAAACTGCATACAGTGGGCTTAAACAGTTAAAAAAATTTCCAGCTCAGGTAGAAAGTTGTAAAAAAACACTTTTTTTTAAGCCAAGGCTATCCATATTCAACTAGGTAATTTGAACTAGTTGAACTAGTGATGTCCATTGGGGTGGTGTGTAGTGTCTTCAAAAAGTACTTAGTTTGTCTAAAGCTCAAAAAGACTATATGTTTTTCCACATCCACCACTATAGAAAGTATTCTGTTCAGAGCACATGGATATCAGAATAATCCAAATTGAGTCTGTACAACTTTGAAGAGAACAAAATTGCTCAAAATTTCATGTTAAAAAGTGATAACTAAAATTACAAGAAACAGGTAACTCAGACTACATCAGAATAGATAAAATCTAAGAACTATTATGTGCAGTTCTTATCAATAAATGATGAGATAATCTTGGCATTTAACATCAAAATTACTGTATTTTTTACCAATATATTTTTGTAAATAATTGAATAATAATAATGATGATATAAAACTTCATTTTTTGAGATCCTACTATAATTCAGAAAATGTGCAGGGAAAGTTTTATATATTGTTCCACTTAATTTTCACAATAACTATGCAAGATAAGCAAATATCTTTATCCTTATTTTATAAACAGGAACACTGAGATTCCCAATAGCTGTATGACTTGCTTAAGGTCTCCTAACTACTAAGGCTTTGTAAAGGAAAATATATTTCCAGTTCTTTCCATTTTCTATGAGAAGTCAGAAGTCCAAAATTTATATGCAATCACAATTTCTAACTTTCAGAAGCTAATTTAAAACAAATGTTTAAAATATATATGCAGGTCAGTTTTTTTCCCAGAGGCTGTCAGATTGTGGTCTTTATTCTGCATGAGGATAGGTAGCTGTTGTCTAAGGCCACTTTAGAAGTGGTTGGGAAGATTTTATAACCTGTGCCCTACCCCCTTGTTCACTGATGATTCTAAATCTATCACCATTGTGTATTTCCTTACTCAACCCAGAAAGAATTAAAGTTTCAAAATGCCTATCCATTTGATGGTACTCCTCTATCTAACACACACACAGAGAAATATTCTATTCGAGGTTAGATAAGATGTAAATGACTACTCTTGTACACCATGACAAGGGTATGAAGAAAGGAACAGTGAGTGTGGAAGAAGCTCCAGAGGTGCTGGAGGAATAATGCTGGGAGGGGCAACAGAATTCTAGCTTCTTCCTATTTATAACTCTAATTGACCCTTATTATCAGGTAGAAGAACTAAAAAATATTTTTATTTCAGTGTGTGTCCACCACACTGGACTCTGAGTCCAGGCTTATGATTTTTCTGTAATACCACATGGGATTTCAGATATGACCTAATGGTTTGTTGACATTTAAAAGGAACAAAATAAAGTACTGGTTTTCATTCCTATGTGTCCAGAAGTAATTAAAATATACACAGTGAAATCATTAAGATAAAAATCAAAATATTGATTTTATTGCTGGTATATATGAATTTGGATTTGTAACTTAGATCTGTGTCTAAAATAGACTTTTAAATATTTTGCTCCTGGACTTTAACATAGAGCCATTCAATCCTTGCTTCACATTCATGTAAGGAATTTCTGAAAATACTAATGCTCAGGTCCCACCCAACAGATTCTGGCTTAATTGGTCTTGGATGGAACCTGGGCTTTAGTTTACTTTGTAAAAGTTCTTCATATGATTTTATCATACAGCCAGGATGGGGAAAGATACATTGGCCTGTATGAGTCCTTCTCAAAAACTTTTATGTGCATGTGTATCACAGGAGAACTTTGTGAAAATGAACATTTTGATTCACTGGTCCTGGGGTGGGTCCAGAAGAATCTGCATTTCTGGTCTCTGGTTGAAATTTTTCATGGCAGGTTCTAAACCACCAAGATGTTCTGCCTTAGGGAGAGAATGACTAACAGACCATATCCTGCTCAGCTGATCCAAGGGAATTTGCTACCTCCTAGCTGAGGCCAGTGAGATGCAGACCTCCATCCATGTTTTTAAAGATGTAAATTGACCTTGACACTAGTATGCTTTTGATATGGAACCAGAGACAAAGCATAACCACTTTGTTCTATGAGTAGAAAGATCCATAAGAGGCTAAGAAAGGCTTACACTACAGAGAAGCAGCAGTTCTTTCTTCCAATTGTGCTAATCCTGTAAGTCACAACTTTGTGACATGGTTAAGGAAGCAGGGGGAAGGGCAGAAGCCATGTCACCAATGTTTCAAGAGGTTTGGCCTGGGGAAGAGTGTGGAGAGGAGATAAGAATGTCTCCTCCTAACTGAGCTCATTATAAATTGTTTGATGTTAACCTTGTCTTTGATGAAAAGATGGTATCCTGGTCCTTCAATCTCTGAATCCCCAAATTAGCTTTCAGTACCGCAAGTCCCCAAAGAAGACTTGTGGAGGTGTCATTCTAGGTTAATGTATAAATTATATTATAATAAGCTTTATAATATGACTAGACTTTATTTTGTTTTCTGCCATTCTGTTCTAGGTTAATCCACACTGAGTATCAATGTGGATTCCATCTAGCCTAAGACCTCAGCTAACTTCCGATCAAATAGCAGAATCTTTGGGGTTCCTGGGCATTGAGGTTTTAAGAAAACTCTCCTAGATGGCCTTAATGTGACACCATAGTTGAGAGTCATGGATCTTTAAGACTTTGCAAGTAAAATGTTAAAACACTTATTTGGTCACACGTCTAAGTGATATGTCTTAATTCAGGTAGGTAGGCTTCTTGGCTTATTTTTAGTTATGACTGTGAGTGTAGATGTCAGTGTTCTGAAGACAGAGGGAAGGACAATGCTCCTTACTCAGTGCACAAATGGTCTAAACTCTTTCACCTGGGCTGCCCCTTCAGGGTGCCCCATGTAGTAGGCAACTTTGGGCTTGACTTGGTTCACCAGTTCCATGGGGCATCAATGAAATATTGAGAAATCTCCAAAGCAACATAGACCAAGAGAGACAATTCAAGGAGGAAGAAACACACAGTCACCAAAAGAGGTCCTAACATATTTCATAGATTTGCTAACCAAACTGGAACTTTATTCTCTGATGACTTGGAATAGTAACGTCCTCAGGAGAGAGGAGGATGTTTTGATCTTCTTGTAGAAGTTTAAAAATCCCATTAACACTATGATTATAGATAGTTAGATATCTCTTCCAAGTAATGTTCCCATTCAAAGCCATACCTTTATTTTGGGGATAAACAGTTTCACCCCTTCTAAAGGTACTTGCATTTTTGGTTTGCCATATGAAGATTTGGTCATTTTGGGAAATGCATGCTTAAAATCATTTTTAACTATTCACCCTAACTGTATCACTAGCTCTAAATCTGTTTCTTTATATAGAGAGTAAGTTAGTAATTTGTGTATACCACACAAGTATTTTTGCAAACTATAAAATATAGTTTACATTGTCATGTATGTTATAAATTTGCATTTGCACCCTTATCATGAATGACACAAATATAAACATATATCAAATGAATTTACTTATAGCATTAATTGATAAAAATATTGTTCAGTTAAATTCTGCATTATGGGTAAGAAGGGAATTAAAAATATCTTCTGGTAAAAAAGTATTTTATATGCTATACCGATATTTCAAATTACCAGTGGAGAGAGAAGAGTATTTGTGTGTTTGGATTTCAGATGGAAGAATTTGCACAGAAATGAGGAAAAGAAATGATGGGCCATGAATCTTGTCCTATAAGCATTCTTCCTTGCCTTCCCTGATGAAACCAGCAGTTGCCAATCCCCCGGTTTGTTTGAATTTTTTTTAATACATACTAATTGATAGCAAAAAAGAAAGTAAAAAATATATATATTAGAAGGAAATAAAAACCCGAATTCTACAAACAGTTCTCACAGTTCATTGATTTGTGTTATAAGCTGAAGTCTGCCTCTTACACCAGAGGAGTAATCTTTTCCACTTCAGGCCTCAGTTTCCTCAAATCTAAACAAAGGATGGTATCATCCAGTTCTAGAATCCTACTCTTTGGCAGAAAAAAAAAAAAAAAGCCCTGAAGTGGTTAACAGATACTCAGAGTCTGGGAAAATGCAAGGAGAAGCTGTCACCACTGGAGCTTAGCTGGCAGCCCTCTTACCCAATTCTCTGTCTCCCCTCCAATCCCATCCTCACCCTGCTAACCTACCCCAGATGAGTTACAGATAGACCTGTCAAACTGGCCTCTACATGTAGTACCACCAAAAATGTAATACTTTTCTTTTTCCCTAAAAATATCTGTTTTCAATCACCTTGTAAACTCAGGACAGCTTCCGGGTGTCTGGACTTGTTTGGAAATTTCACTTTAACACTTGAGTGCCAGACCCAACAGACACAGCTTTGACATCAATTAACAGCACAACAAATTGACAGCAGCCACTTCTGGAAACAACTTCTACACTGACAGTGAGGTATGACGGTTGAGAAACAGTCCCTCCAGTAACACTTTGTCATTCTCCAACATTGCCGCCAGACCCCATACCTTCCCCCAGACCTACACAACACAAACATGCATGCACATGTTCTTACAAATATGAATATACAGCTGGGCTTGCACATGCAGGCTTACATAGGAATCAAGGAGCTTGCACATAGGGGTACTCATGTTCCTCTCCACACAGGTGTTCACACATACACACACCCTTAAGCATTTAAATTTGCTCACACATGCAACCCTTCACAATTGCATGCACATAGACACCCACATCCACAAACAGACACAAAGGATCAGTCACCTATGTGTGTACACAAATCTAAGTGTGCCCCTCTGATTATCCACAGGCTCATACACGTGCCTGCAAACCCAGCTCTCACAAAAACATGCACACAGAGTACCAAGAGACATAATTTCTCAGATGCTGTATTATTCGAATACATGCTCACACAAATACAGGCACATATAAATACCCACCCAGTGCAAGAGACTGTAGACCATTTTCTGAAGTAAAGTTGCAAAATGCAGCTGTTTTGTCTCTGAACAAAGACTATGAAATCCAGAGTAAACAAAGGAATGCTCTTCATGCATTCTGGTTTTAATATATTTAGCTATGAACAGCTTTATCTGCCACATGTCTCTCTCTCTCTCTCTCTCTCTCTCTCTCTCTCTTTTTGCCATTCAGGGTGTTGGAGTTATGTTTACATAACAAGGTCTTGGAACATTTGGTCAAATTAATATTTCTTTTATGTGAAAAGATACTGCCTTCAATGGCTGGTTTTAGCTGTTGTTTAGCACCATTTACTCGATGGAGAAACTTTTCATGGTTGTTCAGTCTTGACATGTTTTGCCACAAATTGCTTCTATTTGTGTCTTCCAGCACCTACAATCACCTTTAAGAGTTTTCAGATCACTGGCTAGAAAAGAATAAAGGCTGTTCTTCCAAGTCTTCATATTTTTTAATGTCTTTCATATGTTTGGAAAATTAAACAGCTTTATTAATTAACACTTACTTTGGGACATGTGAGCAGAAAAAAAAAGGGAAGAAGATGTGTGCTGTTGTCCTCAGCATAAATGAGAACAGCTGGAGCTGGAGAACAGAAACAGAAAAACAGAGTGTCTTTATTTATGGAGGATAAAGCCACAGTCCTGGAATCTCGATGGGCAATAATTTAGCAGGCAACTGAGTGCGGTGCAGTAGTTTACAGAAGACTGGGTCAGAACTTAGGTCCCTCCACTGGGCACCTGTGTGACTCAGGGTAAATTATTTTAAGCTCTGAGATTTGGGTACCTTCAATGTACAATGACAATGATGGTCCCTCATTGAATTTTTGTGACAGAGAGTGGTCAGCATAGTCTTTTTGGTACTCAAAAATCATGATATGCTTTTATCTTTCCTTCAATTATTGTCTGCAACATCATCTATTTAGTTTTTGTATTAAACCCTAGACCAGTGATTCTTAACCTATAAAAGATTCATGTGGTTTGCTATCTCAGAAAAGGATCAGCTTATATTTTTAAGTGCTTTTATTTCCCCCAGAGGAGTTTTGTGGGTTCCTGGACTCAATGCCAGCATATGTGAGGGAGGCTTCCCAACACCCATAAGCAGTTCTCTGACACCAACTGGGTGCCTACAATTCAACTCTATTCTGACACTATCTACTCAGAGACAGCATCAGATTTCACAAGATTAAAGTTCAGTCCTCCAAGGCTGCCCACGTCCCATTTTAGATGCTAGTTGTAAGCCCTGGTGATCAGCTGTGCTTCTCACCAACGAGCTATGGATTAGAGATTCCAACAATCCCCTCCTTGGACTTCAGACTTCAGGTTGTTACCTGTTTTTCTTATCCAATGGCTATAAATCAGAGGTTCCCACAACCTCCTCATCAGGTTCAGTTAATTTGCTAGAGATGCTCACGGAAGTCAGAGAAATATTTTACTTACTAGATCACTGGTTTATTTTAAAAGTTATAACTCAGGAGCTGCCAGATGGAAGAGATGCATAGGACAAGTTATGTGGGAACGGGCACGAGCTCCCATGCCCTCTCCAGGCTCTTCACTCTCTCTAAATTACCATGTGCTTACCAACTCATAAGCTTTCTGAACCCTGTCCTTTTGAGTTTGATAGAGGCTCCATTACATAGACATAGTTGATTATATCATTGACCATTGGCAACTGATTCAACTTGCAGCCTCTCACTTCTCCCCAGAGGTTGGGGGCGGTAGGACTGAAAGTTTCAACCCTCCATGGTTGGCTTCACTGGTCACCAGTCCCCATGCTTAGGTGTTTTACAGAAGTAACCTCATTAACATAAGAGGTATCTTTAAACTTTTATCACTTAGGAAATTCCATTGAGAGCTGTGAGCCAGGAATTATGGAGGAAAACCAAATATATATGAGAAATATGAATCTGATCATCTGAATGACCAAATTCACTGTTGTATCTCCAGTACCCAGATAAGTGTCTGGCACCTAATAGATTCTCAATAGTATTTGCTGAAATGACAAATAAGGTTCTCAGATATTCCCATTTGGGTCCCCTATCCCAAGCCAAAAAAAAAAAAAAAAAAAAAGATTCACTCTGTTCTTTCCATGAAGAATCATAATTGCCATGGGCTGAACATGTCCCCCCAAAACTTATATGTTGAACTCCTAGCCCCCAATGAGATGGTATCAGAAGATGGGTCCTTTGGAAGATGACTAGGTTATGGAGGGTGGAGCCCTCATGAATGAGATTAGTGTCCTTATAAAAGATACCTCAGAGAATTCTCTTGCCCTCCTACTGCCATGTGAGGGGACAGAAAGAACCAGGAAGCATAACACCAAATCTGTCATACACAAAAGCACCAAATCTCCCAGCACCTTGAACGTGGACATGCCAACCTCCAGAACTGTGAGAAATAAATGTTTGTTTATTTAAGTCATGCAGTCTATGGGATTTCTGTTATAGCATTATGAACCGATTAAGACAATAATCAAAGACTACGGCTCCCCATCACTCTGTCCCCAGGACCTGGAATGGCATATAAAAGAGGCTTAATAAGTGTGTGTTACATGAATCAATAAAATAACAGTAAGAATTTTTTGTGGGGACAGCGGAAATATAATACCATTAAAATATCATCATTAAAATAATCCAGTTCCACATTTCTTGCAGAGAAGCAAAGTTCTTGTTCTTCACTTATTCTTACTTATCTGCTTCCAAGTGGGGCTCCTGTCCTTAGACCCAGAGTATACAAATTATGCTGACATATCACCCTCTGTTTTTCTGATAATACATAATTTATCTCAATAATTTCATCTATACTTTTTTCTAATTGCCATATGCATTAGAAAATTCCCATCTCAAGCTCATCCTCTTCATAAACTTTAGCTTT